>NC_072373.2:161830909-162133939 GCF_028885625.2 Pongo pygmaeus | reverse complement strand
ATGAGAAAAAAGGGAAAGCAAAGATGATCTTAGCCTCCAGGCGGGGCCCCAGGTGGGTCAGTCCACACCAGCTCCCTGTGGACAATCCTTGGCTGGCTTCCTGGTGCTGGACCGAGTTCCATCCACTCCCCCGCCCTGCTGCCGAGGCCTTATTCTCAGCGCATCTCTGCTGGAGGACGCCTCACGGAGAAAGACCCCTTAATGTAGACAGTTTAGCAGTAGGAAGAAGTCTCTCTGCTCTCACACTGCTCTCCTGGAAGGGCAGCAGGACTTCAGAGGTCTTGTTTTCATGATTGAGCCATAATGGAATTTAAAAACAGTCCACTCTGCTATGAAGCCCATGTGCCTGACGTGAAGACCAAGTTCCAGCTGGCATATCATCTTAGCCACAACGTGATGATGACATCATTCTTATTTTTAACCATGGTACCTTCAATCCCTCTTGAAATATGATTTGGTATCTGTGCAAACTGAGGAGACCGGGAAGGTCTGTATTTCAGAGTAATAGGGGTTACTAGGCCACCTGGACACATTGCCAGCTGGAAAGAGCCAGGCCCACATTCTCTGGTGGTTAACCTGTATTCCTGGGGACAGGACAAGCAGGGCAGAAGCCAGCAGACAAGAAACTCAAGCTCAAGGGCAAGAAATAATACTAATCATTAGAATGTGTGTGTTTATCTTAAGTTACTCATATTCTGTCATTTAATTCTCACAAAAACCCCATGCATTAGGTCTTTACATCCCATTTTATAGATGAGGGACCTGAGATTCAGAGTGATAATGTCATTTGCCTAAAGCCACTCAGCTGGTCAGCAGGTGGTGAAGCAGGAATGTGAACCAGAGGGTCTGCCTCCAGAGTTCCCACTTGTAACTACTAGTTTATTCTGTCTCACCCAGTGCTGACTAGAGGCAAAGGGGGGCAGGTGTCAGCTTGGCAGCCTGCATGGAGCAGCTGGTACAGACGTCTGTCCCTCCCGGCAGCTCTTACCATCATGTGCTCGCCACAGAAGATGATCCAGAAGGACAGAAGCATCGCATAGAAGATGCCCTGTCGGATGTCACCAAACAGCAGCATCCAGGTCCAGTCAAACCCGATGGAAAACCATTCCACTGGGATATTGATAAAGGTCATGGAAATCCCAAGAGCAAAGATGACTCTGATGGTGAGAAAATATCAGGACAGCCACTTTATTCATCTGGAAGGCAGATTTTCAAACAATTCCCAGAATTCAGTTTTGAGACATGAGATGTTACTTATTGGGTCTGAAGCCATATGATCAATTTCTTCTGCACAGAGATGCAAAATGTCCTATGTAGTTGGCACTGCGGCAGAATGAGGGAGTGCTACACCAAGCTTTCTATGGAAGTGAACCTGATCTTCTTAATGCCCCATACTTTACTTTGGTAGCACTGCAGATGACGAGCTTCCTTCTCACCCAGGCTTCAGTGAGTATAATTGTCCTCTTTCACCTATTCAGGTTGTCATTCATCTGATCATTAAGAACACTCGTTATTATTGTGATATCCTCAGCAACTATGAATTATATAAGCATATTTGTTTCAATAATACATGACTCCAAACACATTTGAAATGTAAATTCTCTTGACTGCTTGTTTAGCTTTTATTTTACTCTTCCCCGTCACACTAAGAACTGCCAATTCTCTACTAAAATATAATTCTTATGTCACTGATTTATTCATACTTTTTTCCATCCCCTTGAAACACATATGTTAATTAAGCACAGATCACGTACCAGGCATTGTGTTAGCACTATGAAATCCTAAATGAACAGGACCTGTTTTTTCACTCACGGGAGATACAGTTAGTAGAGGAGCCAGATAAAGAGACAACTGAATAGATTAGGATCAGGAACATCATAGAGTTTTAAAGCACAGAGGGCTGCTACCAGGACTTCTGGTTTTGACACAGACAGCAATGGAGCTGACTTGTGAGTCAAGGTGAGGGAAATGGAAAGGGTGTTTGGAGGAGAGGGCAGAGCCTGGATGGAGGCATAGAGGGCTGGAAGAACCTGCTGCATTTGGGGATCTGCACGTGGCACATCAGGAAATGACAGGACATGAGACCAGAGAAACAAAGAGGCTGTGCTCATGAAGAAACTTGCATACCCCACTAGAGAACTGAAATTTATCTTGAAGAGACTTTTTATTGGAATCCAATAAAAAGTTTAAACAATGGCGTGACATAGTTCATTCAAAAAATATTTATCAAACTCTTACTATGCGTCAGTCACTATTCTAAGATGCTGGGAATATAACTGTGAACAAGAAAAGCAAGGATTGTGCTCTTGTGATGCTTGCATAGAGATGCAGTGAGAGAGGGAGTACAAGAAAAAGATAATACATAAATGAAGAATGAGCATCATGAAAAAAAAAGCTAGGCAAGAGAGTGGAGAGCAATGGGGATGTGATTTTACATAAGGTGAACAGACGAAGAGATCAGCAGGTGTGAAGGCCCTGGGGTGTGGGTTTGAGCACAATAAAGGGGGCTGGTGGGTGGTGGAGAGGACAAGTGACAAGATCAGAGGTGGAAGGCGCCCAGTCATCAAGGGGCTTATAGGTCAGGCCAAAGGAGATGAAAAGCCAGTGGAGAGCTTTGAGCAGAGGAGTGACAGGATCTGATTAATACTTGAAAGGGGGCACTCCTGGCTATCCTGTGAATAGGCTGCAGGGAGGAACGTGGTGTAAGCAAGGAGAGGGGTTGCGAGGCTGTTCCCACTGATCCAGGTGAGAAGCGATGGTGGGTTAGTTAGATTAGGGTGGCAGCAGTGGAAATGGTGAGATTTCCCAGTGAGGTGGATGAGAAGTGTGAAAAACAGACACATACGGGATGACTCACTGCTACATTTCCAGTCTGAACAACTGAAAGGATGGAGTTGCCATTTACTGAAACGGGGATCCTGGGAGGGAATAGGTTGGAAATGGGACACAATCAAGTGTGGTTCTTGGTACATGTGACATTTCCAATGCAAATGAAGACATTAAGTAAAGAGCTGGAATATTTGGGTCCAGAGTTGGGAGAGGCTGAGGCTAAAGATATAGATTAAGAGTCATCAGAGAATAGATGATTTTTCAGACCACAAAGGTAGGTGAGATCACCCCCCCCCCCCCACCCAGGGAAAGCACAGCTAATGAAGAGAAGAGGTCCAGAGCAGTGCCCCAGTCCCAAAGTCTAAGAGTCTGGAAAGATGGAAGGAGACAGGAATGGAACCTAAATGCTGGTCAGCAAAGAAGAATGACCAACAGAAAGGTAGAGGAGACTCTGGGAAGAAAAACTGATCAGTTATGTCAGATGAATAAAAAAAAAGTGAGGACTAAAAAATGACCTTTGGATTTGGACTATGAAGGCTGTTGGTGATCCTGTGAAAAGCAGTTTTAGTAGAGTGGTGGAGATGAATCCAGACTGGAAAGGACTCAAGAGAGAACAGAGGAGAAGACATATGCATAAGGTCTTTGAGAAGCATTGCTGTAAAGAGGAGCAGAAAAAGGGTATGTGGCTTCAGGGAGAAGTGGGAAATGGGACAATTTTGTCTAAGAACGGGAGATGGCAGGGCATGTTTGTATATTAATAGAAAGAATCCAGCAGAAAGGGAGAAGTCAATGATGTGGAGAGAAAGTAGGTACATCTGCAGGAGCACTGTCTTTCTGTAAGTGAGAGGAGCTGGGCTTAGGGCAGTTTCTTCACTACAACACAGACAAGTATCTGATTCTGACCACAGAATATCCTGAAGAGCAAAGACAGGTTAAAGAGCCAGAAAGGTCAGCTGGGTGTGGTGGCTCACACCTGTAATCCCAGCACTTTGGGAAGCTGAAGCGGGCAAATCACTTGAGCTCAGGAGTTCGAGATCAGCCTGGGCAACATAGGGAAACCCTGTCTCTATGAAAAATACAAAAAACTAGCTGGGAAGCATACACCTGTGGTTCTAGCTACTGGGAGGCTGAGGTGGGATGACCACTGGAGCCTGGAAAGTCAAGGCTGCAGCAAGCTGAGATCCCAGCACTGCACTCCAGCCTGGACAACAGAGTGAGACCTTGTCTCCAAAAAATTAATTAATTAATTAAAAAGATCCAGAAAGGTGAGAGAGGTAGAACCCCGAGGATTTACTTAATAACAACTTGCATAGGAAAGCTGCAGGAGAAAAAGGAGTCCAGGATGACTCCTGGTCAAATCACTGGCCTAAGTCACACACTGGCTGCTTGAACTGGACACCAGCAAAAGCAAGAGCTTGGCAGATCATGAGAAGCTAGTATTCCTGAAGAGCGCTCCAAAACCAGCTCTTACTTTTCCAGAAGCACTGGGGGTCGGGACATCATGGTGATCCTCCTCCAATACCACACCATAATGATGAAGATGCTGGGCGTAAGGAAGGTCTTCATGGCAAACCACACCTTGGTGAAGCCTCCATTTTGGTGGATCCCCTAGGCAGAGACCAGTGATAATTTTGAAGGTGAATATTATCTTAGCATTTCCTTCTACTAGCAAATGCTTTTGTGGGAGAAGTAAGTGGAGACCTTGTCTGCGAAATGTTCGTGATCAAGAGCTTTCACATTCATAGCATGCACTGCCCTCATACACCCTTGGCCTCTCCTCAGAGATAATAGAAATACATATTAAAAGAGCCCTGTGCTATGGACCTGAGACCAGAGAAATAAAGAGGGCATCCCATTCACAGTAATGGCTTTCATGCTCTGGGGTCTGAAAGAAGAGCATGGGGCTTTGGGGCAGGGTCACTATTTCCGAGAGACTTTGAATTATCTTACCTTGGACTCATCCCACTGATATTAAAATGCGAATACCTAAAGGTACACTTTAGAGGTACGGATTAATAGGGCATACAGGGTGCATGATATCTACCCAGCTACCACCCCCACAGTGTACCCCCCAAAAAAGCCACATTTGAGGTAGAACCAGAAATTTCAGGTAAAAATCAGAGATATCCTCTATCTCTTAACACCTCTCTTGGCCGTTTAATCCTCATTCGACCCTCACATCTTACTAATCTGGTCTACTAAGGCTACAAGAGCTTTTTCCCTATGCTAAGATTACGATTAAGTACATGATCAATTTTTTTTGTAAGCTTTTCATTAGAAAGTTGCAGATATCCTAGATGGTCAATATGTTGAGATTGGTAAGTGTTAAGGTAAATCTATTCTATAAAATGCTAACCAATATTGGAAAGTATATTTATATTACATTCACCAATTTATATTATATATACCATTAAATAAAGAAAGGAAGGAAAAAAGTCAGTTCAATATGATCCTACTTTTTGTAAGGGAATTACTATGTATAAAAAAAGCCTGGAAGGAGATATATCAAAACCTGAACAGTGACTATTTCTCTAAATAGCAGGACATTACAGGTAATTATTATGCTTTTCTGTGTCTCTACACAATTCTTGTGGGACTTTGTTGAGACTGAAAAGAAATGGCCTCCTTGCAGCAAGTTCTAACTTTTCCCCAATTAAACAAATATGATGGAAAGAACCTAAAACACCCCTATTCCCTTTAACATTTGTGCTTGCAAGGTAAAACACATAAAAAAGAAAATTTACTTTTATCTCAGTGTTATTCATTATGCAATCATGACTATATCATGATCTTATCATCATTGTAATTATCTTAAGTGATCTTAAGCCCATTTAAAATCTTAAGTGGGCACAATAATTGCATTGTTTCCCATTTCTGTAATCTCTCACACAAATTAATTCACTTTATGATCTCAGCCATCAGGAGTATGTTATTATTCCCATTTCTCAGATGAGACAGGTGAGACATAGAGGTGCCAAGAGTGAGATGGAGTTCCCCTCCAATACACATGCCAAGATCAATTACATTCACTTACCACCAACCGGATATCCTTTATCTCCCCAATTCCCACATTGATTTTCTTCTTCTCATTCACAGGCAGCCGGATGTTTAAAAGGTAAAACTTATGGGCCACCGACCCAATTTCCATGAAAGGAAGGACATCACATTCATAGTAACGGCCCTCATGCTCTGGGGTCTGGAAGAAGAGCAGAGGGTTTGAGGCAGGGTCACTATTTCCAATAGACTGGCTCTGAATTCTGTTACCCTGGACCCATAAAACCAATTGTAAGCAGCTAATGCTTAAAGGTACACTTTAGAGGTACAGAGTAACAAGGCATACTGGAGGCATGGTGTCCACCCAGCTATCCCAACCTAAAACAAACATCAACAACAACAACAACAACAACAAACAGCCATATTCAAGGTAGAACCAGAAATTTTAGGTAGAAAGCAGAGATACCTTCCTTCTATCTCCTAACACATTTCTAGGCTGTTTCATCTTCATTAGAACCTCGCATCTTACGAATCTTGTCTGCCAGGGATACAAGAGTTTTTATCTGCAGTGTGTCATCAGGGACCTCTAAGGCTCTGTGGAACAGTCAGCTTCTTAAACGTTCAGGTGGAAGTTCTTGCTGAATCATTACACTCTCTAACAACAGCTAATTATTCTCCTGATTTTGGCCTAAGGGAGAAGCTAGAAGAAGCTGAAAATATCTTC
This sequence comes from Pongo pygmaeus, assembly GCF_028885625.2. Lineage (NCBI taxonomy): Eukaryota > Metazoa > Chordata > Mammalia > Primates > Hominidae > Pongo > Pongo pygmaeus. The sequence goes on along the minus strand of NC_072373.2, from coordinate 162,127,392 downwards.
TTTTTATTCACTTGCCAGGAAAAAAAAAAGACACAAGGAGCCCTTGGTATTTAGGGAAGGTCGAAACAGAAGAAAGAAAGATAATAAGATTAGTGGCCAGAGATAGCCACTAAGAATTTTCTGCCTCCAGTGCTTCCTAACAGTCCAAGATGGCAGAAGGGAATAGAAATTTTAATGAAATAAGAATTTAGCCCAGTGTCTAGGAAAGCCTCTTGGACTTCATGCCAAACAATTTAAGAGATACTGCCCAGAGCACGGTGGAGGGAAATTGGACAGTAGGGACACAGCTTTTTTTTGAAAACTAAATTCTGCTCCACCTCACCAGGACTCCCGGCTGTGTACCTGCTGAGGGGTGGGGGCCGGGGGTAAAGATGAGCATGCAGAGGCATGAGCTTCAGCAGGCTGGGACTTTTCCCTGATACAGAAGATGAGAGTCTACCATCAATGCTGGGTTTCTATGTCAGCTTCAATGTTTCCTTGGCATTGCCTGATCAAGTGATAGGGGAGATCTAATTTGTCGTTCCTAAGCCTGAATTTGCAAGACCTCCATAATTTGTCATAAATCTTCAGAGCAAAGATCCACTGAAGAAGTAAGAAGAAAGAAGATAACAAGGAGTCCATAGTCTAAGAGTGTGTAGGAAGGGGCTCTGCCCCTTCTGAGATCTTGGCTGGGGAGGGTTCCTTACTAGACAGTCAGAGCTTAGAATGCAGTAAACAGACCTTTGTACAGAGACAGAGACTACACACGGCAAGGTAGAGAGGTGGGGAGGTACTTCTACCTCCTCTTCCCCACCACGGCACGCATAACCAATCAGTCAACAGTTTTTATCCCTAAGGTGTGAGCGGCTCTTGTCAGACACACCAGTTGATTAGAGTTGGCATGTGAGATTTTTAAAAATTCTTCTGTAGAAAGAATGCTGCTTTTTCAAACCTCAGCTGCAGGTCAGATGATTCTTCCTATATAGATCATCTTTCTCTCCCCTCCACTCCTTTCTCTCTTATACTTTCAAATCAGGGAGGATGGGGGCTCCGCAGATACTACTGAAAGTTCACTGCAGGCTCTAATTATCCCTCAGATTAAGCTGCAGTGAGGAGGCTGATTATCCTCTGTGGTAACAGCAAGAGGGCATTTTCTGATTTGTTTCCAGTTAGGGCCTTATTTTATTGATGGAAATTGAGAACTTGAGGGTGGAAGGGAACAAAACCTACTTAGTCTAATTCCATCTGGTGTGTGTCTCGCCCAGGGTCCCAAAAGTAGTAGCAGAATTGGCAGAAGGACATGAGCCCTGCCCAAAGGCAGGCATTGTGCTGTGATAAAGACTCCAGAACTCCAGGCCAGGAGGCTGATTCTAGTCCTGACCATGTTTCTTGCTGGGTACCTTGGGTCACCCTGCCTCTTTTGGCCTCAGTTTCCTTCTAAGTGAGAAAGTTAAGTAAGATGATCTCCAGAGTCACTTCTAATCCCCCACGATGGGTCTCTGGGTGCCCCACACTTCCCTGTCACTACTGAATGAGTAACATGGACACCCTTGACACAAATTTACCTAAGTTCAAATTAAAAGAGACACATTGGCATCTGGGACACTGGCTCAAACTTCCTGTCTCGGAGACAAATTCGTTGTATCCTGTTAGAGACTTTTCTTCATGCACTAAAGTCCTGCCTCTGCCAGTATTTAGGGCATTTAAGAAGAAAGATTCCTCTCTCTATCCTTCCTTTCCCCCACCCCCAGTTCTCCCCCAACTCCAGCATGAGACTGACTAATTAGGACAAATTACAGCAGGTGGCAACTTGACTTTTTTTTTTAACTTCACAATCCACCAGGGACTCAAAAGCTTTAAAGCAATTTCTCATTTAATCTTGAGACTCAAGACTAAATTTCACTGCAATCAAAAAGCAGAGACTTGATGATTCATTTCCTTCGCACCTTTCAAGATTGAATATCTTTCTTGCAAGGGATCAACACATCCTAAAGATAATTAAGCATTAAGAAGCAGTTGCAGGCAAATACCCTTCCCCCTCGCTACTCAGTGCCCTCCATGTGTATAAATAAGAGAAATGACTTTTCCCTTTTCTAAGGATAAAATTCTGTATCCGAAGCCATCTAGCTTAGATGTTCAACCAGTATTTCAAAGATGCAGTCAACTTGCAGAGATAGCTAGAAAGGTTTTTAATTTTCTTGATTGCATGCAAAGATCTGAAAATGTTAGCTATTCCTCTCTCCTGCTTCCTCTAGTTTCTATCATTCATTTCTACCTACAAATGGCTTTCTCTGGAGGACAGCCCTATATTTAGCACTCAGCAGAGGGTCTAGGGCAGTGGCTCTCAAACTTCATTGAGTTTAAGGTAATAAACTGAAGGCCTGTTAAAACACAGATTCCTTGCTCCTACACCCTGAGACATTGACTTAATAGGTTCTGGGTGTGCCCTGGGAATCTGCCTTTCCTAAAACCTCTCAGGTGATGCTGCCACTGTTGGTTCTCAGAATACACTTTCTGTAGCTTTGTTCTAGGAAACCTGGGGGAGGGAGACTCCCCTAGTGTTTCAAAAAACACTGCAGTGGGTACTTAGGTTTACCCATGGAGGGCCTTAATTTATATGTTTTCTCCTAGTGGCCCATCTGGTTAATATCTGCTTTGACTCTCAAATATGTCCCAGACAAGACGTTAAATTATAAGGTCATCCTGCCTGCATTCATTGTATCATCTAGTCCAGGGGTGTCCAATCTTTTGGCTTCTCTGGGCCACACTGGAAGGAGAACTGTCTTGAGCCACACATAAAATACACTAACAATAGCTGATAAGCTAAAAAAAAAAATCACAAAAAGAACTTATAATGTTTTAAGAAAGTAAAGAATTTGCATTGGGCCACACTCAAAGCCGTCCTGGGCTGCATGCAGCCCACAGGCAGCAAGTTGGACAAGCTTGATCTAGCCGTTAAAAAGACTCCCAAGGTACGTACTGTTATCTCATCTTGCAGAAAAAAAACTGAAGCTCAGAAAGATTATGTAAGCTTACCTGAGGTCACACCGTCAGTGATAAAATCACCTGATCTTTCTCCTCTTTAGGAAAAAAAATGGCTAAAGCTGAGGCAAGGTACTCAGAGGCTTCAACCTCATGTTTTTACTATTTTGCAGGAAATCTTAACAGTAATAGGCAAAAGCAAAGTTAGGAAAGGCCCGTGGCAGGAGAGAAGAGGAAATAAAATGCTCCGCAGAGCAGGTATTACCAAAGCTGTCCTCATGCGAAGAAGGGACACACCTATGAAAAGTAAGCAAATCTTTCCACATACCCGAGAACCAAATAAAAACTCTGTCGGCTTAGACAGAAAGGGGTCATACCTTGGGAGATGTGAAGGTGCATTTGAGTTTCCGTGGTACTCTCTCATGGGCCATTTCAGTCCACTCAGCAAACGCATCATCACGGTAAGCCAGGGAAACGTCCATGGAGACTTCTGCATTTTCTCCTGCAAGAGAAAGGATGCACGTTTCAGAAATGACTTTCAGAAAGATATTTTAGAAACAGCTCAAAAAATTCTTATAGGCTTTGCCATGGAAACCAACAAGACAAAAGAGAAATATTAATTTCCATCAAACTCCAAACCTGAAGACTTAGAAGTCATAGGATGAAAGTCTAAGCCAAATGCTGTGTCCCCTCTCATGTCCACTCTGCCAGACTCAAGAGCCTCCATTTAAACTCTTCCAGAGACAGGGGCTTCACTCCCTCTGAGGGAGCACAAATGGTCAGACCTCATCCTCCCGTAACTTGCACCACGGGTCCTAGGTCTGCCTATAGAAGCCACATGGAAGGTGATGTCCTTCCTTCTTCAATAAAAAGTGCCTTATGTTCTTGAAAACCATACCACATCTGCCTGCATTCTCTTTCTTCTCTGATAAACATGACCAAGTTTTTCAACCACCCCTCAGACACGTCCCTCTGGGGCTGTTCTCTGGTCACACTCTGTCTGAAAACATCCTTCTCAAACTTATTCCCGAAAGTTCTCAAATATAGGATTTGCTACTTTTCCAAAAGTCAAAATCCCTTCATATTGTGGATGAAGTTAATGTAAAAGGCAAAGTGTTTTTCCAAAATTAAAGACTTATACACAGATAGGAATAATACATAATTGCACAAATGAATGGTCACACATACTTCCATAACAGTAGGACTGGACCACGAATGAATTAAACTCACCACAGAACTCATTAAGGAGATGAGATCAATAAAACATTGCACCTATTAACTTTGTCGTTTTATACTATGATGAGCAAGTTCAAGAGCAGAGAAGTCTTTTTTTTTTTTTTGAGTATAAAGGTTTAATTCTATTTAAAAAGAAGATCCATTAAATCACCTTCAATTTCTTAACTCATGGGACTATTTTGCAACACTTCTTTGTAAATATCATTTTGTAAGGTTATTGGCAAAACAGTTTCAAGGTTCACTTCCCTCCCTTGAACCAGGTCCAGGTCATTTTGCTTTGGGGTAAATTAAAATTAGAATTCTAAAAGTTGAGCAACTTTGTTTTTTTTTTAATTGACTTAGCTCTAACCCACCATTACATCTTAAGGATGGCATGACTTGATAATGATGGATTTGTGTGAGGTTTTGATTTTTCAATTAAACTTTGTATCACATGAGGTAATTGTCAGCGTTCTTGAGTCTGGTTATGGAAAAGGCAGATAGAACCCTGTAGTAACAAGAGTTGGAAATTGGCTAATTGACAATGCACTTGCCTTAAACATCTCAAGTAGAGAACTTTTACATTAGTGAGATGTAACTGAATTTCAGAACTTAACAAATTTTAATTACTTTTTATTGAAAACTGTAGTGAACGCTAAATGTCCACGTTTACAATAAACAAATACAGTAACGGTAACTCACACTAAAACAAAACATACTTCTGATAGCCATTATTTTTCTGCTTGGGACAATTTTAAAGTTTTTCTTTTGTCACAAAAACAGGAATGTATCCAAACAAAGGCTCAAAAGAGGCCATCTTTTCAAACAAAAAGGCAATGATTCACAAAAGACTATGAATAGAACATGTAACTAGTTGATACAAATCTAATAGGATTTGTTAAAATCAGTCACATCTAATACATCTGAAGTGCTCTTGTATAAAATATCACGTGAAGAAAAGAAGACTTTATCAATGTCTAAAAAAGTGGGTTTGTTCATAGACAATCTGACAAGTTACCATAAAAAGTGTTTCCTGAGACATAAGGAAATGCAACATTATTCTTCTTGAACTCTTTTAGCTCGACTTTCCAGTCAATAAAACAGCAGAGGATCTGAAACTGAGAAAATGTATTTGAGTACAAACAACTTGTGAAACTTAATACTTTTTTATTTTTTTTGCATCAGAGGGTTTTACTGAACTTACAACCAACTTGCCCACTCAGTATGCAGTTCAGATGTGAGAGATGCTTCTCTGTACAGGACCCTGTAGTGTCTTCAATCCTATGCGTGCAGGTGCCTACCACAGGCAGTTTTCTCCCCATTTTGTAGTAATGTAATTTTCCTATTGGCAAAAAGAGGTCACCAGCCCCTGTAGACTTAAGGGACTCAAGTCACAGGATGGGGATTTCCTCTTAATATTTTTTATTTTGTTGTTTGAACTCTTGATGCAACACTGTAGAGCAGGGTGTTCAGGACCTGCTGTGCCCAAGGGACTGATAAAGGCAAAACCTCTATTTATTCTTTGTGATTTGATGCACAGATGAAAAACTTAACACACAATAACAGAAGTTGGTCCTTAATAAATCACATCCTAGTCTTTCAGCGCTTCTGTAAGCAGACGACATCTTCAGTTTTCTAGCTCTTGTAGTTTTAACACTGCAACATCAATGATGCGTATGTCCAGAATCAGTTACAAAGACCATCAGATTCTTTTTCTCTTAGTTCATCTATTTTTCACTGTCTCTTGGTCCCAAGTGTATCTGAATGGTTACCTTCCGGCATTCTCTACTATTGCTCGTTGGAGTGCTCTCTATTGTCCCCGTGTTTTGTGGGCTGGTTGGGAGAGGGCGCCTGGGAAGGATGTGCCACTGTCGGGAGGTTGTGAGTCACTGGGATGCCTCCAGGGATGATCCCTTCCATGGCTGCAGGAAGTCCTCCTGGAGCCACGCCCACGATGCCTGGCGGATATCTGTATGTGGCACCATTGAGCTCAGGATGAATTGCTTGCTGGTCTATTACTGACCAAGGCGCTGATGTGACAAAGAATTCCTTGTTCACACAGTTTCTTAAGCTTTCTGGGATGCGACCTGTGATGGCTCGGCGGATCTCAGTGGCAGCTGCCTCCATCATCTCCAGTGACGCCTGCTCGCTGTACCAGGCAGTGTGAGGAGTGCAGATAAGATTCGGTGCATCTTTCAACGGACCCTGAGCAAAGCTAAAGGGCTCCGACTCATGCGCATCGAGAGCTGCCCCTCGTATCCTGCCCTCCTTCAGAGCTTGTGCTAAGGCTTTCTCGTCCACCAGGCCACCACGGGGTGCGTTCACAAGGAATGCTCCCTGCCTTATCTGCTTTATGGTAAAGTCATTGATGAGGTGGTGGTTATGTTCGTTGAGATTGCAGTGCAAGGAGACGCAGTCGCTCTGATACAGCAAATCCTGCAGAGTGTAGACCCTCTGCACGCCCAGGGACCGCTCGATCCCATCCTGCAACTAGGGGTCATAAAATATGACGCTGAATCCAAAGGCCTTGGCTCGAACTGCAACCGCCTGCCCCCTGCGATCAAAGCCGATGAGGCCCAGCATCTCCCCACTGATGCGGGCCGCTCCCGAGGCCACCTAGCGGATCTGCTCCAAGCTCTGAACCCGCGTGCCTTCCCGCAGTGCTTGGTACAGCCACGTATTCCTCCGGTACAGACTGAGGATGTGGCAGATGGTAGAGTCCGCTGTCCCTTCCACGGCTGCAGACGGGATGTTGCACACAGCAATTCCGAGCTCGCCGGCAGCCTTGATGTCCAAGTTATCGTAGCCACTGCCTATCCGCACGATCACTCTCAGGGCCTTGAACTTTTCTAGGTCCTCCCTGGTGAGGATGATGGTGTGGTACATCATGGCACCCACGGCTTCGTTAGAACCTTCTCGTGGATTTCCTGCATGGGCTGCGCGTCACAGAAGGCCACAGTGGCCAGGTCCTTCGGGATGGGCATCTCCACAGTGCAGTCGCGGCCGTCCAGCAGCGCCACCGGGGGTGGGAGTGCAGGGGGCCGTTCATGATCTGGGGGTGGATACCTTCACAAATTCTGTCCAATCGCTGTCTCTTGACTTTGTGCTTATCCACAAGGGCCATTCTTCATGGAACTTTGCAACTCTCAGATCAAAAGGCAAAGCAGTCCTCTAAGAACTTAGGAGAACTCTCAGGAGTCTGCGTGCAGGACGCCACTATGAACCCATTATAAATCTGCCCACAAACTCTATAGTTCACATGATGGGCTGTCCGTCTTTTTAAGGGAATACAGCTTCATTGGTTCAAAACCATTTAAGGTGATGAAACCCTCGTCCTGGACGGTCGGCGTCCACGGCGAAAGGCGCCCACCCTGGAGGCGGCGGTGGCGGCGGCTCCCGCCCCTCCCACTCCACCCTGCGGCGGTGGCGGTGGCGGCGGCTGTGCGACCCCCCCCCCCCCCCCCGCCCAGCGCGGCATGGCTCCCGGTTCGGTCCCTCGCTCCTCCGGGCCGCTCCCGAGCCACCTTAAAATGACACACGCACACAGGGACACACACACAAAAACTTAATCTCTCCAGCTCCCCACCACTCTCCCTCCCTCCCTCCCCACCCTCCCTCCGCTACCCTTCTCTCCCCACCCTACCCCTCCAGAGAAGTCTTAATGAGGGGGAAAAAAAAAAAAAAAAAGCACAAATCACATTTCCAAAATGACTGGAGATCCTGCCACCACTAGGGTTATGAAAATGGGCACAATTTTAGGCTCTGGCTATTCAGTTTTGAAGAAGTCTCAGTATCCAGGCACCTGAGTTTGCTCATCTAAGTAATACCCACCTCCTCCAGGGCTGCGACAAGGATTAGAAGTCAAGTTAGTGAAAGCACTGCATGCTGCCTAGTATGCAGTAGGTGCTTAATAAATATTTACTAAACCTGAACACATACAAGTCACAAGGGAAATAGATGGGAATAACTGCCCTCTGAAAAGCGGGGCTTTTCTACAGTGGCTTAAAGCTGACATGGCAGCATGGCAGATCCCTGGTTCTCAGAATAAATCTAGGAAAAGGAAGAGATGATCCATGGAGAAGGAATCTGAGGCCATTCTGATATAGAGGAAACCCTTGATGAACATCAATACCCACTATTCTATTATTCCTATTTTTATCCTCAGTTAAACATAGTGAATTGGCCACTGCGTTTTCCTCCTGAAATTCCACAAAATAAAGACAAAGACAGTGAAAAGAAAAGCAAAAGATATTAAATCACAAGGGGAAAAAACTAACTGTAGACACATGAGCAGACAAGAGATTTCAATTTTTTTTTTAAGACAGAGTTTTGCTCTTGTTACCCAGGCTGGAGTGCAATGGCATGATCTCGGCTCACTGCAACCTCTGCCTTCCGGGTTCGAGCGATTCTCCTGCCTCAGCCTCCCGAGTAGCTGGGATTACAGGCGTGCACCACCATGCCTGGCTAATTTTGTATTTTTAGCAGAGTCAGGGTTTCTCCATGTTGGTCAGGCTGGTCTTGGACTCCTGACCTCAGGTGATCCACCTGCCTCAGCCTCCCAAAGTGTTGGGATTACAGGCGTGAGCCACCGTGCCTGGCCTCAAAATTTTTTTAAAAGATAAAAAATACATGAAGTAGGGTTTCCTGGCAGCCACAGCCTACACTCCTATAGAGGGGATATTCTAGAAAAGTGAGCCAATATGTCTGCAGGAACCTGAAGCCACTCAGAATTTGAAAGTACCAGGGGTTGCAGAAGGCAGAACAAAGCATGGCACTGACAATGGGGTGACTGGGTCAAAGTCTGCACACAAAACTGCTGGACCTCAGTTCTCCCACATCTTCCCTTCTGTGCATGATCCAAGGAGAGACTTTGGACTTGAGGACACGAGGGGAATACACAGACCCAGGGCTGGAGGTGGAGAAGAGCAAGAGTCTGTAGAAGAAACTGTGCCACTCCCAGCTTGGCAGAAACAATGCTCAGAGTTGGTATCTCCCCTTGGTCAGGGACCAAGCTGGCTACAACTTCTCCCCACTTAGTAGCCTCAGTGGTCAACAGAAAGAATCAGTCAGAGCTCCCATGGAGTCAAATCTTAGGCAATAAAGTACATCCTACTTCTAATGCTGGGAGTAGGAATTGGGACTTTCAACTGTGTTGAAAAGGGTGCTTGGAGAAACACAAAAGTATAAATATGAAAAGCTGTAAAAAATGTCATCAGCTCACACACAGGTTACAAATTACTCACAGGTTGTTCTCCTTGGAGCCGTAGGGTTCAGAGCAACACTAGCCTTAGACACAGGCAAGAGGGGCCTTTGAAGTTTGGGCCCCACACTTTTAAAGGGTCCCACTCTGTCAACTGTTCCCTTCTTTATAGGACAAGAAGACTCCTAAGTGAAGGGGATATATATACCCAGAGCCTACAGACCCCCTCACTTCTAGACCATGCTCCGAGATGTCAGACTCCAGAACATTCTGCCTAGACAGCTCTGAACTCTTATCTTACTTCCAAGGTCTGTGTGGCCTCTTTCCAGGTCTGGCTTCCCAGGAAGAACTAGACAACCACCTGTATACTCTCGGATGGTCGGCGGGAGTGGGAGTGAAAAGGCTGCTATTTGTTGGAAGATATGACCAGAGCTTGAGCTCGGAGGTTAGGGTGTCCATGTACAAGCATGCAAGGCCCCTCTCTTTATGGGATGGAGCCAGAGGTGGGAGAAAAGGGGTGTAGGGGCCCACACTTCCTGGCCAGTCACATTTTGGCACAGAATTCCAAGTCGTCCATGAGTCCTCAACTCGAACCTGGCCATCCTGTTCATTGTGCAAGTAACTCATCATCAGAGGATGCAACGTACTTGGCTTAACAGTTTGCTGGCCTGATTTATCACTTCTAAATATTTAGACACATGATAGGCATGCCTTCATTCATACCATTTCCCCGAGCCAGACAAATGTTTGTGGTGGGCCTGGTTCAGAGCAGGTGCCTCAGAGAGACAAGGCTAGATAGGATTGCTTCCTTGCCTGGTCCCAGCTTCAAAAGTTATTCTAATCTGTTGAGGATCCTCAAAGGAAAAACTATTTTAAAATATGCGGTTTAAAATGAAAATTGCGCACAGTATTTTAACATACAATTACTCCATATTAAGCTCCTGTGGTTTCTGTGCTTTAAATTACCTCATTTATGTTCCCAACAATTCCACGAAGTGGACATGAATATTTTATTTTAATTAATGAGTAAAGTGATGCCCTCAGATCTTAAGGAACTTGTATAAAGTCATTGAAATTGCCTTAAAATAAAATCACTTTTTTTATATTGCTTAAAGAAAACTGGCTAACTTGTGATAAAAGCAGCCCCTCAAAGCAGTCACATAATATGAATATGCTAAGTCTTTAATAAGAGCAACAGCTCTCCTTCATCAGAGGCTAACATGCACCAGCCTTCTTCAGGCCTCACATCCATCCTGGGAAGAAGACATTATATAAATTGCCCAAGAATATATGGCTAGTAAAAAGCAGAGCTTAAGTCTGGATCACGTGAGGGCTCCACTGCACTCTACTACCTTTGTTGGTGAAAACAAACAAACACAGTAGAATTCAAAAGAAACTAACAGCTGAATCAAAGCATACTTGGTCAAAGAGCCACTCAATACAAACTAAATACCTTTCCAGCTTTCTACAGGAGAGAAACAGGCAGTGTTCCTGGGAGGCTGCAAGTATGGCTCATAAGAATGTCTGGAATTATCTAATCTAAGCTTTCTAAAGCCATCTATTATTGGTTGTTAAAATTATAGCATGTTCTGCTGTCTCCTCATGTTATCATCTCCTTACTTCCTGTGCAATCTGAAGCAGAGGTGTTATTCCTGTTTATGAGGTGAAGACACCATAACTCAGAAAGCCCTACCCTAGAAATACCAGACTCAGGACCCTAGAGCTTCGTAGCCAATAGTCTCATAGCATCCTGCCATCTTTTATGATGTATACAAAAAAATAGAAACCACAGGGAGAATGGCCTGTTCAAGTGACCTTTACTAGACTATGATATCACTCCCCACCCCCAGACAGATAGCACACATGAGGTAGCACAGGTCAATCTTAGCAGACCTGGTTCCTTACCTGTTAGGATAAGACTTAACGCCTAGAATTTCATGATTATTACACTAGTTACTGCACGAAAAAATGCTCAAGACAGAGCAGAAAGCATGAAGGGTAAGGTATTGTTGTTGATTTTATTAGGGAAGTGAAACTCTTATACTTATCCTTAATTCAAAATAATTACCAGGTTTCAGGAACATGGAGCTTCCCACTATGAATCCCTAATCCAAACCTAGATCACAAAACCCAGAAACAGGAAAGCACTGGACAGAGGAACACAGTAAAACTGCGAAGCTGGTTACCTGAATCGTTTTCTCTTCTGCCTCCAATGGACTTGGAAATAAAGTTCAGCATTAATGATGATGTTGCATTTAATAAAACACTGGTTTCATGACTCCTGGGATACTGCGTGGGCAATACTTCCCCTCTACCCCCCCAGAGAAAATGAAGGCAAAGAATCCAATTTGAACTCCCTGGGAGAATGGCAGGAAGGCTAAGCTACATTTGGCACTGGAGAACTTTCCCTATAAAACAAGGACACTGGTTATACCAGTTTCACGGGGGTACAGTTGTAAGATACCAGCATAGGGCATTTATAGATTTGAAATCCATGGTTTTCCATACCTATGCTATACCAGCAGCTTTGGTATAGAAGCCCATAGGTCCTATGGGCTAGCCAAGCTTCACATTTCTCAAATAGCTTTGGAGACATATTTTAGTTGGGTGGAGAATTCATTCAGAGGAGGAAGGGAAGTGTGGAAAGGCACTGTCGTTTGTTACACTTACTATTTCCATCCTGTTATGGGAGCAGTTTCCCCTATGCTCCAGGGTTCCATAGGAGCAGACCTAGACTGCAAAGTGTGGTTACAGACAGAAAGATCCATGCCTTTCCATATTGGGAAGCATCAACTAATTGTATCCTTAGGAAGTCTGTCTCTATAGCAGTTATACTGCCCTGCCCTGCTTGAGAAAAGCAAAGCCAACCAGTTTTTCTGCAGGCAAGTGGAAAGTCAGAGAGGAGAGCAAGTCCCTTCTATAAGCCAGAAATGGTGGGAGGGGGGCGCTAGAAATCGCTAGGAAAGAGGTCTAGTGTCCCGAAGAAATCTAGGGCAGCTGCTTAATGTAAGAATGGTCCCTGGGGTGGGAATGTGGGGAGAAGGAAAAGCAATGAAAAGCCCACTAGAACCTTAATTGAGGAAGACATCAGAACGCTTCTCACCTAAGCTCTACACCTTCTATATTTGAAACAGGTATTTGCCAGCCAGTATAGTACAAAGTGTATAAATTGGGCACCAAATGGACCTGATTTTGAATTCTCCTTTTATGACTTCCCACCTGAACAACCTTGAATAAGTCTCAGTTTCCACCTTTGCAGTATGCAAACAGTGGGAACTACTCCCTAAGACTGTTAACCAATACCAGTTCCCTCTCCATCTAGTCCCAGGGTGGCTGGGTTATATTGTTGACCTATTAACTGGAATAAAAGGGGAAAAAGGAGAGGACAAGATATATTAGAGGAAATCAAGAATGATTTTATGGTTGTCAAAAGCTTTTAGGTTCCTAGAGACAATTTGACTTTCCTGGGCCTTTGCCCTGGGAAAAAAATTAAAGAGGTTTCAATGCTCGTGTGCATTCCCACATTACATAGGGGAGCTGCCACTCACCAGAGTTTGTTTGGGTAACCTCAGAAAGAGGCCACGGAGACAAATCTCCTCCCAGCCTCTGGCAGACATATAATCTGGAGTTATTTATGCCAGCATTCCTTCCCCAATAAAAAACTCTCTGACCTGGCTTGAATTTTTCTTGACGCTTTCAATTAAGGAAATAAAACCAACCCTGTCCTATACATGGTTAGGTCTGGCAAAAATGGACTCAGCTAATTATAAATTTGGTCCTGGCTGTTTTCTTAAGATGCCCTACAGGCCTGGGTGTGAGTGGTTATAAAAATGAATGAGTACAATTATTTTGCAAACCAGCCTAACAGTTTAGTTCACATTGCTTCTCTTGTCTTTCCTCATCAAATCAAGCATTTGAATTGCAGAGAATTATCTTCCACATGTAAGAAAACATATTTCTAAGCATTGCAAAACTGGTTCCTTGCTGTATTCTGATGCATTATCATTTGGTTGAAGTCACATATCTGTCTATGGAACATGACGAGGACAAGGGAGAACGGTGCTCACATTAGGTTCTCTTCAAAGTGACATGCAGTTAGAAAACATCCACTTACCCCTACTGCAGCCAAGGCTACTAGTGCTTAAATGCTATACCACTGAAAAAGTAAGGGGAGACATCAATTTTTTTTAATAAATGAATCTGAAGTACCACCGAATATAGAAAAAAACCGTATCTATTGTTCACCAGGTCGGAGAGTAGTTCTTTCCTCATCTAACTCAACACGTTCACCCTGAAGGATTTCATCTGTTCCTGGGATGCAAGTCACCCTCTCCAGTCCAGATTTCCCTCTTGATATTTGAATTTGCATGTTCACTTTTCACCAGTCTCTCCTCTTTCATGGTTTAGAAATGCAAACCACCAAATTTGGTCAACTCTACTAGGTGTCTTTCAGATTTAGCTTCCTCTCTCTCCTCACTGATATGCCGCTTGTTCAGGCCACCATTATCTCCAGCCTCCATGACTAAAACACCTGCCCTGTTCCTGTCTAATTTTCATACTTCCTGCTAGAGAAACGTTTTCTAAAACACTTTCAATGCCTTTATATTGTCTTCAGTATGATATTAAAACTCCTTAAATGGCATAATTGGCTAAGATGTTATGTAGCAGCCTAGGTTCTAGTTCTATGAACGTTCACTACCTCTTCTACCTAGGTTGGCCACTTCAAATACAGCCCCTCTCCCCTCCAGCCTTGGAAGATGAGTAAGAGCTCAGCTTTGGAGACAGACAGGCTGGGACCACAGCCCACCTTAGCTACTTGGTGCCTGTGCAATGTTGGGAGTCACTAAATGTCTCTATCTGTAAGATGAGGATAATGGTAATGGTAATGCCCTTCTCCTATCACTGTGAGGAGTAAATGAGATAATGGGTGCCAAGCACTCAGCACAGGCCTGGCATATAGTAAGCACTCAGTCAATGCTGGCTACTATTTCTTTTTTTCTTTTTTTTTGAGATGGAGTTTCGCTCTTGTTGCCCAGGCTGAAGTGCAATGGCACGATCTCTGCTCACTGCAACCTTCGCCTCCTGGGTTCAAGCGATTCTCCTGCCTCAGCCTCCTGAGTAACTGGGATTACAAGCATGGGCCACCATGCCCGGCTAATTTTTTTGTATTTTTAGTAGAGACGGGGTTTCTCCATGTTGGTCAGGCTGGTCTTGAACTCCCAACCTCAGGTGATCCACCCACCTCGGACTCCCAAATTGTTGGGATTACAGGTGTGAGCCACCGCACTCGGCTGCTGGCTATTTCAAGGCTATTACTCAAGGTTATCTATACCTGCTGTACTCAGGGTCCCCATAATCACACCAAATTTTATAAAGAGATGCCTCCTTTGAGAGGGTGAATTACAAAAGGCTTCTTTATCTGGGCTGCAGACAGTGCTTGGCATCCCCACTTGTGCCAGACTCCTACTCATCTTCTGGAATTCCCCCCAGATTTACTCTTGCCTTCTTTTACTCACCCAAACTCAATATGGCACCCCCCCCTCTTGCTTTCAGTTCCTTGTTCACCCAGCAATATGACACTTACGACACTTATTCTCCATGGTGCTTCTCCTGACTACTTATCCCCATCTCTCTCCCTACCCATCTCCTATTTATGCTGGGTTCCTAAAAGCCAGGGACTGACTCAGTCTTGTTCACAGTTATATCACTCATGTCTTTGCACAATAGATATTCATTAAATATTTACCAAATTAATGATTATCATCCTTCTTTCTCCAAATAACTCTTACAAACCTAAATTTCCTGTCACTCTACCATCAAACAAGTGGTTTGCTCTATTTTGGTGACATTCATACTTTCTTTCTCCATCACCTGCATTTTTACTTCTACTCCCCCCAAAGCCCTACACACACCCCCCTGAAATCCCTGGTGCTAGATGGACCATCCAACTCTATTTTTGTTTCCACCGAATATTTTTGAGCACCTACTGGTGTCCTCGCACAAGATTGGACGTAAAACCTAAAACCATAAAAACCCTAGAAGACAACCTAGGCAATACCATTCAGGACATAGGCATGGGCAAGGACTTCATGACTAAAACACCAAAAGCAATGGCAACAAAAGCCAAAATTGACAAATGGGATCTAATTAAACTAAACAGCTTCTGCACAGCAAAAGAAACTATCATCAGAGTAAATAGGCAACCTACAGAATGGGAGAAAATTTTTGCAGTCTATCCATCTGGCAAAGGGCTAATATCCAGAATCTACAAGGAACTTAAATTTACAAGAAAAAAAACAAACAACCCCATCAAAAAGTGGGTGAAGGATATGAACAGCCACTTCTCAAAAGAAGACTCTAATGCAGCCAACAAACGTGAAAAAAAGCTCATCATCACTGGTCATCAGAGAAATGCAAATCAAAACCACAATGAGATACCATCTCATGCCAGTTAGAATGGCAATCATTGAAAAGTCAGGAGACAACAGAGATGCTGGAGAGGATGTGGAGAAACAGGAACACTTTTACACTGTTGGTAGGAGTGTAAATTAGTTCAACCATTGTGGAAGACAATGTGGCGATTCCTCAAGGATCTAGAACCAGAAATACCATTTGAACCAGCAATCCCATTACTGGGTATATACCCAAAGGATTATAAATCATTCTACTATAAAGACACATGCACACGTATGTTTATTGTGGCACTATTCACAATAGCAAAGACTTGGAACCAACTCAAATGCCCAGCAATGAGAGACTGGATAAAGAAAATGTGCCACATATACACCATGGAATACTATGCAGCCATAAAAAAAAGATGAGTTCATATCCTTTGTAGGGACATGGATGAAGCTGGAAACCATCATTCTCAGCAAACTAACACAGGAACAGAAAACCAAACACCACATGTTCTCACTCATAAGTGGGAGCTGAACAAGGAGAACACACGGACACAGGGAGGGGAACATCACACCAGGGCCTGTTGAGGGGTGGGGGGATGGGGGAGGGATAGTATTAGGAGAAATACTTAATGTAGATGACGGGTTGATAGGTGCAGCAAACCACCATGGCACATGTATACCTATGTAACAAACCTGCACATTCTGCACATGTATCTCAGAACTTAAAGTATAATTTAAAAAAATACTCAGAGAAGTTCCAAATCCTATATATAAATAAATACAAATCTTATATAGAAATAGGATTTGGAACTATATACATGTATATAAACATAAAAATGTATGTTTATATATGTCCATAAAGAGTGAAACAATTAAACTTCTTCTGTAAAAAAAAGAGTAGGGATAAAAAGGCATATAAGGCAAAGTCATTGCCCTCAAATTGTTTACAGTAAAATGGGGAAGGCAGGTGTATACATAAATAAGTATAATTCCATGTAGTTTGTACTGCATTAGAAGTATATATGAAGTATACAGTCAGCACAAAAAGATCAAGAGTTCTGAGTAGAAGGTCAAGAATTGTAGCACAGAAGACACAATCTTCTGGCTCACCCTATTGAGAAGAGGTGATATTTACCAATGAATGGAAGAATAGGAGTTCACTAGGCAGCGAGATAGGAAAAGGCATTACAGGCAGAGGAAACCCCATGTATAAAAAGTCACACAAGCACAAAATAGCAGGGTGCAGTCAGGGAAAGCAACTAATTCAATATGGCAGGGAATGTGAGAGGGAGTGGAGGGAACGAGGAAGGCTAGAGAACAGGAAGGGTCTGATGACAAAGGGAAGAAGCTTGCCCTGAGTGCTGCAGCATTTTAATTAGAGGATGTTAAAGCAAAGGAGGAGATTCTGGCAGCTGTGTGGAAGACGGACTGGGATGTGGGAGCAGGTAGACAAAGAGACATCCTAAGGAAACTGAGGCCCACTGCTAACACAGTTCTCAGTGTGCTTAAGATGATTTAACCTTGTAGAAAATACTGCCAGGAGGATATTTTCTAAGGAATTTGTTTACCAAAGAATCTGAACCCAATGATGAACCAATCTTTCACTAACAAAGCTAGAGAACTCAGAACCATCTAAGTTGGCAAGTGTTAAAACACTGGAAAGCAAATGTGGCAACAGCACTTTCCTATTTGACCATAATCAACATCAATGTGGAAAGAAAACAAACCTGACAGCCAAGTGAGGAAAACACACAGTGGGTTTCTTTGCTTTCTCTCCAGGACACTGTCAGTACACAGAGCATTTAGAACAGCTGATTTGATCGTTGTGAAAATCTACCTGTGTGCCTCTCTCTCTCTCTCTCTCTCTGAATGCAATTAGAGAAGAGAGCTTCATTCACACTGTGTCTAAAAATAGATGATGGCGGAGTTCACAGACTGACAGCTGCATTCTCATACAGTAACCAGGAAAGGAAAGGGATGGCTAATTTAACAACTTCCAAAACAAACAGTGCAGAGGGAGTCCAGGATAAAGAGAAAACACACAGGTCAGTTCTTCAAAGAGCTGGAAGAGGGATGGGGTCGCTCCATGGCAGTTTATTAGTCCTCCCAAAATCCCGACGAAACCAGCTAAGTATTTTGCCCAGATCTACCCAGAGTCCTTCAGACAAGAGCTCTGGCAGATGAACCGCTACAGAGATTCAGGCAATATCAGGCAGCAGAGCCAGGACTTTCCCTGCTGACTTCTTCATACATCCCCTGGACATAACTAAGCTAAGAAGAGTCATGACGTTTTTCCAGGCAAGATAAATAAATGAGTTTTTTTCCCCCTTCACCATATCTAAATTATACTCTGCCTAGCCTGGGGCATTTAAAAAAAAGTTATCCAGGAAATAAACATGCATCATTAAGGGGCAGAAACCAGGTGTCTAAAAGAAGCAAACCATTTCTTTCCCTCCCCTCAGTCCTCGAATGTTTTCCGTTTTCCTCCTCAGTCTGCCTTGCCCAGGGAAGGGATTATGTTGGGCTTCAAAAGAAACAAGGGAATAATGCCTGTGGACGGGTAGCAGATTCTCTCTGCAGCTCTCCCACAGCTCCATGTTGGCTCTCAGAGCTGCTGCCAGCCAGCTAAATGTCAGATCACGGCACCCCAACATTCCCTCACCGCATACCTCCATCGCCCTGGTGACTAAGCTGTTTCAACAGCTGTGTTATTGCTGGAGTCAGGCCAGTGTTATTCACACGGAGTATTTGTTTCATATGGCTTATGTGGGGAATTATTGCACTCAGCTTTGGGGTTCTATTTGAAGATAAGGTCCTTCCCTTGATCAATCAGCCAGGACATTCCTCGAGTTGGGCTCCAGGAGACAATGGGACAATATTCTACTGCCATCCAGGGTTCCAGATAATGGACAGATTCATAATACTATAAAGAAGGTGGATGAAGTATATGTGTGTGTGACAGAATGGGAAGCACAATGGAAAAACCATGACCCTTGGTGGAGCCGCGGAAGAACTCTGCTGCTCCTCCCTCAATAAAAGCCACCCACAACACAAGAGTGTTAAGCTGGACTCCCTTTCTGCTCTTCTTCTCCAGCCATCGCCCTCAGCCTTTCCCTTAAAATCATTGCTCTTTCCTTTCGGGTCACGCTAGCATTGTTGCGGTGGTCTCTACGTGCATCACTCCACACACCTGCCCCTGAATGCCGTCTCCTCCCTCAGCCCTTGGCTTCTCCTATCTCATCAAATGGTTTATGACCATTGATGTTCCTATCATGTAGGAAGCAAGTTGGGCCTGTTGGCCTGGTGACCTCCTCCACTACTCCACATCCTCTTCTGAGTGTGAGTAAGATAGGGGCTGCGTTACTAACTGCTGAGTTAATCAACCCAAACTCCCTTAAATGGAGGGACAACTGGGAAAAGGAAAAGGCATTACATCCATGAGCCTTAGGTCCTGTAGGTGGGACTAATTTCTATTTCTAGCTCATTCTAGGCTGAATCTCCATCAAAGATGCCAACTGGCCTGTTCTCCCTCCAAAGTTCTTCTCACCAAGAGCAATCGGGCACCATTTTCTGATGCTGAAAAGATCTCAGAAATGTGTTTTCTTACAAATGAAGTATTTTTAAAAGAAATAAAACAATGATTCCTAAGAGCTCACATTTTTTACTGCCTACTATGTGTAGACATTTTCACCCATGCAGATGCCAGCCAGATAGAAACCATCACAGGCAATTTCAAAGTGAGGAAACTGAGGCCCATGGCCATGCTACCAATGTGAGAGGGAGGCAAAATGAGAACCCAGGTTTGCCTGACTCAGCAGCTCAAGTACTTTCCCCTTATGTCTCTCAGTCATGGGGTAGGAAAGTTAGGAGACTCGCTTCTTGCTCTAAAAAGGCCATTATTTAGCCATACAATTTGAGTAAGTCACTTTACATAATGTATTATTTCATGAAATACTACAGTTGGATCATAGGCTTACTGAGATCCTTTCTAGTTCTAATATTTCATGAATGTAGAAATCTAAAACACCTCTAGCTGTTTACTGCCTTCTATACTTAAGGCACTGAGGCCAAAACAAAGAACTATAAAACCATTCCTGTCCTCGGGGCACTTATAATGGAGTTTGAGTGACAAAGAATAACAACTTGAGTTTGACTAATGGAAGAGTTAAACAATTAACAAATACAAAAATACCAGAGAACCAGACTACAGGGCAGTGCTTGAGAAATATCACCGCATACCAGCATAACTATACAAGGATAAAAGTAGATTTCAACAATGGTAACACCCCTAACCCCAAAAATACATTTGTGCTGCCAGCAGAAAGAGAAGAAGAGACAGAAAGTGCTTGCAGGAAAAGCCAGCTACTAGAAGGGATCCCGTCTCTTTCACAGGAAAGCTTTGTTTCTGACAAGTTTCGTAAAGGAAAAAGTAGGCTAGAACAAGCTTTTTAATTTCCAACCCACCTTTTCTTCATTCCCATGAATGAGGAGGGGATACAAATGAGAGCAGGCAGCCACGAACAAAAATAATATGGCTGGTGGTTCCTGACCTCTTGGATTCCTGCCAACAGAGAAGCCTGAGAGGCAACATTTAATTGTGGAAAAACCAGCCTAGCTCTCCTCTTATCTTTTTCCTCTGTGACTTAAACCCACAATTACTGGCAACCCCTAGATTCCGAGTCACCCAGCTGGTGGTGGCAGCAATGGCTGTGTCTGTAGCTGAAAAGCAAAAGGGAGTCAGATTTTACCTGTCTCCGAAGCCAGCCCTGTGAGCACAGCCCTAACCCAGCTTGATGACTTCTCCCATTAAAAGGTTCACAGATGCCCTCCCGTTGGGAAAACCACCAAGTGAGAAGTCCAGATGTGAAAAAAAGAAACACAATTTTCAGCCACTGTACAATTCAAAGGACAAGCTACGAGTCTCAAATCCTGAATTCCACATTTTATTTCAGCACTAGAGACATGATGTTCAATTCCTTTTCTTAAGGATCAAACTCCAAATTTCTTAGCTGGTCATCAAGGCAACTCACCTACCAGCCCCTCTGTCTTTCAGCAGCTCATCTTTTTTCTCTAATATGGACACTTTTCTACAGCCCAACAAATGGGCTTACCGTCCTTTGCACATATGTTATTTCAAAGCATTTCATGATGGAAAAATATGGTCTTAGTCCTCACTTTCTTACCTAGAAATCACTTTGGAGAAGTCACTTAACTTCCATAATTTCATACTTGTTTAAATTTAAAACTTGTTCTCCAGTAATAGCCTCACAGAGAACAGTAAAGATTTAACCTTGAACATCTAGCATTGAGCCTGCATAGGAGATACATAATCAACGTTTCCTTCTCTATACCTAATGCCTTTGCTGAGTTACCTTCATCCAAAAGAATGTTCCCATTGCTAACTCTTGTCCTGATCTTTCCTTACCACTCTTCTGCTCCAAGAGGTTGTCTCCCATACACCTCTGCTCCCATCTTAATATTCTTCCATTTCAAAATATTTTAATTTACATGTTGCTATGTTTATAGTCAAATATAATTAAATCATGCCTGTGGGCACATTCTCCTAAGGATGCTAAGAATTTCCCACATCTTCTATTTTAGGACTTTCTCCAATTGCTTCAGTGCTGATCAGCATGCATTTTGGTACTCATGGGGCGTACCCTCATTGGGATTCATAAACCTCTGAATTCCATGGGTGAGCTTCAGGGCTTCCATTGAAATATGAATACTAAATGTGCAAATGGGGTCTATGCATATATGTCTCCCAAGGTTAAAGTCCTTGACCTGAAGTTAATAACCACTGTCCGGAAGTAATGAAAGGCCTGTGGCTAACATCCACGGGGTCCTTGTGCTGAACACTCAGCCCTGCCACCTATGTTTCTGGGCTTCTATGCTGTCTCTGGAACACAATTCCTCCTTTCTATTCAAGTCCAAGAATAATAACTACTCACTCTTATTTATTTATTTAGAGACAGAATCTCAACCAGGCAGGAGTGCAGTGGCGCAACCTTCTGGGCCCAAGCAGTCCTCCTACCTCAGCCTCCCAAGCAGCTAGGACTACAGGGGCACACCACCACATCCTGATAATTTTTGTATTTTTTGTAGAGACAGGGTTTCACCATGTTGCTCAGGCTGGTCTCGAACTCCTGGGCTCAAGTGATCTGCCCGCCTGGGCCTCCCAAAGTGCTGGGATTACAGGTGTGAGCCACTGCGCCCAGCCAACTATTCACTTATAGTGAGCATTTACTATATGTATCCAGCACTTACTATGTAAAAGCCTCACATACACTATTCTAGTTTAATCCTTACAACAACCCTATAAAGGTAGTACTACTATTCTCTCTATTTTATAAGTGAGGAAAATGAAGTACAAGGAAGTTTCAAAAACTTCCTTGCCAAGGGTTGCATAATTTATAAGCAGCAGGCCAAACACTCATAATTTATGATTCAGCCCAAACACTCTGGCTTGAAAGTACTTAACCCAGTGCTGGAGTTGTCTCTCCAAGCTCTTTCACTTTCCAGAAAAAAATAAGACTGCCCTTGGCTGTTTCTTTGCCTTCACATTGTAAGTGATCACAGATTCCAACATCTTTAAAACCCCACCTTTGACTCAATCAAAACATTTCCTTTACCGTGAGTTAATCATTTCCCCTTCTATGTTTATGGACTCCTTTGGGTACTTAATGCACTGAACACGCTGGTGTAATTTTTTAATTCTCTCTCCATGAATTGGACTGTGAGCTCCTAATTATTTTGAGTACACATGGAATATTTACTGTGCCTGGAATTGTGCTAAGGATATAACAATGAACAACACAGTATCCCTGCCTTTAAATAATTCACTCTTAGGCCAGGAGAGGTGGCTTACGCCTGTAATCCCAGCACTTTGGGACTTTGGGAGGCCGAGGTGGGCAGATCACAAGGTCAGGAGTTTGAGATCAGCCTGACTAACATTGTAAAACCCCATCTCTACTAAAAATACAAAATTAGCTGGGCATGGTGGCACACGCCTGTAATCCCAGTTACTCAGGAGGCTGAGACAGGAGAATCACTTGAACCCAGGAGGCGGAGGTTGCAGTGAGCCAAGATCACGCCACTGCACTCCAACCTAAGCAACAGATCGAGACTACGTTTCAAAAAAAAAAAAAGAGAAAACTAAACAAAAGAGGGTTATGATGGTTTCTGAAATTACATTATGAAGAATAAGGACTTATCTTTATTTCTTAAATCCTGAACAAAATACTAGCATGTAGTACAAGTCCCAATAATGCCTATCAAATGAATGAATGAAATTGGGAAAGGGTTTTCAGATGCTGAACTGCTAAACTGAAAGATCTACCATCCCATCATGAAACTCTTTGAGGTTATTTATACACTGACTCACCTAAAAACTGCTTCCTGTGTTGGTGTCTATGATACATTTTTTAATGTCAGACTAAAAATACACTTCCAGTACACCAACCCTGTCTGCCTACCTAAGGAGGAGAAATGAACACAAGGTCGCATGTAACAAAATAAAAGAAAATTCACTCATTTCAACACTGAGCTCACCCTCTAACAAGAGCATGTGTCTTGATTGAGCACTATCTTCTAGAATGGTTTTCACTTGAGGGTCTCTGAAGTCATCTATTTACAAAACCAAAGGGATACCAATGAGATTTTTTTATAAAGGCAGAGAATCTTAAGTGAGTCACGGACTCTCAACTTCAGAGAGTTAGAGTATATGGGACCTTAGGGGTCATCTAGTATAATTTCCCACTCAGAACAGGAAGCACTCCATAGCCCTATCAATAGACTCATGGTGGGATCAAGGCACTGGAGTCCTAACATCATGTACACTCATAGCCTCTCGACTTCCCAGCTGGGAGACTGGCAAATCATGTAAACTCTCATCCTCAGTGTCCTCACTCTGCCAGATATAATTGTTCAGATGATCAGATGAAATAAACGTTGTCTTAATCAGCGAACATTTGTTTGCAAGTAACAGGACTTCACCCCCACTAACTTAACCAGAATCAGTTGGAGGGATACAGGAGTGCTTTAGGAAAATCAAGCGCAGAAAACGTTGAGAAGCTGGAGGGTCTGAAACCAGGAATAGAAAGCTGTCAGGAGGAAAGTCAACTCTTATAGTCTATTGTAATTATACTAATAGTCTTCATCTCCATTTCCTCTTTGCATCTGGTCTTCCCACTCTGCCAGCCAACAATCACGGCTTCTCTGTGCATGTGTAGAATGATGACTGCCCAGGTGGCTCTCATGGCTTTTCAGTTTAAGTGCTAATAAAGGTAGATCTCGAATTACTGAAACGCAATTTCTTATGAGAATTTGATTGCTTCTCCTTTGGCCAAGGGACCACTGCTAGTCTGATCAGTTATGGCTTGGGGACTGATCATATGGCCAGTTGCCCATTCAGTAGAGGTGGTGGAACATGCTGAGGGAGGGGGAAGTTAAGGCCAAGTTCGGGCCAAGCAAATGACTGGCAACAAAGACAAGCAACAGCATCTCTAGTGCGATGGTACTTTGTAAAGAAAGCACTGCTCCGTGCCAGCTATCACTGTGGCCATCTTTATGATCCTCACCAACCATCTTCTGCTTGACCACTACCAGTAACAGGCTGCTCACTACTGGTAGAGGCAACCTTTTCATCGGCAAACAACTTCAGCTATTAGAACTCTTTTCCATGTGACAGCAACTTAAGATACTAAACTGAAATATTTGTAATCTTCTTCCAAGCCTTTTCTTTAATGAAGGCATAATCTTGCTTGTTAGGTCAAGCCTGGGCTTTTCTTTCTAGTCAAAATATGAATAATGGGCAAAGCAAGATGTTGAGGAAAAGCTGAGTGTTGGGAGGGAAACTGAGGCAGGGTTTGCATAATGTCCTCGGGAATGTGTCTAGACTTGCTGGCTCCTTACTTCTAGCCCTCCTAGGCTCCTAGGCTCCTATTCCCATTATATCAAGTAGCAGAACATGTTCCACATGAATGCTAAACCATCACAGCTGTAGATCATACGCCTGCTCTTTTGACCTCCACATTTTCACCACCTGTTTCTTTGTTGGATTACCAATAAATAGCGTGGGCTCCCAGAGCTTGGGGACTTCGCAGCCTCCGTACACTAGTGATGGCCCCTCGGTGTCCCAACTTTCTCTCTCAAACTGTCTTTTTCTCAATCCTTTGACTCTGCTGGACTGTCACCCCCACAACCCGGTGTTGGGTCTGATCACCCCAACACAAGAGAGATAGATTCACTATGCAATTATTTTAGCAAACAACCTAGACCAGAACAACAAAGCCAGAACCTCTTCTTCCTATAAAGAATTACTACTATCTCTCTACTAATACCATTACTAATAACTCACTAAAGCAAAAGAGGATCTAGGACTGTTTCTAGCATCAGTGTGTAGACAATAGGTAGGGTGGGGGAAAATGGTTTTTTCCAATGTAGAGTCCCTAGCACTTTTGCAAGCAGAATTCTGCCTTGCTCTCATTTAACTTCCTTTTGCTTAGAAAAATATAATCCAGAAAATAATCTTAACTTCATTTTTTTAAGTTAACCAAGATAAAGGTGTGAATTCCCCATAAAAGAACCTCACAATAGCTATGTTATGACCAGCTGGCATTTAAATACTGAAAGACCCAAAGTTAGAAGAGGAGGTGAAAACAAAAAAATACCTTCTATACGTTGGGGGCACCATTATGGGATGTGCTGCTTCTGGCTTCTCTGC
The DNA here is from genome assembly GCF_028885625.2 of Pongo pygmaeus. Lineage (NCBI taxonomy): Eukaryota > Metazoa > Chordata > Mammalia > Primates > Hominidae > Pongo > Pongo pygmaeus. Next base: position 162,101,891 of record NC_072373.2, on the reverse strand, counting down.
TCTTCACATTAGTCAATGATGTCACCAGGTTTTTATTTTAGTAATCAGGATATACTTGTATGGATGCAAACAGAATATCCTCATTTATATTCTAAACTCAGAGCAGGAAATGAGACACGTGGGTGATCTGCAGCTGTGGCACTATAAACAGGGCCAGCCTACCACCTAGTCTAGATTCTAGACTGCACTTCATTCCCTGAAATACTGATTGGGAGATTTTAAAAAATTGAAAATATATCATTTTAGAAAGACCAGTGCATCCTCTGTGCAAGGATCTTAGTGTCTGCTGTTTGGTAGCAGGCTGACTCACCTGTATGGGGTGGTGCACTTGTTGTTAGGTACCATCTACCTATCTACACCACTGATGTACAACAAGGAGATCCTGCCCTGGCTCCAGCCAGCTGTGCCACCATGGGCGAGTACACCACGGAGTTCAAGCTTTCTCCAGCTGCTAAATTAAAGGATTAGTGCTTTAACTTGGGTCAACCACCCATTTGCAAACCTGACAAGAACCACAAACACTCTTACTTCAAAAATGCATATAAGCAAATACCACTGAAATTTTATATAGAGTATCAAGGGGTTCTCTTAGCCCTTACACTCCAGTCTAAACTGCTTGGTTGATGATTATTAGACCAGCAGCCCTCTAGTATTCCTTTTAGCACTCCAAGCTAAAATAAAACAGCTGATGTTTAGTAACAATTTCTGCAAATTATTCAGCACCATAGAAGAGTGTTTTGTTAAGACTAGAGACTAATCTAACACCATCTACTCGCCAATGTTAAATTGACCAGTAACCAATAGATGACTGAAAGAAAGTGTATGTAACTAGATATACCAAACTATAAATACTAATTTTAAAATCTTGGAAAGGTTTTGGAGGAGCCCTACTCTGTTTCTGAATTGGAATTTTTCATTTGCAAATACTTAACAAAACCCACCAAGCCAGATAGAGCTCTATAGCGATGCCTATGGAGGAGCCTTATAATGATGTTGTCCAAGTAATGTGCTTACCAATAATCACACTCAAAGCCAAAGGTTCCCACGCTCCTGCCAATATAAACATGCTCACAATGGTCAATTCCAAAGGAAGAGCTGTCAAGATGTGCCTGAAGATTTCCTCAAAGGCAGAGATAATTCATGAGCAAACAAACATCATGTCCCTAATCTTCTCTATCCTGGGGTAAACAAAATATAGTTTTTTCCCATGATTTCAGTTGCTTTCTATACCAAGTCAGTAAGTAAAACTGATTCATACTGGTAAATTCCAGGTTCCAGCCTTGGTTTGAAGGGGCACACAATTCAATAAGAGTAAAGGAGACTGGCCATGTAAGCCTATCTTGAATACTGACAACTTCCGTACAATTTACCTAACACTAAAAACCCTACTCCATTTAAGTCTCTGAGATCTTTTTGCTGTATTTTGAGCTCTTCAACTTACCTTTTTTGGTGGGAGAGGAGGGAGGAGGAGAACAAAGGGAGAATTTGAAACTTTTATTTCTCCTTGCATTGACTCAAATTGTGGTAAAGAAACTTAAAAGGTAACTTTAAAATTCTAGTGACACTAGCCAACAATAAAAACTATCTAATTAGAATGTTAGAGGTTTTTTTTTGTTTGAGACAGAGTTGCTCTGTTGCCCAGGCTGGAGTGCAGTGGTGCGATCTCGGCTTGCTGTAACCTCCACCTCCCAGGTTCAAGTGATTCTCCTGCCTCAGCCTCCCAAGTAGCTGGGATTACAGGCACATGCCACCACGCTGGGCTAATTTTTGTATAGACAGGGTTTCACCATATTGGTCAGGATGGTCTTGAACTCCTGACCTCAGGTGATCCACCCACCTCAGCCGCCCAATGTGCTGGGATTACAGGTGTGAACCACTGTGCCCAGCCAAAATGTTAGATAGTTTTAACACAGGCTATAACATAGTCATAAATTAAAGAAGACATGGTCGTAAATGAAAGAAGACCTCTTTTTGGTGGGAGTAGTAGTGGGGTGGGAGAGTAGAGTTATACATTTCTTCTTGGCAGTTGCTTCAACATATTTTATTAATAAGGACTATCTGCTGAAGCATAGAAATACAATTATGTGAATATCATACTACCAATGGCCTGTTCCATCACAGCAGGGATAGTTCTTATAGTGTATAAAATCCTCTGCCCCATTCAGCTCTCTTTATGGAGCTTTCCTCAGAAGCAACAGAAAACACAGAATTAAATATCACAATTCTTGTTGAAGGCCAAAAGTTAGTTCCCAGAAGGATTCTTTGACTTTCATCCTTCTACAAATTCACCCATTACCATTGTAGATAATGTGAGGGGTGAATTTGTAGAAGGATGAAATTCAGAGAATTTTTTATGGTCAATAGATTGTTCCTTTATTCCAGTTGTCTTCCCTTGATGTCCACCTAACATTCCATAATAAATGGACAAATGGAAAAGCACAATTACTCTGCCAAAAGTCAGTCAACTTTCTCCCAGGACACTCAGCCATCTAACTTGAAAACTGACTGGTAATAATATCATTCTAATTACTTTAACTAGAAATTTGTTATACAGAAATGCTTTCAGTGTGGGGAAAGAAAAATCACTTGCCACTTATAGAAAGAATTCTGCTTCATGTGACCATCTGCAATAATGAAACAAGTAAGACAACACTGGGTTCCAGTGTACAGCACAAGGATCAAGGTGAAACATAATGCTATCATTACGTAAGAATAGGACAGACATTATTCTGGCTTTCCCCACCCTTCATCATTTACCAATATTTCTTCAGTCTCAGGAATTTTTCAACCCCTGAAACTCCTAGATTTACTACTTAAGACACAGCTATCCATCTTGAGGCTTTCTGCCAATGGCTCTAGTGCTTCTATGTCAACAGCTTATAGACTTGAAAGCTGGAAAGAGAGCTATGTAAACAAATCCTCTAATTTTGATCTATGCACCCAGGTTTCTCAAAAGAAGCCCTTGGAGAGTCTGGGGTATACTAAGTATATGACTTGCGGTTGTAATCATTAGAGTGACAACCCATTTCCAGTGTGTACCATTTTAGCCAACCCAAACCTTTCTTTTCCTAATGCATAGAGTGACTTTTAAAAAAATGGTATATTTGGGAAAGTATTTTAGAATGGCATCTGTTAACAAAACAAAAACACTCTAGAGTATATTTTCAAATAACAGAACTTGGCCTTACCAAGAGGTCTAAGACCATCAGGTAAATAATCATTTTTATCAATGATTCATAATACATCCAGACTCCAAATGTTAAGGCTGACTTTTTTTCTGACACTCTTCTCTGCCTACTCATACTCCATTTCCTAACTCCTTTAGAGTAAAAATTGAAATCCCATATCCCTAACAACTAGACAGAAGCATCATGTTTACATCCTGACAAATTCATTAATTCTGTACCTCTGAAATATTTAGCAAAAAGCCAGCACTGACTCAATCATAGATTTCCACAGACAGGTCTGTTCATATTTGTAATTGGTATTCACTGAAAGGTCAATGACTCCTGTTCCCAAGCATCTACCAGTCTCTAGATTTTCTTAATTGGCCTCTTTTCCTCAGCTTTTACAGACTATTGTTTTAAAACTACCACCATTTAGAAGTTGAACTCCGAGTGAGGGGAAAAACAAACAAGCAAACAAAAAAACCACCTTTTTTTGGCTCCCACTCCACTCATAATCAACATAACAGACTATTTCTGACCCAGATGTGATGGAAGGAGCGGGGTACAGAGTCAGGGGAGGTTTCTCCACACACCAAGCAAGCAATCAATCACTTCCACAGCAGACATCAGCTGGGTGTCCAAAAATTCAATTCAATTTTAACACCACTTACCTGGAAATAGCATCAAGTCTCATAGGTTGAAAGTTCAGTCCCATATGACTGCCCCCCACTTCAGATGCTCATTGCAAAAACAGGTTGTGGCCTGTTATAAATAGGCGTTCCCATGACCCTCCTCCTTAGGATTGATTTGCTACAGAGGCTCACAGAACTCAGGGAAACACTTTACTTATGCACATATTATAAAGGATATGACAAAGGATACCCATGAACAACCAGATAAAAGATTCGTAGGGTAAGGCATATAGTATGACAGGGATCCCTGACCCTCTGGCAGCAGACAGATACCAGTCAGTGGCCTGTTAGGAACTGAGCCACATAGTAGGAGGTAAGAGGTGGGTGAGCAAGTATTACAGCCTGAGTTCTGCCTCCTGTCAGATCAGCTGGCATTATATTCTCATAGGAGTGGGAACCCTATTGTGAAGTATTCATGCAAGGGATCTAGGTTGCATTCTCCTTATGAGAGTCTAATGCCTGATGATCTGAAGTGGAACCATTTCATACCCAAACCATCCCCCATCCCCTCATCTGTGGAAAAAGTGTCTTCCATGAAACCGGTCCCTGGTGCCCAGAAGGTTGAGGATGGCTATGATAAGGCACAGAGCATCCCTGTCCTCTCTAGGGCGCCATGCTCCAGGAACCTCCGCAGGTTCAGCTGTCTGGAAGCTCCCAGAACCCAGTCCTTTTGAGTTTTTATGGAGGCTTCATTACCTAGGCATGACTGATTACATTACTGGCCATAGGTGAGTGACTCAATCTTTAGGCCTCTTCCCTCCTGGCTGTTGGTGGGTGGGGCTGAAATTAGTTCCCCACCCTTCTAATCATGCCTTGGTCTTTCAGGTGACCATCCTGAAGCTATCTGGGAGTCCCCAGCCATCAGTTGGCTCATTAGCATGCAAAGAGGCATTCCTATCACTCAGGAGATTCCAAGAATTTTAGAAGCTGTGTATCAGGAAATTTATTACTATAAAGTACCTTATAATGCCATCATTTTTCTCCCAAAGGCACTGGCTTGATTAAATTCAGAAATTAAAACAATGGTCAGCTTCTATAGTGTAAGTCAATGCTTTTCTAGTTTTCTGAGGGTTTGGAAACTCAAATCCTAGCTAAAACGTGTATCACTTTTAAATTGAAAGATTTAAAGGAAATAAACATTTAACCCCAAGTGACTAGAAGTCATTTAAAGTATGTAGTCCTTAGATTATTTTATCTACTCAAAGACTCTTCAAAAGTAGATGAAAACACTAACCAGACATATATTATAAACCCAAGCTTTAATTTCAGAGCCCAAACATGAAATCTCTTCTCATTGTTTGAAATCTGAAACTCATTTCAAAGACTGCCTGGAAAAGTTAAAAAAAAAAAGGATTGGTCTTGACTTTTCCTTACATATGAAGTAATATTGTTACAGGTGAATCTCTGATAAGCAGGAAGCCATCATGTGTAATAGGATCTTGTTTGCCACACTCCCAAACTCTTCTCTGAAGTCCTGTTCATTGCTGTCACAAAGGAATCCAAAGTAATGATAAACAATATAAAAAGTAGAGAGTCTCATGCATTCTTAATACCAAAATCAGAGAGAAATCTAGAACTGATGTGCCTGTTATACTAAAACATGTGTGTATATGTATATTGCTGAATATATATAACATAATATATATAATCTGTATAATCAATGCCTTGCTCACAGTGTCCATAAGCAAAGGTAGAAAGGATAAATTTAAGGAAATGAATATTCCCACAAACACAACATGTAACTTCTCATATAATAGTTAGCAGCTGGCCAGGCATGGTAGCTCACGCCTGTAATCCCAGCACTTTGGGAGGCCAAGGCGGGCAGATCACAGGGTCAGGAGATCGAGACCATCCTGGCTAACACAGTGAAACCTCATCTCTACTAAAAATACAAAAACATTAGCCAGGCGTGGTGGCAGGCACCTGTAGTCCCAGCTGCTAGGGGAGGCTGAGGCAGGAGAATGGTGTGAACCCGGGATCGTGCCACTGCACTCCAGCCTGGGGGACAGAGCAAGACTCCGTCTCAAAAAAAAAAAAAAAAAAAAAAAATTAGCAGCCAAAATGTGTTGCTGCTACTCATGAAAAGTATTTTTTGGTGTGGTTTTCTTGATAGCTCTATTAAGAAAGTTATTTTATACATTTATCAAAGGAATAATTAGTGGTCCATCTTGTTAACTTTTTAGTATGCCCCCTATTAAGTGCTAGTTCTCATGTTATAAGAAAATTAAGGATTATTTTTAAGACAGAAAGCTTGAGTACAGTATTTTTGTAGATGAAGATAAAATATTTTAGAGCATGAAGATGTACATGAGAAAAAATAAGACATTAATATTTTATTTACATATAGAAATGTTTTAAAGCTTTGCCAACATGGGCATTTTTGTTGTTTAGGATTAGTATTTGCTGGGAAGTAATTCATCTGTGAAATTATTTAACATGTAGAATTATTTCTTAGTTTCTGGTTTGGGAGAAATGCTCAAGAGTTGAGCTTAAAATCATTTTATTCACACTGCTAAAGCTGAAAAATGTAAATAGGGAGCTTTCAATATATTTCAAATGAGTTTGGAGAATTCTAAAATATTCAATCCATTTATAATGAATACAAAACATCATTAGAAACTGGCAAAAAAAAAAGTAGCTAAAAGTATTTGAGTTATTTCACATTACTGGGAAAGTTTCTTTTAAAAAGTTCAGTTATAAATAACATTCACTAAACATATTTAACCTTTTTTCAATTTTGGTGGTATAATTTTAGAAATTTATCATTGACTTTTAAAATTTCACCTAAACTTACCTGAGTCTCTGCATTATGTTACTCAATGATTCTGATGCCAAGTTTTGAAATCAAATTATAGGCCAGTCACCTTCAGTGATGTAAAAGGTAGAACCACAAGATAATTCAGCACTTTCCTCACAACCTGAAAACGGAACCTGTGGCAAGTACCTGCCCAAAGTGAGACTATGCTCTAAACAACTGCCTGTCATGTAACAGGCTGCTTGAAAGTAGCAACATACTACTCCTATAGTCAATTCTTAACTTCTTAACCACAATTTCATCAGTGTAAAAAATATAGGAGCAGTGGGGACCAGACTTACATATATTGAAATGTTAAACAGAACTCTTATTTTGAAGTGTGGGAGGGGAGGAAGCACCTCAATCAGTTGCTTTATGTTCCTTTTAGTGGCAGAAGAATGATACAATCCAATATTTTCATCCACAGCTTCCTAAACACAAAGCTGTGGATTTCATAAACGTAAATATACTGCATAATCTGCCCACTGGGAGTTCATAGTTTAGTAAGGACTCAGAGAAGACAATTCCACTGTGCAGACCACAAGGCTGATAATGTAAACATCACAAGGCCAGTAATGAAGAATGCATAAGGAAAGACAGATTATATCCAGGAAGGAATGAGGATGGGAGATAATATAGAAAATACCTAGGAAGGCTCCAGGGGTATGTAAAATTTGGGATGTTGTGAAGAATGAGTAGGTTTTTCTGGGAAGAGCCCTTCAGTTGTGAGAAGAGGAATCACAAGAGAGGAAGAGGTAGGCAGGATCAATATCAGCAAAGATGCAAAGGGAGAAACTCTGGATCTGTTTACAGGGCAGGAAACTACTCCTGTTGAGGATGCAGAGAATGGTTACAGGTCAGCAGTGAGGAAGGAGGCTAGAAAGAAGCCTTGAGTCACGAAGGGAGAGGACTCTGAACACCGAGTCTTATTTGTTAGTCACTGAAGATGTTTTGAGCAAGGAAATGAAAAATTAAAGCTAAAAGAGTCTCCTCCTTATCGGAGGTTTCACCTTCAGAGGTTCCAGTTAGCAGAGGTCAATCACAGTCTAAAAATATTAAATGAAAAATTCCAGAAATAAACAATTCTTAAGTTTTAAATTGTGCACTGTGCTGAGTAGCATCATGAAAGCTTGTGCTGTCCCCTGATAAGAATCACCCCCCTGTCCAGTATCTCCCTGCTCCTGCCTGTTAGTCACTTAGCAGCCATCTAGGTTACCAGATCGACTGCTGTGTATTACAGTACTTGTGTGCAAGTCATCCTTATTTTCTGTCATTATTGCCGCAAGGTGCAAGAGTAGGGATGCTGGCATTTCAGATGTGCTAAAGAGATAAGTCAAGTGCTTCCTTTAAGAAGATGAAAGTTCTCAACTTAAAAGAAAAAAAATGTTATGCTGAGGTTGCTAAGATCTACAATAAGAATGAATCTTCTATCCTTAAAATTGTGAACAGTATATTTTTTGTTTCACTATTAATTATTGTTGTTAACCTTTTACTGCACCTAATTTATAATTTAAACTTTATCCTAAGTATGTATATATGTATAGGAAGAAACATCATGTATGTATATAGGGTTCAGTGCCATGATTTTAGGCACTGGGTGGTCTTAGAACATATCCCCTGTGGATAAGGAAGACTTATCTCTACTGTATGCTTCTTTTATAAAGACTAACCTCACTAACCAAGGTGTTGAAGTAAGAATGGGAAAAATGGCTGAATTTCAGCAATAAGGATAAATATAATTGGATAATTTTAATAGCTACTTTTAATTTTTAATTTTTTTAATAGTACTTACTATGTCCAGGCTAGGTGCGGTGGCTCACACCTGTAATCCCAGCACTTTGGGAGGCTGAGGTGGGTGGATCACCTGAGGTCAAGAGTTCGAAACCAGCCTGGCCAACATGGCGAAACCCCATCTCTACTAAAAATACAAAATTTAGTCCCAGCTACTCAGGAGGCTGAGGCAGGAGAATCTCTTGAACCCGGGAGGCAGAGATTGCAGTTAGCCAAGATCACACCACTGTACTCCAGCCTGGGTGATGGAGGGAGACTCTGTCTAAAAAAAAAAAAAAAAAAAAAAAAAGTACTTACTATGTCCTAAAAGTTTTACATAAACTAATTTATTCCTTAGAGTGAGTTGGTTAATTAGGCATTATTATCCATATTTTACAAGGGAGGAAACTGGCTAAGAGCGGTTCTGTAACTTGCCCAATACTGCAGAGCTTTTTAAAAAGTGGTACAAGGATTTAAACCCATTGCTGTAGGACTCCTAAGTCCATGCTCTTAAAAAACTTTCTATCTTACCCCCTAATCTAGATATAAATCAGGGAACATATTTCAAATGAAACCGTGACTCCATTGAAAGTATGCCAGCAGGTAGTCAGCCTCTAAGATGATCCTCAATGATCCCCATCTCCTGGCATTCATGCCCTTCTGTAATCACCTCCCTTGAGTGTGGGTTGAACTTATTAGTTCACTTCTAACCAACAGAATACAGCAGAAGTGATGGAATATCGCTTGCAAGATTCAGCGGTTTCCCTCTCCAGCACTGCTCGGGCTCTCTCTTGGCTCACTATCCCCGGGGTAAGCCTGCTGCCATGTTGCGAGGCAGTCTTATGGAGAGACCCATGTGGGAGGAATGAAAGCCTGCCAACAACCATGTGAGAGAGCTTGGAAGCAGATCCCCCTCCCTTGGTGGAGCCCTCATGCCTGATGAGACTGCAGACCAGGCCAACAGCTTAATTGCAACCTCGAGAGAGTCTGAGCCAGAGACTCCCAAACTAGATTCTTGACCCACAGAAATGAGGAGCTAAGAAATATTTATAGGTGGCCAGGAGTGGTGGCTCACGCCTGTAATCGCAGCACTTTGGGAGGCCACGAAGAGTGGATCACCTGAGGTCGGGAGTTCTAGACCATCCTGGCCAACATGGAGAAACCCCGTCTCTACTAAAAATACAAAAATTAGCCGGGCGTGGTGGCACATGCCTGTAATCCCAGCTACTCAGGAGGCTGAGGCAGGAGAATCTCTTGATCACGGGAGGCGGAGGTTGTGGTGAGCCAAGATCACACCATTGCACTCCAGCCTGGGCAACAAGAGTGAAACTCAGACTTAAAAACAAAAACAAAACAAAAAAAGAAATGTTTATAGGTGAATGCTGCTAACTTTTAGGGTAATTTGTTACCCAGCATTAATACAGTCAGTAGACAGTAATTACTTAATTTATTATTACAGGGTAAATCTTTTTCTTTATACTTGGAGCTAGAAGTAGGGATCTGTCTAGGAGAGATTATACCTGAAATAACCACAACCAGCCCAAATAACAGAATACCATGTCCTTTACCTTTCCACCCAAACATAAAATCAGGTAATCTACCTATCTCATCCCCCCATGGCTCTTCTTACTGTCCTTATTCTCCTTTGCTTGAATGCATTCTTAGGAATAGAAATACTAAAACCCAAACCTGCAGGTTTCAAAAAAAAAATTTTTAGACATATAGTTTTGAATCTCATAGCAAACTCTTTCCTTCCCAAGGCTCCTCACATTACATTGTGTATTCTTATTATAGCACATAACATGTTTTTTCTTATTTGTAGGTTTAAGTGTCTGTTTTCCAGGCACCCTCTTCCCTAACCCATTACAAGAATCATGTCTTGTGTGATCTTATATCCCCAGTACTGAGTGTTCATATGGCTGGGACTTAATAAAGTTTAAATGAACTCATGAATAAATGTGTTGCACAACCAATGAGTGAGTGAGTGAACAAGTGAGTCAATAAGCAAGAGTTTAGGGACATGGGAACCACCACTTGAAAGCTTGAGGCTGTTGTGCAAATTTGGACCTTCGCATAAGCCATTTCCTTCTATATAGAATGCTCTTCCTTTTGCTCATTCTCACCTCCTCACCAGGCTTTTCTCTCTTTAAGATTCACCTCAAAGAGCTGTCTGCTTGCCTCTCTACAACTATCCCCACCAACACACACCCACACACCCTACCAGGGAAGTCTTCCTTTTCTCTGCTGTGAAGCCTTTTCTTTAAGTTTCCATATCCTCCTGGGCATAACTTGGTCACAGCACCCAGCATACCATACTGTAATGATTAGTTATTTACCTGTCATTTCCACTTAGCAGTAAGCTCCTTAAAGGACAGCATATTCAGCCAACAGCAGAGTGCCTAGCAGTGGTAGGTAGGCGCTCAAAAACAGTTTAAAATGATGGGCAAGAGAATGAATGAATGAGAAAAAGAAAACTGTATCTAGAAAATTATCTCAGCACAATCTATTTATTTCAGGTAAGCTATCAGTCAGGTATACACAGTGCTCCAACTCCTAAACAGAGTAAAAATAATTGTACATCAAGATTATTACAGATACATGAAAATTATATTTAGAAATAGTACTTCAGATCAGGCATGGTGGCTCACAGCTGTAAACCAAAAATTTGGGGAGGCTAAAGTGGGAAGATTGCTTGAGCTCAGGAGAGATCCCCAATCTCTAAAAAAACTAATTTTTAAAATTTAAGGCCAGGTGCAGTGGCTCATGCCAGCTACTCAAGAGGCTGAGGTGGGAAGATCGCTTGAGCCTGGGAGGTTGAGGCTGCAGTGAGCTGTGATGACACCATTGCACTCCAGCCCAGGCAAAAGAGCAAGACCCTGTCACAAAAAAAAAAAAAAAGAATAAAAACTTACAAAATTAGCGTGCCTGTAGTCCTAGCTATTCATGAGGCTGAGGTGAGAGAATAGCTTGAACCCAGGAGTTCGAGCATGCAGTGAGCTATGATTATGCTACTGAACTCCAGCCTGAGCCAGCATTCGAGACCAGCCTGGGAAACATAGGAGACTCTGTCTCTTAAAAAAAAATAAATAAATAAAAGAAACAGAAGAAGAAAGAAAGGGTTTTCAGGCCAGGCACAGTGGCTCACACCTGTAATCCCAGCACTTTGGGAGGCCAAGGTGGGTGGATCACCTGAGATCAGGAGTTCAAGAGCAGCCTGGCCAACATGGTAAAACCCCGTCTCCACTAAAAATACAAAATTTTCTGGGTGTGGTGGTGGGTGCCTATAATCCCAGCTACGTGGGAGGCTGAGGCAGGAGAATCACTTGAACCCGGGAGGCGGAGGTTGCAGTGAGCTGAGATTGCGCCACTGCACTCCAGCCTGGGCAACAAGAGCGAAACTCTGTCTCAAAAAAAAAAAAAAAAAAGAAAAGAAAAAGAAATAGTGTTTCAATCTATAGACAGGCCCTAGACAGAGCTGCCTTTAACACATCTTTTTCCCTTTCCCTCACATCCTTGATCCCATCTCAGTCAAAAAGGAAAAAAAAAAGTTTTCTTCCTTCTCAGCCTAAGATTCCTGATACTGTCCCCAGGTGCCATACATGTATTGGCCTCCCAGAAATCACCCAGTGATTTTCTCCCCATGAAAAGTTTATATGTCTCATGCCCTCAGAGTTTTGAACTGCAAATAAGCTAAAACAAAAAACAAAAAACAAAAAAAAAACCTGGTTTGGTGGGGAAATGGGTGGTCATGGGTTGGCATTTCCATTTTGGTAGGGATCTTTTTCTAAGGCCATAGCTTTACTCAAAGTCCAGTGGAAAAAGACATTTAAAAAAAAATAAAAACCTTTCAGGAACCCTCAAGTCACTCCATGGGGGTGAACTCCCCTGTGACACTAGAGAGGTGATGAAGCTTGGTGGTTAGGGCAGTTTTCTGAGTCAGAAATCTCAGTTTTTCCACTCTCTAGTTTTCAGATCATGAGTAACCTCACTGGTGCCCAAGTGTTCCATCTGTAAAATGAAATAATAAGACTACCTCAAGGAACCTGGTGGGAAGATTAAATGGGTTAATACAGGTAAAGTACACAGAAGGTGCCTGGTAAGTAGTCAATAATTGTTTGCTATTACTATTACCATTTTTACTTTTATTAGAATTGGCTCAAAAAGAACCCAAAGAGGGCAATGCTCAAAGGGAAGAAAGGGATGAGAGGAGAGTACACTTAACTGATTTGGTTGTTTAGCTTGAAGGCAATGTCCAGCTGCAGGATAAACAGCATGAATTGGAACCAAGGACTCATCTCCATGTGGGGGAGGGGAATGTGGACAGAAAACACGATGTCATTGGCTTCAATTTCCCTTGGAATTGCTTCTTCAATGTCTCGGATCTTGTCACAATGATTGGGTCCCCAAGGCACGAACCATTTTGTCTTGTGATGGTTCTTACGGGCATCCACACATTTCACTGACATGTAGGACACTGCCGTTGTGGGCCCTGGAGCTGAAAAGAGAAAGTTTGTCTGTTTTAGAAAAGCCATCTACTGAAACTACTGTTTCTGGTTAATATTCTTTCCACTACTCTGTTCCCTCCAGTTTTTGTACCACCTTCTACAACTGGGGCTCAGCAATACTTAGGGATCTTCCAAATCTGGGTGAGGATCTTTCATTGACCTCCAGAGGTGTCATAACAGTATCCCTGAGAACCTTCCCATTATGTTTTCAATTGCTGTGAAAGAATACATTTGTAACCAGTCTAGTTATACTTCCGCACTTCAAAACAATGTCACAAAAAATCAACTGTGCTACAGTTCCCACCTGATTGAGGTCTTGGAGAGCTCTGGTGCTTCACAGAGAACAGTATCTAAAGTCAGAAGACCTTAGTCTTCAAACCTGGATTCGAAGCCTGGTTAAAAACTTACTGTCAGTGAATCTTGGGTAAGTCAGTTAAATCTATAATAGCTTCAGGACCCTCATCTGAGAAACGAAAGAGTTTCTAAGATTCCTCTTGGCTCTAACATTGTACAACATTGCTTTTGCTTAAGATAAAGAACTAGGGGCCACCACTTAGCTTGGTACCTAGCAGAGAATGGGAACTCAAACACTGACTGATACTTCAAAAGTGTACTAAAATATAAACAATGCACTTCAAGACAGCAAAGCAACTTTGAAATGTGTAACTTTAAAAACACTATTTTGTGATTATATAATGGTTATATGATTATAATATTAATAACTTGGAAAATACAGAAATTTTAAGTTCAAAACAACATTTACCCAAAATCCCACTAGAGGGAAGTAACCACTGTTGGAAAAATGTCAAAATGCCATCTGTCTTTTCTATGACTGTGTAATTAGATAAAAAGTTTACACATGAATTAAATTGTATAACTTTAAAATATACACAAATACTAACACATATTTATAAAATAGTTATATCATGCATAGTTTTGTAGTCTTTTCTTTTTATTCACTTAGAAAAGCAGAGTATTGTGTGATAACACCAGCTCTGGAGGCAACCTGTCTGGTGTCAAATCCTGGGTCTCTCATTTTTAGTTGTGTCACCACAAATCCACACTAGGAAAGTTTTGGGCAAATTACTAAGCCTATCTCTGTATAGGTTTTATCATCTCTTAGATGGCAATAATAATAGTACCGATCTTTCCAAGTCACTGCATATTTTAAACAAGTTAACATATTAAAGCACTCAGAGTAGTGCTTGGGCACACACAAAGTATAAAATATTAGCCATTATATGATATTTTCTTTATAATTAAAATCTTTCAATTAGTAGTTGCAAAATAGTCAATCACACAATACACCAAAATCAACTTCTCCTTCATCAGTTTGTAAAGGCTATCTATAAGAATAATCCTTTGCCTAATATGTTTTGTTGGAAATTTCTCCTAAACTTTCCATCTGCTATCTAAATTTGTTTATGCACATTTAAATAGAGAAGTTCCAGATCTTATATGAAATCCCTCTTTTATGTTTTTCCTCCATGCTTTTGTGCTTAGAGAAACTGACCTTCTTCATCTCAAAATTCAATAGTCATCTATATTGACTTCTATTTATTTTTTGCAATTTCATTTTTTCTAATATTTAAACAGTTGATCCATCTGAAAATTGCTATAAGAGATGAGGTGAGGTTCTAGTTTTATTTCTTAAATATTTAAATTATAGTTTATTGAACAGACCCTCCCTTTTGTTGATTTATCATATCACTGTTAACCTTTATGTATATGAGCATATGTTTCTGAACATCTGTTCTTTTCCATGCATTAAACTGTCAATTCATGGGTCAGCACAACATTGCTTTGAATTCTGTAAATTTATTATTTTTATCAATATCTGCTAGAGTAACTCTCTTCCCCAATCCATTTCAAATTTACATCTTTTTGCTAGGATATTGAAGATTAAATTAAATTTATAAATAATACATAATAATAAATTAATGTGGACAGAATTAGCATCCTTCCCCAGCATTTAGTTTTCCCATCCAAGAACAGTACTTGCTTCTCCATTGTCTACAATCTGTTTTTAAATTTCTTGGAAAACTTTCATTGTTTTCTTTATGTGGGTCCTACTAGTATATTTTAAAATAGATATATCTATAAACCTTTGAAAGTTAGTAGTTAAAAGAAAATGTCATAAATTATGGTTTATGTGTGTGGTTTAAATATGTGTATTTCTGTGCATCTGATACTTGGTATATTATGTTTGCAGAAATTCTCTCTTATTTAATAGAGATCAGATAGCAATGGAGAAACATGAAAAGCAAAAAGAAAGTTATATAAGAGGCAAAAATGTGTATTATTAATATTCTGCCCTACTTCTAATGTTCGAATCCACATTATTTTTCTTTTCTATTAAATATCTATTTTAATGATACATTTTTAGTAAAATGTTATGTTTGTAAGAAGTTAGGACAATGCCTATTAACACTTACCAGAAAACTCAACACTACTAAGTTCTAGCTGAACATCCTTCATGTAGAATGCTGAACACTGCAATACAAGTTGCCACTAACCCCTGCTACAGACGTTTTTCTTTAAAACTCAAAACTGTATCACGAAGACCTCACATCTAATCCATCTAAAATCAGACATCTGACTTATTCTTAGAAATATGAGTCAATCAAACTTTGGTTATCCTGACTCAGCTAAATAGCCCACTGACATTAGAAAAGCCAAATGGCACATTTAACTGAACCCTTTTTAATGTGGTTGGAGAAATAAACAGTGAGACAAAAGTCATGAATTCTATTTTCGGCTAACATACTCAAACTGACTATTTGCTGCAGAAAATAGTTACTACATTTTAAAACTTCTATTCTTCCAAAATGAACCTAACCTTTTTTTTCTTTATTTTTTACCTTCTTGAAAAACAAGTCTCTCACTTCTCAGACCAAAACGAAAAATAACTAGCTGAGTTCCTCAGCTAAGCTCCAAAACCACATTCCAAACTTAATAACAGAGAAGCTGAACACTTTACGGTCACAAAGTCCGCATTTTTAATGAATGCAGTAAACGCCTGCCTTTTTAGGGGCCTGCATTATTTTCATCCTCTCATTAGTCTAGTGTTTCTTCTATAAAGAAAAAAAATCCCAGAAATACTAATATTTTCATAAATATCATGGCAGTGAACTTCGAGAAGCCTCAAGTGCATCTCAAGCTATACTATGAGAATCACAGTTTTTTTCACTTGAATAAATTAGTCCTCGAGTCTCAAAAATGTTTTCCATAACTTCAAAACCTGAAGATAATTCAACATTTTCCGTTTTTCTAATAGTGTTCAAAAGAGAAAACACAAGTATTGCTTGAGAAAGTAAACAGACATCCTGATATTCAAACATGGACAGTTAATGTTCCCCCAATAATATATTTACAGCTCAGTGCAATGTCCTACTCCAGCTGAAAGTGAATTCCCAAGTGTTTCTTTATATAGACAGCATTATCAAGTAAAACAAAAGCAAAGCATATAGCTGGTAGCTGGTCACCTACCATAGAAGGTGTTTTCATTAGCTATAGTCAAAATTTTAGCTACGTGGGTCACAAATTGTGTCTAGAATCAAAAAAAGTTTGATCTGTCTGTAAATTTTTTTTAAGTGTGTGGGATTAAGAGAAAAGAGCTAAATGGAGGAAGTTTAAATTATCTTCAACCTTTGAACAAGCCACAATAACAGGTATTCGTAATGAAGGCCTTAGTCACTTGCGTGGTTCTAGGGATTAATAGAGTTTGTGTATTCAAGAGGGGGCTGGATAGATTCAGGTCAACAAACTGAGTCATGTTTGCTCAGGTGAAAGCTAAAAATAACCACTCCCCAGTATTCCTAGGATAGTAATGCAATATTACCCAGCTGCCTCAGCACACATTATAAATGTCTCCTCCACCCACCCATAGCATAAGGTTTAACTGAAAACAGTAGGCCAAAAACTACTTCTACACCAGACCAATTCAATGACAGAACAATTTGGCCAAAACTAAATATGCCTAGTCACTGTAAACTGGTTAACTCATGGTTGCTTGAGATAGCCTTGGGAATATGCACAGAAGTTATAAAACCATGAGCTATTCATCGAAAATGCAGTCCATTATGAATTCAGTTCTTTTTACTTTATCAAACATGACCATTTTATTTTGTCTGTATTTTAATACAGTATTTTTGGCCTCCACTTTTCCACTATAGTACACAAATTGTGAAATGTGATTCTACACAACGTTCAATGTTAAAGTGATATGAAATCAATAAGACTTCTAACAAATTCAAGGTGTGAAGAAATGTACAAACACAACCTGAAGTCTCTCTGAAAATTCAGTGGTCTCTCAGTTACACACATTACTACGGCTCACAGTGTATTGTCCAAATTTGTCTTCAGTGTCTACCATGCACTAGACACTGCCGGTGCTGGAGTAAATCTAATAGGCACCAACCATATGGAATGTACAAATAATGGAGGAAGCAGACAATAAATAAACAATTTCAGGAAAAAATAATTTTGATGAATGTTATATGTAACCTGACATTCCCTGAGAAAGGGCAACAGTCAGATATTTGGGAGGTGGGAGAAATGAATACACTAGAATGACAGGAAAAATCCAGTCATCGTTACAACATAACCTTGAATAAAAATGTAAGTGAACAATGACTAAACCTGTAGTACTTCTTTTGGAAGAATATTCATTGACTCCAGTTAGCTTCCTGTTATTTCACTTCAAATGGCTATCCAGTTTACAAATTACTATCTAGCCAACCGCTAGCATTTATCATGCTTAAAATTGAGTCAACATTAAATCATTAGCCCCTATTCCTTCCAGAACCTGTAATTTAAGAGTTAGATGGAGAGAGATACAAGACTTGGTTGCCTCTTAGAAAAGTTAAAATAAAACTAAAACAACATGCTGACATGACACATGGTTTCCATTTAAGCCAACAGAGACTATTTATTTCTTTGCTTTATTATGAGTAATGAACATTTCTTTAGCAATCACCTAAGAGCATTACTATTATGCAGGTACCGTACTAACTAAAGACAGAGACAAACGGCCTCCCAGACCCCCATTTGCTCACAGGCTAGTGTGGGAGGCTGAGAAGTTCACAAAGAATTACATCCTGATTGGAAATTTCTCCGACAGAGGTTTGCACAGGATGCTCCAGTTGTAAAAAGAGCTGAGGGTGGCTTTCGGCAGGGCTTAGCCTTGGAAGAGAGCAGGCAATAGCCAAGGAAGAATGGGGGATGGCCAAGGAGGGAATGTGCTGAGGTAGAGATAGAACATGTGCTGGGTCATAGAATATCTAAAACAATCATATTTTCTGCAGATATCTGTGCTTGAATATTAAAAATTAAAAAGAGATCATTTAACACGTGAAAACTGCAGTACTACTCTTATCTGTGTCCACCCTTGCCTTTTCTAATCAGTGGTATAGTTCTACTAGAGTGCCTTGGCCTCTGCTCCTAATAGTCCCTGCTGTACTCTATAGAGCACCATAAAGAAGGAATAATAAACAGACCCACACATAACAAAGAACTTTTATTTGGCAGGAATGTTTCCTTTTATGACACCTATCTCTGTCCTGTAACTAGCCACAAGGCCAGACCAGAGATCTGCTGGAAGAACGGGGAGTGAGAGGGTGGTCAGGCGGGAATGAAGAAGCTCCCCCTCCTATTCCCACAAATGGCCCCAAAGAGCCTTTGAAGTCTCAATCATCAGGTAATAATAGCCTTCCTCTAAATTAGAGGAAGAATGTCTGCCTTGCAACAAAGATGATATTTAAAGAATAATCTGCTTTGGGGTCCAAGGGGAAGGAATGCAGAGAATAGACCAGTTGAAAAGGTAATTCCTGTTTATAAGAATTAATAATCAGAACACCATCATTTTAAAAAGTAATGACTTAAAGTAAAGTAAAAATGGTCAAAGATTTCAGAAATATTTTAGAGAATTTTATGTTTACAATAGAATTTATCTAACAAAAACGATAGGAACAACAATACACATTGATTTAAAAGCATACCAAAAGTTGGTAGCAGATACTTTCTTCTACTGACTTGAGACATTGATTTAACACCCGAAAACTAATCTCAGTTAAAAAGCTGCCAGCACCATCTCTCCACCTGTAAAAATGTGAATGTTTATTTATATTTTATAATTTCATTTTATTTATTCTCTATCTTGTTCCATAAAACATTTTGGGGTACTAGAAGTGGTTATTAGCCTTTATTTTTTAAAAATAATTGGGATTGATTTCAAAGGATAGAATTAATGTTGGGGCGGGGGTGGGCAGAGACTACAAATTACTTGGTCTATGTCTATACCTTCAACAGTTTGGGGAGCTTATATTCTCCAGCTATTGCCTGTTTTTTTTTTTTCTGGCTATTGCTTTTGAAGCAACAGCTGGGAAATATAAGCTCCCCAAACTTTTGAAGCAATAGCTGATGAATATAAGCTCCCAAAACTTTTACCTGATCTATGAAGTTGAATGGCTCAATATCCATTTTACTTTGAAATGTAGAGAAAACCTCCATTGCACTATGAATGGTATTTATAAGAACTAAAAGGCATATGCCCAAGTTGGTTCTAAGCTCTGCCTATCTAAATATCTCTGCTTGCCTTATGAGAACTCATATAAAACATATTGAGCACTTAAACCCTTGGGCAATTGCAGAGTGTGCTTTGGATTTTTTGATGTATCAAGGTGGGGAGGGTTGAAAAGAGGGAGAAAGGGAACACAGGTGTCAGAAAAGACTAGATGAATTCTTGTTATATAACTACATTTTTTTTTCAAATGCCCCCAAAGTACTCATTTAACCTAAGAAAATCTTTAGCTAAATTTAGAAATTAGCTTTAAATATGCTCAATTGATTTTCCTTAGACATTCCACATGCCTGTCGCCAGCTCAAAAGCCTTAATTCTGGTTAAAAGGAAACATGTGAAATATACTGCATAACTTAAGTGGCCAGATCATATTAACTGGCTGAGCTGTGAGGTCTTACGAGCCAATCCTGCTTACCATTCACTGAAAGCCAGTTACTAAAAAGATTTCTTAATATCTGCCATACCACTTATCTAAGTTTTGGGTGGCTAGTTAGAATGAATTCTTCAAAAAGTTCAGCTAAAGAAAGTGCAAATATTTGCATTAAATTGACTTAGTACTTAAATGATTCAGTTTGTTAATACTTTTACCGAAATTGCTCTGAAGTTACAGTAGACACTTATGCTATCTCCACCACCTACTTTGAAGAGAAGATTCTCCTATATTTCAACCATACCCATTAAATCTTACTAGCTTACTAAATGAAGTATTATTTCACAATTCAATCTCAATTACTGGAGAGCTGAAAGTGTGTCTACAGAGACTAGACCAGAAGTGATTTTCAGAATTATCAAAGCTATGCCCTTGTGCATGAAATGGGGTATGCTAAGTGAAATGAAATTCATTCTTGCCAGCCATTTTCAGTCAGTTAGTTATGCTAACATCTGTTCTAGGAAAGCTAATTTTTTTAATACAGCAGAACATTCCTTTACACTGAACCACTACCACCAAAACACACAAACACACATACTACATAGCAGAGTTGAATGCCAAATAATTTCTACCGTACACACAAAAGTCAAGCACTTATTTAAAAATAGTTCTTTACAACATAAACTTATGAAATTATGGACATTTTGACAGCAAATTTCCAAAAATTATAGCAAACACTTGTATAATACATTCCGACTCAAAAATATTGAAAAAATCATATGTTTACATTTTAGGCAGATGAGGATTTTAAATGCTTCGCCTACAACCTCAATTGTTGTGGAGCCAAAGATGTAACAGCTTTGAAGAATAGAAGAATTACTCTATATTTGTCAGGATCTACGTGGCAAACAAGCGCCACTTGGCTTACATTACTTGCCTGGCTTGGATCCCATGGAATGGAGGAGCATTGGAACCAAGAGGAAAAAAATTAAAGTGCTTTGGGACAGTGAGCCAAACTCTTACATAGTATTTGAAATGGTGTGGTAAACATGAAATTATTTTAGGCTCAAGATTGGTGCTAGTTTTTTTACCCTCTTTTTGAAAAAATAATAAAATGCACATAAAGGGCCCTGCCAGAGGGTTAGCTCATAAAATCTGCCAATCATTAGATGTGCTAATTGGTGTAGCAATCCAGTGGTGGCCTGGATTAGGACTCAAAAACTGACCCTTACCACCCTTGGTGTCCTGCAGCAAAGAGAGCCTAAATCAAAAAGACTGATGGAAGTACATCAAATTACGAATTTCTCTATCCCTGAAAAATGACTGCAATTTCTGTTTCTCCATCACTCCAGAAATACTCAAAAACAGCAAAAATTAAATACATATGAAGTGAACACAAAAGACCTCCACAGAAAAACCAGTGGCTCATCTGTTGACGCTATTGCTCATTGCTCGGCTGGCCAGTCATCTGGGCTGTTTTGACTTTGGGCCAGTGCTTCAAAATCAGCAACCTTTCAGCCAAAAGACTGTGGAATGCAGCCAAGACCACCTATGGAAAGTGAATTATAGCATCTTTAATTTACTACCTTGGGCTATGATCTCATAAACCCAGCATGGAGGGCGCACCAGTTCTTGTGTGGGAAATCTCTCAGAGCCCCCGTGGAGGCCCCCAAAGTGACTCTGGCAAAGCTGTAGGGGTGGAGGTGACAAAAAAGGGGACACCTGGTTCTCCTTCTTAAATAAGCTCACCATGGGCACACATTTATATTGGAATTTTAGGGTCAGAAAATACCAAAATTAAATCTTCTAGAAGAAACACAGTCAGTGGCTTTGTTCTAAAGTGCCTATTACACTCTACAAGTTTCCAACATTTGTTATTTAAAATAATCAGACATTTATGATTCATAAATTACATATATTCTTTTATCAATATTATTGTTAATAATAAACATGAACCACAACTAGTATGTGAATTGCAAAGAACTTTCACATACATAGATTATCGAATCCACCTAGTTAACAAGTAACATAATTAGCACCATTGCATATTCAGAAGATCAGTGGTTTTTGTCTCATCAGTAAATAGAACTAGGACTGGAACCCAGGTCTGATTTCATATCTAATGCTCCTTTCCAATACAACTATCTGTTTATTTATTAACGCTCACTATTTATTAGCACTCTCAGATTACCTGAGATAGTTGCAGAGCTGAGGGATGAATGAAGACGACTGTGGCCATAAGTAGCTTGCTGAAGCTCCACAGGCAAGGCACTACCAGCACTGGGTTGGGTGTCACACAAAGGGAGCCAGCAAGATAGCTTTTCTGGGAGACTTACAGGCAGGGACAGAGTACCTCTAAGACTTCCATAAAGAAATGATGGAGTAATAGGCTCCTGAAAATGCACTAAACTCCCTTGAATCTGATACTATCCCCATTTTTACCGGGTCTTGGTTATTACTTCATATTGCAGGTAGGCAGTGTTTAGGATGTTAGCCTAGAGAAGATCTGACTCAGGAACACAGCGCTGCCATGGAAGTCTATGATAGCACTTGCAGGCATAGTGAGAGACAGGGATTCAAGTTAGAGAAAATCTGACTCCAGAGCAACCTACGGAAGAATTACTGATAATTCAGGTAGGCAAACAATGGCACAGTTTGACTCAGGAAAGGGTGGGTTCCTCATCCATGGAAACATTCGGGAAGTAAATGGATAGATAAGAGCATGAGCCTGAACTAAATATAAGTTCCTCTCAGTCACACCAAAATGATAAGTCTCCTATCCATGCATATGGTATGCCAGGGAATGGAGAAATTAAGGTCCAACAAAGAGCTGCATATAGTTTATTGATTTGTTTTCTATTTTCTGACCAGTTCCAGATAAACAGAAAAAAGCAATTAAAGTACAGGGCATTCTGAATGGTCAAAAATTTAGTATTGTACATTGTAAGTTAAGGCTAAGGGCAAGTAAGACCTGTTAATGTCTTTATCTGGAATTTCACAAATGCCAAGAATAATCATATTTCCTTCCTTGATTATTCAAAGAAAACACAGGCCCTTATAATTTGCAAATTTCCTAGAATTGAGGGTAGAGGTACATTTTAAGGGTAACTTGCAGTTTTAACATTCACATTCTTAGGAATTATTATTATTATTAATTTTTTTTTTTTTTTTAGACGGAGTCTCGCTCTGTTGTCCAGGCTGGAGTGCAGTGGCGCGGTCTCGGCTCACTGCAAGCTCCGCCTCCCGGGTTCACGCCATTGTCCTGCCTCAGCCTCCAGAGTAGCTGGGACCACAGGCGCCTGGCTAATTTTTTGTATTTTTAGTAGAGACGGGGTTTCACTGTGTTAGCCAGGATGGTCTCCATCTCCTGACCTCGTGATCCGCCCGCCTCGGCCTCCCAAAGTGCTGGGATTACAGGCTTGAGCCACCGCGCCCGGCCGGAATTATTTTTTAAAAAACATTGAAATCACAAAATTAGTCTATGCAATTATTTAGTATTTTAAATTTCATCAGTTTTAGGTTCTAGCTCAAGGGCCGTCTCTCCTTCATTCAATTTGTTAAATGCCTATAGTGTGCCAGCTGAAGGCCTCCTCTGATTTTCCTTCAGTTGACAAAAGATCCTTACTTCCTTTCGTGCCAGTATCACCTGGTCTACGTCTTTATTATAGCATTCTACTTTATTTGCAGGCATCACTTCTGAACCCTACAAAATTATAAGCTCCTAAGGGGAAGGACTACATCTTACTCTGCCTTGTGCCACTAAGCACAGAAACTTAAACATGCAAGTCCTCCAGACCTGAATTGAACTATTTATTATATGGCTTTTGTGTCATAACAAACATATGAATGTAAGTTATGCTCAATGTAACTAACAAACTTTTATCAAATGCCTACTAAGCATCATTTTTTAAATGACATAGTGGGTTAATCCTTGTCCCGCCTGTATCAAAGTACACTTAGACTGGCATTCAGTGACAGTTTGGGAAGAAGCCAGAGCTGCCTTCCATGAGGCCAGTCTCCCAAGGTCACATATGTGCTCAACAGAGACTCACTTCCTACAAATACTTATGATGGTTCTTCCAGATCTGTGTCAAGCAATATATTAAGTGAAATACTGAATTTTGAAGATCAAAATGAACTTTTCCTAAACTATAACCCAATCCACAACAAGAAAAGTAATTTACACATCAAAAGAAATTAGTAGGCAAACAAAAAAATGGTAATTTTTTTTTTAAAAAACTGCTCCCAAAGGGTTTGTGGCCAACATTAATATTGCAGGAACATGTTTAGATAACTGCTGTTCAGCATAGTTCCTGGAAACAGGTTCTCAAAGCCAGGACTTACAGTTATTTACCTTCTTCCAGCACTGCCCTGAGGGTTTTAAGGCCTAAATGAATAGAAAGCAAATGGGAGACAAAATGAGATAAAATGTTCACATCTCAGCCTTTAGTGTATATAACTAATGTTTGAAGATTTTATGACAAAATCTGTATTCTTAAGAACACATGCAGGGAAGATGTTGGCCATTTCTTTAACACCCTCTAAACAATACCTACCAGAGAAAAAGCAAACACTCCCTTCTAAAAGCATTAATATTCTACTTCTGAGATCAAAACTACAAAACAGGCTCAGACAGAAACCTGGGCAAAGGAACTTTCTGCTGCACATATGTACTATTTCCCAGAGATCTAAATGATTTTTTTTCTCTCTGCCCCAATGAATCACATATGAAAGTTCTCAAAGAATTAGTAAAGAAAAACGGTGAAAATCTTCTTGGTGTTGAAGGAACAGTGGAGTGTACCTGGTATCAGAAGTTCTGAAGTGACTCAGAGATTCAGAAGGGTGACAGGCAGGGGCAGTTTTTACTAGAGGAAAGAGTGATGTAGGATGAACAATTTACTGTCCCTGTTGATTCACATAGGATGTAAGTATAAGTCAAGGATGTCCCCAAATTTCTTGCATAGGCAGCAGATGAGTGATGTCATTCACTAAGACAGGAATCAAAGAAAAATGAATGACATGTCATATCACACGTAGAATTTGTAGAAGCTGGAGGTGTATAGCTTGTTTAAAAGGGGGGCTTAGTATGGAGGGTTGAAGATAAAAGGTCAAATATGTGAATGACTAGATGTGGAGGAGGAATTAGATTTACCCTGAGTGGTTCCAATCTTGCAAGTTCTCAGGAAGGAAATCTGAGATCAATAAAATCAAACTGGCCCACAGTTCACCACACCAGTTGAAGAAAATGAGCTGCCGGCACCTGTGTGAGTGGAGGTGCTCCGCAGTTAACACTTGGTGAGTGCAAAGAATGCAGCGGACATTTGAGCACTGGGTAGGGATGGAAAGGTGACTTTTAGGGTCTTTGTTATCATTATTATTCTATGGGCATTCTTCATATATAATATTTAGAGCTTTGATTCTGGGCCACAAGTTGATCTGCTATTCCTGAACTACTACAAATTTGAGTGTAAGAATCTTGGCAGAATGAATTATCCCAGGACTCATGATTGCTGGGTTCTTCTAGCAATGGATGTGCATTAATCAGGCAAATTATTCAATCAATCTTGGGCCTTAGTTTTCTCAACTGTAAAAGGCAGTATTTAAACTGTTAAGCACTTTTAACTCAGCAATTGTAGGATTCTAAAAAGAATGTATGTACTTCTATGTTATGATGAAAGTCATTCTTTTAAGTTTTAAAAAAAGTTCCTTCAAATTAGGGTCAATTTATATTCCAAGAGTTCTGGCTGTCCCTATCAGGCCCCTCCTCCCCTCCTTGTCCTTATATTTTCACATCTGTTAGAAGAACAGATCTTAATGGTCCTATTCTCATTCTGTTACTGTTTGGGATCTGAATGTATTCTGAGTGTTTTCTGTCTTCCAACAGCTGGAGAGATCAAATAACTGTTCCTAAAAGCAAGGACAAGCTACAGCCAACTGCATATGTAAACCTTCATACTGATGTATTCAGCACAGTGAATTATACCCTCATAATTTATACTATGAGAAGGTAGGTCTAATCCAATAATAATAAAGACCTTTAGGAGAAAACAACAAAAAACACCATTCCAGCTTCCAGCCAGTGGTCCGTATACTCACAGTCTAATACAACACAAAGACATTCCAATACAATGAAATAATTTGGATCATGTCCAGCCTCTATTTTTTAGGATGATAGAAATAAGCTCAAGAGAGCTTAGTCTATTTATTATTCAGAAGAAATGAAAGTCATAGCATACACTTCTAAGCCAAGAGATCATTGACAAAATTTGCTAATGAAATCAATTCATAACTTTCTTTCAGATTTTCATTTAAACGGCTGGGTTCCTAATATATTTCAAAATTTACCCTGATTACCCTCTACAAAAAGTATGTCATAAGAGAAAACAATGATTACAGAGTAGCAAGGGACTTACTTTCACAGGAATGGTTCTTTATGTTTCTGAAGGCAATTACAAAAAGAGAGTAAGAAAAATTAAAAGCAAGAGCTAGAGCTCAGAAAAACTTGGATTCAAATCCCAACTCTGTTACTCACTAGCAATTCAGTGGGGCAGCTTACCTAGCCTTGTAGAATGCCAGTTTCCCTTTTGTAAAAGTGTACTAAAAGGTACTCACCTCATATGTTTGAGGATAAAATGATTAATATAAAAACCCTATTACAGTACCATGAAAATAGTGAAGCCTCAATGAATGTTAGCTGATAATAATAGTGCTGTCAACAAATGAGAAGAATTAGAATCTGGTGGGAGATGAAGACCTACTCCATGTTCTCTGTTCTGTCTTCTTGCCCTGAGGGGTGTGTTCATCAATATTTAAGGAACTAGAAGGTGTGCATCTTGGATGTTAAAAACAGGGGCTCCCCTCACCTATCAGTGAACAGCCCCAATACCAGAGATGATTCTATACAAATTTTAACTGGAACATCTAAGATATCCCTGAGAAATATCCCAGGCATATCTTAAGCAGCCTGTTATTTGAGGGAACACAGAATTAACCCTTGGTTTTATCCTTAGAAAAATGGGATTATAACATCTTTTTTCACAATTATCTTCACAAATTATTATAAAATAGTTATGGCAGAGCAAAAACTATTGACATGGGTATTTGCTACCCTTTCCCCTCCTCTCTTCAGATAAAGAGAATGCTGGTTTTGCCTCTTCTGTCACAACCCCCTCACCTGCCCCACGATGAGGATTCAACTATTGCTAGATGGATTCTTTGAGTTTTCATGATGTACAATCAAAAGACAGGGTATAGGTAGAAGATATGGGCTTGAGCTCAGCGGGGAGAGGGGGGCAGTTTACCAGCGGGAGTGTTGGGGAGATTTTGGAAGAGACATGTTAGAAACATCAAAGTGGATGGGAAAGAAAATAGGGATTGCTAGAAGTACTGCTAGAGACTATATATCCCCTTTACCATGCTTTGACAGTTAAAGAACAGAAGTTGTTAGGTCACTTTAAATTCACCTTTGGTTGACTGCCTGTTTCTTTGACAGAATCCCTACTTGGAGACTGGACCAAAGAGGCCATGTCTTCCATAGAGGCAACAAAAGAAAATAAGAGAGGTGCAAAAACATCATGCAAATGTTAGGCAGGATTTATTGTGTTCGTACATGACATGTGGAACATTGAAAGGATTGATGTCTTAGAAAGGCATGTTAGGAGTGTGGGTCTAGAATGCATAAGGTTAGAGATATGCCTGCACTGGGCCATCATCTTATTTTAATATTTGGTCCAAATTCTGGGCTTCTCACAATCAGAGAGCTATACCTACCAATTTCCTCTTATTATTCTTGACTGCCCAGTCCCCATCCCTCTAACTCAGGGATTTCTCAAGCTTTGCACTAATGGCATTTTGGGTTGAATGACTGTTGTGGGGGTTTGGCTTGTGCACTGGAGGACATTTAGCAACATCCTTGGCTTCTACCCACTAGCTGCCAGTAGCATCTTCATCCCCACTGCTGGCAAGTTCCGGGGGGATGTGGGTGGGGGAAGTCTTCTCCAAACATTGCCAAATATTTCCTGGGGAGCAAAACTGCTTCTGGTGGAGAACCTCTGCTTTACCCCAATCATCTAGGCTTACAAGAAAAATTCATACTCCATCAAGCCATTCTACAACACTTCATTTTCAGAGTTTCCAACTACAGAGATTCCAAGTTCTCAGCAATTCATAACCATTACAGTTTGCCTCATGTTACACTGACTGCATCAGGCTGTCATTTAGAAATTATAATAATGGCTACCACTTGTTGGATATTTTTTATGTGCTAGGCATTGTGCTAGGGACTTAACAGGGTGATTTTCATTCTTATACAGAAGTAAGTGTGGCCGGGCACGTTGGCTCGTGCCTGTAATCCCAGCACTTTGGGAGGCCGAGGCGGGCGGAACATCCGATGTCGGGAGTTTGAGACCAGCCTGACCAACATGGAGAAAACCCGTCTCTACTAAAAATACAAAAAATTAGCTGGGTGTGGTGGCGCATGCCTGTAATCCCAGCTACTCAGGAGACTGAAGCAGGAGAAATCACTTGAACCTGGGAGGCGGAGGTTGCGGTGAGCCAAGATCACGCCATTGCGCTCCAGCCCTGGGCAAGAATGAAACTCCGTTTCAAAAAAAAAAAAAAAAAAGAAGTGGTAGACATTATTATCTCCATTCAGAGATGAGTAAAATGAGGCCCTGAAAAATTAAAATAACTCATCCAAGGTCACAGCCAATAAGTGGCTGAACTGGGGTTTGAACCTAATCTGTCTGAGGTCCATAGTCTCTCCTTGTCTCAGGCCACACTGTTTCTCCTGATGAGAAAATCTAATGCAGGGATACACAAGAAATACATTTACCCAAAGTTACATGAGTTCAAATGGCAAGTCCAGACTATTGTAGAGGTTGTTGATCTCAGCACTATGTAGACCACCAGCAGTATGGATGTCTTTGTTCTAGGGACATCAACAAGCTGATTTTTGAATTATGAATTTTCTATGGAAAATAGGAAAATGGTGCTTTCCTTTAAGTAGAAACAACAAACAGTAGCTGGTTGCCATGGTAGCAGAGGTAAACTTAACCTTGACTGGGAAGGCAATCACCAGAAAGGGACAGCAAGTATAGTCAGGAGTCTAAACCAGACCAGGGGTATTTTAACTGGAGAAGAGAAAGTCAAAGGAGAGAAATGATAGCCATCTTCAGTTATTTGAAAGGCTACTGTGTAACTGAAGTGAAGCATACATTTGAGATTATTCTAAATGGAAAATCCAGCATTCATGAGTGGAAATTACAATGCAGTCATGGAAGCCAGTTTTCCACTGAATGATAAGAAAGAACATTTAACCATCGTAATGTTCCAACTGGATTGAAAAACTAAACAAGCTGTCTAGAGAGCAATAAGTCGCTAAAATAGAAAGATCCTAACAGGAAGGTCATCTCTCTTGGGAGACCCAGTGTGGGTGAGACTGGGCTAAACAAATTCTCAGGCCCCCTCCCCAACCAAAATCTGTTTCTCCAGAGAATTAGTAAATTGGGGTTCCCTGTTGAAAACAGACAAATGGAAGGTCCACTGGGCGGAAAGCCCCAGCCGCTCATCACTACAAGAGGAGAGGTAAACTACAATCTAACCTGGGAAGAAAATGTTGTTTAGGTGACACAAACCAAGAGGAGGAGAAATCTTGTGGAGGATTTTTCACCTCTGTTCTGAATAGATGATCAAGGGATAAGGCAGTAAGGGCAAAACCAAAAACAAACAAAACAAACAGAAAAAAACCCACCAAGAATCAAGCAGCTTTCTGCTGTCTTCCAACCCTCAGACACTCTGATGCCTCTTTCTTGGAATGTACCGCCACCTCCCACTGCTTTGGCCTGAAGACTGCATTTAATTTTAAAAAGAAAATAGGCAACCATCCAGCTAGGGGATAGTTAGAGTAACAGTTGATTAGTCCTTTTATAAACACTATCTTTTGTTTCATTGCTCTTTATTTGCTGTACACCAACAATTCATTAAAAACATCTCATCACTAGATTTAGTGAATGGATAGGACAGGTCTAAACCCAAACATTCCTCTTGGAAAACCAACTACATTGTAAATCTGCAGACCTGTCCAGGAAAGTAAAACTGTTACAAAGTCAACCTCTACTGAGGCACACAGCCTCCTTTGTAAAAGAAAAAAAAAAGAGGTGCTAAAAAAAGACAGGTTTTTCTTAAAAAACAACAAAAGCTTATTCATCTTTCCATATTCAGCATGAAGAACACCGAAGAGAATTTTCCCTATCTCCTCATCTCCAGGGCACTCAAAGCATTTATAATCTCATTATTTTATACAACACCCATTAAGTGGGCACCAAAGATTATTACCCTTCTTTGATTTCTAAGAAAGCAACTACAGAAAGATTAAACAAGTTGTCCAAGGTCGTTCAGTAAATTGAGATGCCTGGATTTTCCGTTCAGTGATTGTTCTAGGGACATAGTGCAAAGTGACTGAATCCTCTAAACTCACCAAAACCCCTAAGTCTTACAGATCTCTTCCCCATTTCTCACCACTCATGAGATTTTCATCATCTAATCACAAATCTGCCACCATGTGGATCTTGGACATGGGTAACCTACCAGGCCAGTGCCATGTCTGCAAGAAGCCTGGCGCTACACCTGACAGCTTTCAAATCACCATCAAATGATTCCTTTATCTAGTGAAGTTGATTCTGCCTGGCTGCATCTGGGAAATTTTTAACCCCTCGATTAGCCATTGCACAGTTGGCTTAACTTGGATGAGACAGAGGACAAAATAGTGGTGGTTTAAAAAAATACCTCCCCCATTCTGATTACAAAGGAGGCATGATTAACGAAGTACCCTTTGTATCCAAGCTCCATTCTAAGAGAAAGAGAAAGAGCTTTCCTTCCCCCTTTTTTGATCGCTGAGTCTTTTCCTACTTGTCTCATCACCCACACAATCTGTTCACAGCCCAAACAGACAATCCAGCCAGTCTGTGGAGAGTTCCTAAAACATTTATGTCGTGAAAGCAGACAGGATGAACAGGACCTCATCTCGACAAAGGATGATAGGACATTCAGCAAAAGAGTTCACAAAGGGAAATACAGATGGAGTCCCAGAGCTGAATGAATTTGCTCACAATGTCTAACACAATGCCAGCCCTTATGGGTACTTGTAAACCTTCTGGTCAATTTACAGCCACCTCTAGGTTTTATCCCCCAAATTCCATTACTTTTAGAACAAAGGGTTTTAAAAGAAAATACAATTAACAAGTTAAGGAGGTCCAAATCAGTGCTTTAAGGATCCTTCAATTTCTCTAGACCTTTAAACATAAAAATAGCAAGTTAGATGAAGATTTTAGTTCCAACACTACCAGATCGGGAGTTGGCATAATGCACATAAAATACTTAATACATTGCCTGGTGCATACTAAGTACTCAAATAATATTACCTAATATTTTCATCTTATACTGCTCTATTTTATTAATGATGTTTTTATATATGTCATTGCCTGTCTACTCAGCAATAGTTCCACCTTATCTGTTTTTGGTATAATCCGAAAGATAAATGCCTTCATATAATTATCTTATTTAAGCTTTCAGATCTATAGTAGGTTACAGATGAGACAGTAAAACAAGACTAGGTCTCATAGCTGGCAAGTGGTAGATTCCCATACTGAGATCTCAACTCACTAATTTCACATCCAGTGCTTTATTTCAATAACACCACAGATGAACAGATTATCATCTCTTGTGCCTCTTTGTATTCTTCAGAATTTAGCTAAGAGCTAAGTTATACCTTAATGATCATCTAAAATAAATTTCTAATGGTAGGTAACCTAACATCTCTGGAGATTTATTTTAGTGCCTTTAATAAGGAAGAAAGAAATGGGTGGAAAAGCCCAACCATATTTGGCTTTGAGGAAAGACATGCCTCTGTTTTTATTTGCCAAGGGAAAGCATTACCAGGTCCATTTAGAAAGACAAGAGGAAGTAAGGCCGGGCGTGGTGGCTCACGCCTGTAATCCCAGCACTTTGGGAGGCCAAGGCAGGTGGATCACCTGAGGTCAGAAGTTCAAGACCAGCCTGGTCAACATGGTGAAACCCCGTCTCTACTAAATATACAAAAATTAGCCAGGCATGGTGGCGGGCACCTGTAATCCCAGCTACTCAGGAGGCTGAGGCAGGAGAATCGCTTGAACCCGGGACACAGAGGTTGCAGTGAGCTGAGATCGCGCCATTGCTCTCCAGCCTGGGCAACAAGAGTGAAACTTCATTCCAAAAAAAAAAGGAAAGACAAGAGGAAGCATGAGGGATTCAATGATATACCAAGGAGATAAATGGGGCGAGAGCCAGAACTCTTGACACTGTTCATGGCTTTCTGTATTAAGTTCATTATTAATTTAGCACCTTGAGTGAGATGAATCTTGTCTTGGATTACGCACATCAAGTTGTTTCAGATGGCTGTCCCATACTTTAAAGGCCCATATCAAACCCCCATGTATCAAAAAAAAAATTATCTGATCTAAAAAATGCCTAGAACCCTTAGTCCTTAACAACAAACTGTCTTATTTTATGGATCTTGTCTTCCCAAATTGAAGTTGCTGGAGGGCAAAATCCGTGTGTTTACTCCTTCTGTAGCCCATGGCTAACCTAGTTCAGGACTTGTAGCAACGTGTGCTGCTCATTGCTTCCTCTGCCTCACAGCCTCCTAGATGTCCCAAAGAAATCTCGAGTCATCATAACATCTACTGAATTTCCCAACCATCCCCAGCACTACTGCTCGGCTTGGGCAGTCATTAAAGCTTCTCTTCTGCCTTCAGGATCTTCATTTCAGCTGCTGGGACATCCTGTTGCCATCCATTTCACACAGACATCCAGCCCAGCAGGAACACGTGTTGCAATGAGCTTTGCTTCAAAGCCAGCAGCCTGGCCAAGTTCCAGGAATTGTCACTAATGATCTTCACCAGCAACTTGGTGCTCAACAGTGATCTCTGAACATACACACACACACACACACCCCCCATTTCCAATACTGCTCTAGTTAGAGGAGCTGCCTAACAGAGGTTGGTTTCATAACTTATTTTATTCTTTAATTGTTACAGAGGACTTATTTCATCAAAATAAGCTAACTGTCCAAATACACTCTGCAATGCAGCAGTGGCCTCCACCAACTTACTCCTTTTTTTTTTTTTTTTGAGATGGAGTCTCGCACTGTCACCCAGGCTGGAGTGCAGTGTTATGATCTCGGCTCACTGCAACCTCTGCCTCCCAGTTTCAAGTGATTCTCCTGCCTCAGCCTCCCAAGTAGCTGGGACTACAGGCATGTGAAACCACACTCGGCCAATTTTTGTATTTTTTAATAGAGATGGGGTTTCACCATGTTAGCCAGGCTAGTCTGAAACTCCTGACCTCAGGTGATCTGCCCACTTCAGCCTTCCAAAGTGCTGAGACTACAGGTGTGAGCCACCGCATCTGGTTCCACCAACTTATTTTTAAACTGAAGAAGGCATAACAAGTGTATCAGTTTCTTTTGGTTGTAAGAGACAGGAAACCCTACTCAAAGATACTTGAGCAAAAACTAACTTAGTAAGATGATACTGAAAAATATCTAGAGATAAAGCAGTCTTCTAGTGGTTGTTTTGAGAAATCAGATTATGTCAACAGATCTCACTTCTCTACAGTCATTGAATTCCACCCTGTATTTTATTAGCTTCATTCTCAGGCTTCATTGGAAAGACTCCAACAATTCCAGGCTTATATTCTGTGAGTTCAAATTCAGTAAGAAAAAGAGAGGACATCTCTTCCTGGTAGCCTTCACACAAGCCTCAGAATTCACTCTAATTAGACTAAATTGAGGCATAAATCCACTGTGGCTAGTGCTTGGCTTGGTCACATGTCCATCACTGGAATCAGAAGTGAAGATTTTCTTAAGGCACATGGACCGAGAGTGGGGAAAAAAATGCTCCACAAAGGAGATTCAGGCAGATCCTGCTGCCAAAACAAATAGGCAAAACACTAGGCAGCCAAAAAACACCAATCATCCTCCCCAATAAATCTTCCTTCTTTTCCTAATCTCCAAGAAGTTGTATTACTGGGATGATCCAACTTTGAAAATAGTATATTAAAAGAAAGGAACAACCACGCAAGTCATATAAAAATATATGTAGCCAGTAGGCACATGAAAAGAGGTTTACCATTACTATTAATCAATGAAATGTAAATTAAAAGAATAAGATATTATCAGCACATTGGGAAACATTTTTTAAACAAAAGTAATCATCAGTACTGGCTAACATGCAAAGAGATAGACATTCCCAGATTTGGCCATTAGCCACATCATTAGCCAATCACCCATATGGTGATATGATGATTATCACTGACCATCAAAATCCTTAAAAATGTGCATTTCATTTTACCTAAGATAAATTCACAAAAGTGAATTTACTAAGGAAATAATAAAGGACGTACATAAGAATTTAAATACAAAGAAGATTTCTCCAGTATTGTTTATAATAGCCTTAAACTGGAATTATTCTAAATGTCCAACAATAGATTGAGCAATTTAATTATATCCATACTATGGGTTATCATACTGACACTAACCTTTCAATGTATGTTTATTAGCATGGCTTAAATAAGTAGAAAGGCACAATACAAAATAATTAATAAAGTGGGCAACAATAGCATCATTCACTAACTAAACCTAGTAAATTAGTTTCACCCTCATCTCCTAGGCACTCCCTGGTTCCTTCTTTAAGATTTACCCTGGGGTTCTAAAGACCCAGATTCCGCCCGGGGAAAGAGAAAAACTCTGGACACCCTCAGCAGGCTAAAATGTGTTGAATAAATATGTAAAGAGAGAATCAACAACTGTTTATGGGAATGGCTTGCCACACAGAGGAAGGTGAAGAAGATGGACCACAACTGTCATTTACTTGTCCTGGAAGAGAGCTCAAAAAGAAATGTTTGGCCAATACACAGTGATTTCTATCACAAATAATTCATATTTTTTAAAACTACTCTTTTTTCTTGTTCTTCAACTTGTCATAATGTAGCAATTAATATTCAAATCCCAAGAGTTATTCCTTCCACAAACATAGCTACTGCCTTGCCAAAGAAACCATACCACAAACAGTTACTCTCCATCTCAGTTTTCATAAGTTTAAAATGTAAATATCCCTGGTGGACTGGCCTATCTTAGAGTGTTGTTGGGAAGATCAAATAAGATGATTTCTACTAAAGTACCTTCAAGAAGGATAAAAGCACTATACAAATGTGAGGTATCAGGCGTATCAGTGCATTACCTAGATTTCACAAACACACAACAAATCATGGGAGAGTTCACGGCAAGCCTCTGGCTCCTCCATAACCCTCATTTCTTTTCCCTGCAGTCATTTCAGAAACCAGATGTTTGTTTGCAAAGTTTCTCTGCAGCAAAAGGGCAGGCCCTCTCTACATTCAAATTGGCTGAAGCTGTGTTTCTAGCTGTTGAAACTTAGACAATAATGGGGGTAAATGCCAAAATTAATCCAAAAAGCAGACGGGCACACTTTACAGACTGGAGCCCTGAGATGGAAAAAGGCAGCAGCATGAACAAGCAGAGGGTTAATGGTTTTCATATTATTTAATTCAAGCCACAACAATGACAAATCCTAAAGATATAAACTTCTGAGAGTGAGCATTCTTTCAGAATTAGTATACAGGGGTCCTATTAGTAATATTTTATAGTACTCCAAATATCTTCCCAAAGGAAATCACTGCTGAAAAAGATAAAGTTCTTTGTTGGTAGGGCTGTGCTTTTATACTATGGACTTAAATACTTTTCTTCCACAGTCTCCTCATTTTAAAAAATGGCAAAAATTTTAAATAAAACATGGATGGAGCAATAAAGAAGTACACTGAAGTTCTTAAATGCCCTTCTTTTTAAATCCCCACCCCAATTACGTCCCTCCCTTGAGGATATTTACAGTCCTCTATGACACATGCTCTGTACCTTCTTGGTTCAAGGAAAACACACCTACAGCATTTCAAATTAACTACTGACCCTTACTCTCACACTATAAACAAACCCTTTTCACAATCTCAATTGCATTGTGTCCACATTGATTAAAGCTTGAAGCCTGGTGACCTCATGTGGTGTTAACTTCTCCCATGCACCAACAGCATTCCGCCTTTCTACTCAATTACCCCCTTTGGTGCCAGAGGATCGCTACCCAATGAACACATACAATGGACTTCTGCTTCATTACACTAACCAACAGCAGGATAGAAATAAGCAGAAGAGGAATAAACAAGCTAATTTATCATGAGGACAGAGCAAGCTTTCACCAGTCTCGCCATGGAAAACTTCAGTGGTTAACGGGAACATCAATAGTCTGGGGGTGATGTTTATGATCTTACAGATTATGGACAAAGCCATAACAGAACCCCAAACTGACTGAAGAATTCTGCAGATTGGCAGGTGTGAACACACGCACACAAAACCCATGCCTTAAAACTCCGGGGTCCTACATAAAACCTACTCAGTAATTATTTTGGGAAGCATAACCCTGGGCTTTGGATAACGTGGGCTGACACTCTGGTAATTTGCCCCAAGTGTTCAACCTAACTGTGGGGCCCCTCTTATTTATCTTTGACAAGGTGGTCAGGAGGAACCCAGCCCCTTTGTGAGAGGGGTCTGGTTCCCCCACCGCCCCCGGCTTCATTAGGCATGGCAAGGACACAGCGGTTGATTAAATTAACAACTTTGGAGGGCTGCAGTCCCAGTTCCCAGACATTAGCACCATCATCCAGAACAAATTAAAAGTCTCACAGCAATTAAGCAGATTTTGAAAATGAATTTCCCATGGTTCAATGGCTCAACCACAATCTTGAGTTAAGTATCAGAGAAGAGTATTGACGGAAGAGAAGAGGAACTGACTGCTGAATTTACAAAGTAAACATACAACTGGTAGAAGCAGCATACACAATAAACTTCTGAGCCTCTGCTAAGTAGGCTTATACATTTCTTTTATAGAAAATTGGAAATATTCAGTCACAGAAGGGGAAAGAATAAAATATTAACATAGAATGGTTGTATCAAAATGGTGGATTTTTTTTCTTTTTTCTTTGTTTTTAATTCCTTTAACATCATTTTATTCTTGTTCAAAAATATAAAAGATATTGAGAGGGGACAAAAATACCTACTTCCAGTCACGGGCTTTTAAGTTCAAACCAGAAATTGTACATCCAAGTCTGGAACTGGAATCATCTATATTTCTCTGAACCAGTACAACTAGGTTCACAGCAGGCAAAGACCTTTTATGCCAGCCTCCAAAGATCCCTGGGTGGGTGATTTACCTTTAAGAACTCATTTCTGGATCAAAAGAATAAGATTAATGATAAAATCATACCTATCACATTCTAGGTGTGTACTCTTTGCCAGGCACTGTAATTTTGAGGCCTTGTCACACTTGCTTCCTTCCCTTTCAGCTTACATATTCTCCTTTAATCCCTGTTCCTGCCTCGCACCTCTGCCTGGCTTTACTTGCAAGTCACAGGCCTGGGTTCCTCTTTGCCTGCAGGCAGACATTTGGCACAGCTTGTGTGCAGGAACCTGGAGGAATCCTGAAGGAATGTGCGAATGAGTTCATTCCCACTCACCAGATCTATAAGCTGAATACAGTGGAATGCAGAGGTAGTTACTTGAATGAACTATATTTTCCTGTCAAGGGCATTTATAAAAGCTGACATCATAAATACATTATTGGTCTCTAAGTACAACCGTAAATAAATGTACAAAATTCTTAGAAGGATAACTTTCAATGATTCGTTTTTCATCTTTAAAAGTTTATAGAAAATTAAGCAAACTACGTGGATCTTCTAAAAGAAGCCCCTTCAAAATAGCCCTCATGGAACAGAAGAAACACATTTACTTCTTAAAGACAGTAAATCTCAAAATTTGCATTACAGTTCAACAGTTCCATTTGGATATTCAAAATTTGGAAATATATATACTTCTGTGTGTTCCCTTCTTCCCACTCAACTTTAATCAACTAGTATAGACAACCAGCCACAGTCAATTATCTGGCTTTATGGCTAAGTAGGGACCAAAATATATAGCCCAGACATAATAACAATCAGCATAACAGTAGGCATAGGTAATGAAACTCTCCACTAGTGGTCAGAAAGCTCAGTTCAAATCTTATTTCTCACTATGTCTTCCTTGGACCTTAGTTTCCACAATATAATGGAAAAAGGTCTCTTTCCAACTCCAAAATTGTACCATTTTAGAAATGTAAGCATGTATATTATGAAGGTAACACAATCTTTTATGTTCAAGTGAATAATAAAAACCCTCCCCCCATTTAAATAATAATAGCCTGGAATATAATGTTATAAAACTTAGGGAAGACCTCAAAGCCTTAAAGTAGAAGCATTTTAGTTACCTCCACAATAGGTCCAAAATGCAAGGCATTCATCTATTCACCTCTTCAACAGATATTATTGGGTACCTACATTGCATTGATCTGTAGTAACAACCATAAAGGTGAGTATATTAGACCATCCTCATTCTCATACAGCTTACAGTTTGACAGAGGTTATATTTTAATTATTTTTTGTTTAAAATTTCTTATAAACTATAATTCTAGCTAACGTTTCAGAAGTAATTAATATTTTATTTTTAAAAATCATTTTTCCTCAAAGTCAAAGTTTGACTTTAAGAAGTCTTTGTCATTTATGTTATTATCTAGAAGCAAAAAAATTTCCCAGTGGATGATGACTCCAATTTTATAATGTAAAACAGAAGTACAACTGGGATTCACTTCGCAGCAAGCAAAGAGGGAATAAATCTCTTCCACATAATGAGTGATATCCATTTAAAAGTCATGCTACCTGGGCTTATCTATGCTCTAAAGAGCCATGAATACTGGCCCAGAATTTTAAAAGACAAACATTTAGTTTCAAATTAAATGTTGGTTAAAAAGAGGAAAAACAACCCAAGTTAATTACTCTAATTTACCGAATATATGAATGACCTGCTTATTGGACTATTGGCTAGCATAGATCTTGCCTAATAGGAAGGCTATCAAGCAGGGTGGCTGGGTTTCTAATTTTATCCAATCCATTAAGAGGCAGAAATAACCTGCCATTGACCTTACGAGACACAGGTTGACTCCAGAATAAACAAACAAACAGACTTGAAAAGTTAATTATGGGCAACCTCTCCTTCAGAGAAATGGCTCACATATATTAATTGATCTAACACCTATGTGCAGGCTCCCAAGAAGATGGAACTCGTTCTCTCATTTAAATCCCACAACCCCCTGTGACTCAGAGATTTTTGGTTCAGGAAACTGAGGCTCACAGAATTTAAATGGTTAGTCTAGGTTACAAAGCAAGTTTGATAACAAAGAGATAAATCAGATCACTGCCATTGATCAACCATAAAACCACATTCCATCAGTTATTATAGAAATCCAATCACTTTGAATGGAGAGATCAAGTTTCTCAAGGATTAAGCTTCTCATTTAACATGAACTGTCAAGTGGAAAACCTCGAGCCAACACTTATTTTTATAGAATGACTATTTCTCAAGAATCCTGTAAGAAGCCCACATCAAGAGGCAACTTTCAAAATTACTAAAATTTCAAAAATTTCAAAATTACAAAAGTAACAGTTCTGTCAAGTGGGAAGAGTTAATGCCTTTCCTTTACAGAGCTGCTTTAAGTAACTAGCCGAAGTTTTAACACAGAAATATTACTGTCTCGTATATAGGTTTATCCTGACTTTGTTAAAATCCCAAACATACTGCTCATCGATCTCCTAAACTTTCTCTTTTCCAAGAAGTAGGTGGGGGAGGGAAGGAAGGTACTGGAGGAATTCTTCTGATATCTGTAAAAACAGAAACAAATGCTAATTAAAAGATGACCTTAGTGCCCTTTCAGTTTAAAAATCTTGAGCATTTACAAATTATCTTTTTTTTTCTCTTTCATCAACTATTACTCAGAAATACCACAATCTCATAGAGCAAAGCTCTGTCCTGTTTGGGCATGTTCAAAGAATAGTGCCAGGGATTTAATACTGGCATGCTCATGGACCTGCAAATTCTGAAATTCAGGGGGAGGCATGAATAAAAAGATAGCTGAGGTCCCACAGTTGCCTATCACAGCCACCCCACCCACCCCACATCCTCATATGATCCTCAAGAAGCAAAACCTTTCTGAGATGTTCTATAAGTGACAGCAAGGCCCAATGTGCAGTCTTTTCAAAGCCTCAGTAAAAATCTTATCTATGACATCACTTAGCCCAGACACACAGGAGCTAAAAGGTAGAAGCCTGGTTCACACAAGCCAGAACTAGCTCAACAGAACCGAAAAAAGAAAGGAATGTCTTTTCTATGTCTTTTCCACGTCTGAGGCATTCTGCTCTGGGGCAAATTACAACCTAAATAAGAACAGATAAAATATATGGGAACTGAGTAAAAGAAATTGAACCTCAAAAAGGGCTGCTCTGCCTCGAAAGAAGGCTGGAATTCATAAAACATGGAACGTAACATTTTTAGTGGTGATCACCTGAAGGCAAGCTGGTTAAACAGAGACTTAAAAGTCAAGATTTATTTCAGCTAAATTAGATGGTGCAGAAAAACATAGCGCTTCGTGACTCTGCTCAGTTTTAACAAAACGAAAAGACAGAGGAGGAAGAATTTACAGTATAATACTTGCACCACTCAAATCACAAAAATACGTTTGTTAGTCACAAAGGAGGGGCCCACAACATTGTAAGCCTTATTTTGGCAATGTGAATTTTCTGCTTGCAATTACCTTCAAAGTGAAGAAATGGCAGAGATGAAGAATGAGGAATTTTGTTGCTGCTTTTGTATGTAAATCCGACCAAAATATATAGAGCTATGTGACTTTACCCCAAGCTCACTACAACTTTGGAATTATGCCTGCCACAAACATCCTCCGAAAGCACAAGAATTAGTCATAGATTTTTTTAGTCAAGGAAGCCTCAGACTGATAAAGTCTTAAAACTAGACGCAAGGACTATGCTTTAGATTGGTTAAGTAATGACTATACTGCGTGGTTTTGGTGTGTGTTTTTTAGAGTTTTAAATTTACATTTCCCCAAGCAGGAGGAAGGGAATGTACCACGCCCTCAGCAAGCAAGGAAGGAATTTAGTTTATTTATTTTTTTTAATTCTGTAGTGTTCTTTAAAATCCACATAGCATAGCATAACATTCCATACAATTCTGTTGTTCCATAAGGGATTGGCTAAGTATATTAAGGATACAAAGGAAAGGGGGAGATGACAAAGTTATTGCTATTTTATTTTCAAGTAACAGAAAAATCAATTGAGCTATAAGAAGCACCAGTTGGGAATGGCTATGCACTCTTTAATAGCCTTAGACAGAAATCAGATGGTCTTCACACTGAAACTCTGAAGGACATATATCTTTGGGGCACTGAGTAGCATTAGAAACTGCATCCAAGCCATGGCTCCACCTCTAATTGCATGAACTGAATGGCTTCCCTTTCCTGGACTCAAATTCCTTCTAAATTAAGGTAGAACAAGATAGTCTTGAAGGCCCCTTCATCCTTATGATTTAATACCGACAAGCTCTTCAGCTTCTATTCAGGCCAAACACCAACAAAGTGTATGAATACAATGGGTCCAAGTAGCCGCACTCACAGACAGTCACAAAATCCCATAGGTTTAGGGTGGGATCAAGTATCATATTGGCCTAGAATGTATTGATGCTGCCAAGGTGCGGGGTGGGGGTGGGGGACAGGGGTGGAGGTACCACTGATGTGTGAAATGACTTGCCTAATATCCCAGAGACCCCTGAATCTCAGGCATTCTTATTCTGAATAGAGACTTTCAATAGATTTCTTGTCTCTTCCTATGTCCTCATGTTACCATACTTTTACAAGTCTGTGCTGCCAGTGAGGGTTGGCAAATCATCCCAACTCAGAAGGATAGACTTACAAAATGGCATAATCAAGCTTCACTAACATTGCATATAAAGTAAAAGTAATAGATTGAGTAAAAGCATGAGAGATTCTCTTGGGAGTGAAATGTGCATGCTTTAGGAGAAGATTTGGACTTGTGTTCTTATTTGTTAGTTTTCTACAATGACGTTAATATTTATCATTTGGGGGAGGTTCATAATGAAATACTTGGTTATAGCACAGGAACTAATGTTAGAAAGAAGGATGACTTCCTTAAACTTTCAAACCCAAACCAAGTAAGGTTTTGGGTCATTCCCATTCCTTCTGCCTCAACAGATCTACAAATCTAGGTGTTGGGCAAAGTGGTGGTGACTCAAAGAAGGAAAAGAATGGATAATAAACAGTGTCATTCATGTGTAAGTTTTCCCAGATCTAAGAACAGAGAGGGACAAAGAAAAGTAGGAGAGATGGATTTGGGATTAATGAAATGGTTTCAATGCAAAGTCCTTTGGAAATCACATCTCTGATAGGCTTGGCTCAATGAGACACTCCAACAAGTGCCAAGTCCTCAAGATAGTAGATTCCAGTGATATTTTATGCTTGTAGCAATCCCCATGAGGAAGGAGGGCTCTGTTTCACATCACAGTTGAGAGAGGGAGTCAATGAGATTTTATGACTTTTTTGGGATCATTGAGGCCATAGGCTGTCTGCAGAGTCCTAGCCAAGTTTCTCTCCACTAAATGACGCTGCTTTGAGACCAGAAGCTCTCTCTTTTGGAGGGGGTCAGCCAGGACTAAGGCAGCAGTTAACGGGCCTCCAACCAACTTTCATGAGGCTGGCCTTATTAAACTAGGTCTGAAAAACTGAGTCAACCATTTACAGACTTATTATCTTCTTTCTAAAGGAAAATCATAATGCCTTGCCAAAACAAATGTAATAACTTGGCCTTTTCTTTCAATTACCTCTGCTTTCTTGGAAATGTGTATCTGTGGATAAAACCTCTGAGTTAACCCAGGGAATTAACCAGATGTTTAAGAAGACCCTGTAATTCCTGTGGGCCAGCAAAGAAAGAATACCCCTTGGCCACATTATGAGAATGGAGTACTAAGGAGAAAGGGGAAGCAGAAAATTAAACTTGAAGTCCCAGGATTTAAATAGGCATAGCAGATAGAAATGTTAGCTCAGTTTTGGGGGATTGGGTGGCACTGGAAGCAGGTTTTGGACATCCAGGCACAAGCCGTGTCCTTGAAAAGACAGTCTCATATATTTCCAGAGCCCTTCATTTTATTTTGAGTCTATATTCTACCCCCATCTTCCTATTCCACATCCTCATTACACTCTCATTTCTTCAACAGCTACCTTCAGGACCTATGATGTATGCTAAATCCAGGGAGCATTCAGAGGGCCCACTATCTCGACAAATTTCCTATTACAACTCTAAGGCATCTTTTGCTGTATGCAATAATTTCCTTTGGGGAGTGTTGGCATGTAATTTTCTCAGGTTCAGTCCTCCTTAGCATGGCCCAGAAACACTGGTCAATATTTACAGTGGCTGGTGTAGGCGGTTCTTATGTCTTAGGAGTTGGGGATCCCTTGGTTTAGGAAGTAATAGGCCAATGATCAGTAACCATGCAGTGATGTGAGTGCATGGTTTGGGGAAGGGATGGAAGCAAAACGAAAAGGTGGGGGAGATTGAGCTTTCATCTTCTGCTGAATCTGTGTAGAATCAGTTTCACTACACTCACCCCTTTGTTTCCCATAGAAATGGAAAGGACAATGGGAGGAAGGTGGCATTAAGCTTAAGAATATGGCTTAGGATTCAATCAAGGACTGTGGGCTTGAGTCTTAGCCCTCTCATTTACTATCTCTGCACTCTTATTTACTATCTCTGCAACCTCAAAAAAGGTTCTTAAATGAGCCTCAGATTCATGTGAAAATTGAAGAAAGTATTTACTTCTTTGGGTTGATATGATCATTAAGTGAATCTTTATATGTGAAATGCTTTCCATAGTCCCCCAGTCTTCCAATATGATTACTGCTTTTGCTCCCCTACAAGATTTAGTCAGGGATAGAATGTGGGGACGGGGGGAAGAGGTGGTAGTAAGAGGCTATAGAAATTTAGTACTTTTATATTATAAATTATACATCATTATTTTCTTTAATTTAGCAATCCTTTTAGATTTGTCATTTTATGAAAAGAAAAGTTAGAAAACACTAAAGTTTGAGATCATTAAGTTTGAGAATTGGCATGTCTCAAGCTCCTCCTCTCCACTCTCCTCCTCTCCTTCCCACATCCCCATGTGGGCACTTTCTCTAGAACTGTGCAGTGCTGGCACATTTATTAGGCCACCATCACAACCCTTCAGAGAAAAAGTAAGACCTAAATGAAATAGCCGTGATCATTTCATGTCTTGATGCTCCCTGTGTCCCATTACCTCTCAGGGTCTCTATCAAAATCAAGGGCTGCAAATTTTTCAATAGAGAAATCTATTAGCATATTTTCCAAAGAACAAAATGTACCTATTCCTGCTGTCAGGGTGGCTGTTTGTAGGAGTCTCTGGTTTAAAATGCCCTCATTATTATGCATGGGTGTACATATAAACAAAACTCCGTAGGGGAAAAGAATTTTCAACTTTCAGTAAGAGGCTCTTTTCTCAATTCCTCCACCATCACTGCCAACCCACACCCTCTAAAAACCTCTCCAACCTCCACTGATTCTTTCTTTCCTCTCCTTTGAAAAAGTCCAGACTTACTGTATAACTACATGTATGTTAAAATCACCAACTAGAGAAAATAAAATTGAGTAATATTCTTGCAAGTAGCAGAATCTCAAACATTTGATGGTTAACAAA
The DNA here is from genome assembly GCF_028885625.2 of Pongo pygmaeus. Taxonomy (NCBI): domain Eukaryota; kingdom Metazoa; phylum Chordata; class Mammalia; order Primates; family Hominidae; genus Pongo; species Pongo pygmaeus. Next base: position 162,057,256 of record NC_072373.2, on the reverse strand, counting down.
CTTGGCTGCTTTAGTCAATTGTATGATTCATACAATTATGGGGACTGGTTAGAACTTGAATGGAGTTGGTTGGACTGGCACAGGCAAACTTCTCAAGACATGTCCTCCCTCAGCCTTGGCAAGGCACTTTTTGGGTCTGTACAGCTGGATTCCATTTCATTTATCATCACATTTAATGTTTTCTTCCTTTTGATGTTACCTGATTATAAAAATGAGAAATCAGTTTTAGTGCTATTCTCATGTTTCCCTGCATTCAGATTTTTATTCAGGCCTAAAAGTCAAGGTTTTGGAAAAAGTGGGAGGATCACCTAAAGCTGATAATCTAGGCTCTGATGTCCGATTGACTGGAGTTCAATCCCAGCTTTGACCACGAGTAGCTAGGTAATCTTGTGCAATTTTACTAGATCTTTCTGCACCTCAGTACCCTTACATGTAAAATGGGTACAAAAACACCAATTTGCCAAGGTTTTGTATAGATGAAATTAGACAGGCTTTGGCACATATTGCACATTCAATACATGTTAAACATTTTATCATTTTATTAATATATCTATTTCAAGATGAAATATTAATATAATTAGTTGGTGGTATAATTAGTAGGCGTTCTAATTTCATACATTCTCGAATTCCCAATAAATAAGTGAAAATTATCTTGATGCTAGAAAACTACATCCTAGGAAATCTTTTGTTGTAAACTTAGATCAAGAGGGGCTCTTTTCTACCCACAGCTCCCCTAGTTTACTCAAGCTCCATGTCTCCTCTTTACTAACCCCGTGTTAGTAAAGCCCCATCCTGAGCACACAGTACACCCCGTGTTAGCAAAGCCCCATCCTGAGCACACAGTACACCCTAATAGATATTTTGCAAATCAGGCAAGTAGCACACAGGAGCTTTAAACTAAGGACCTTTATATAATTTCAATAAATTCAAAATTCTAAATCTCCATAGAAACACCTTTATGAGGAATATAAGGTAAGAAATATTTCTGCAGTTTATATGGATTTAAAAATTTTAAGGTCAAATCATTGTAAAATGTCATGTAGGAAGGGAAGGCCTTAAGTCTCTATCTGGGTTTCAGGCAGGGAACCTGAAAACCTCACAAAGCCACACATAACACTATTAGCTCAAGGAAATGTTTCCCACAGTAACAGGAAAAGGGAAAGTTCGAATAGAAGTCTAGACAGGCTGTATTGAAAGAACAATCAGATGAAAGAACAATTCAAGCCAGGCGTCTTGTGCCTGTAATCCCAGCACTTTGGGAGGCCGAGGCAGGTGGATCTCCTGTGGCCAGGAGTTCGAGACCAGCCTGGCCAACCTGGTGAAACCCCGTCTCTACTAAAAATACAAGAATTAGCTGGGCGTGGTGGCAGGCGCCTGTAATCCCAGCTATCAGGAGGCTGAGGCAGGAGAATCACTTGAACCCGGGAGGTGGAGGTTGCAGTGAGTCATTGCACTTCAGCCTGGCTGACAGAACGAGACTCCGTTTCAAAAAAAAAAAAAAGAAAGAGCAATTAGAGATAGTTAGCACGAGCATGATTACACTGCAAGAACCAAATAGTTTAGTTTTTTTAAGTCAAATATTGTAATTTCAATTACTAAAAAAGTCATGCTCTTTTAAAAAAGATTAATTTGTAAGGTTGCACAGTACTCCTACAAACCACATTAGATACTTCTAGTAGTTAACAAAGAGGAAAACAATGACATTTTACAAAATAAAAAGCAGAATCGAATACAGAAAAATATGGCTTAACATCGACCAAAAACCAATTGATTAATACTTGTCAAGATTCTCACCAGATACCCAAATACTGAAGGATTACAACTATTGCATCATTAAGATATATTAAAATAAATGCAACAAGCTTAAAATCGAATAAATTGGAGAGTAAACACATATACTCTGCATAACTGTAATTTAATTTCTTAAAATTCTGCAACTTCCAAATAAACAACAGCAGCAGAAACAAAAGCTCACATAAATGGGTCACAGTAAAGACCAGTTGCCTCCACTTAAACAATACTAGCACAATCGTGTGGGTTACATCATTGAAAGAAGTAGATAATCCATGTACAATTTGAGAAAATTGATTACATATGTGTGTATGTTATATCTTATACAGTATACATTACATCCTCAACATTAAAAATTTAAAAAGGCCACTCACATAAGTTACCTTTTGGAAGAAATAATGATCTTTTCTAAAGAAATAATAATTGGTGATTTGTTGATACTTACAGTTTATGTTTGGAATGGTCTCATTTGTGGGTATGCTGAAAACAATGCAACAATTTTCTATTAATCCAGTTCTGATCTTCATACTCTTAGCAGTTTTAGAATAGCTGAGAACAGTGACCTGCTTTTTCAACCATTATATTCCTGAGACATGACTAATTTGAAGCTGAGCAAATTGCACATAATGGGATTCAAGTTCATGATTTTTAGACTGCACTCTCTTTTCAGGGTACATGGTCTCCTTCCCCTCCCTGCTTCCACCACCCCCAATGCTGCCTTTTCAGGAGCTAAATTCACCAAACATGAAATCAAAGGAAAATTATTTTTAAGTTTTCTGCAGGCTTATTTTTAAGGAGGATAAAGTTATATTTTTAAAAATATCTTTTCCTTCAGGCACTACTGCATTTTTAAATAATTTCTAAATATTTAGAATGTATTTAGATGTATTTAGAATACTAGATGTATCAGATGTATGGTTTCATAGTGGCTCAAAGTTTTTACAAAAGCATTATATAAATAATTTATATATAATGTGAATTTATAAATACCCCAAGTTCTACTATGTAAGATGTTGCTTTCAGAGCCTTTTTGCAAAATCCCATTAAAGGTTTAGTTTACAGACACTGGTGCCAAAAAAAAAAAAAAAGGCAAGCAAAAAAAATGTGTGTATGTGTTTTTTTTTTTTTTCTTTCCGGTAAGAAGGACATTGAAATAGGAGAATATTTAAGCTGGCTAAACCAAAGCCAATTCCTGGAGGCTAGTTGCTTTTATAGTGAATGTTTAAATTTTCTCCTTCAAATCTAGAAGGCTACAACGAAACAACAGTCTAAATGTCACGTACAATTCTCTAAGTACTGAAAGAGTTACACAATTTTAGAACTGAAAGTGACCTTAAACTCTTTCCTCTACCAATGAGGAGCCTGAAGCCTGCTAGTTAACTCACTTGCCTGGTCACTTTGGGGCTCATGGATTGTCATTGTTTGGTGGGGTGGTTGTTTTTGTGCTGTATATTTGTGTGTGTGGTGTATGTGGTACTCACACCCTTACAAACAAGAGCTTTGCCATTTATATTCTCCCTAAGTTGCTCTTCCTAAGTTTACTTTCATCAGCAAAAAGAGTGATCAAAAAGAAAAATATATTCTGGCCAGTTCAAAGGGGACATTTCTTTTTCTCACTTGGCCTACTGCAGATATATTAGAGAGACACTTCACATCCAGGACAACTGACTTCTTAAGTAGCAGTAACAATGAGCAGCGGAGGAGTTCTCTTCTCACTGGAGAGAGCAGAGGAGGTTTCTGAACTTTACCTTGACTTTCCAGCCTACAAACTGTTCCTTCAACTACTGTCTCCGCTTGCCCACTTTGTTGCTATTCTTTCCTTAGTTTCCTTTGTTTTCCAGCTTAGGGAAGTTTGGTGGGAAATTTTTCACTTACATTTTGTTGATATTTATTTCCCATATTTGGGTCCTACCCAAATTTTTAGATTTGTTTAAGAGCAAAAAAAATATTACTGTTTAAGTGAAAGAGGAAAGGCTAAGTCACTGTTCAACATGGGCTGGCTCTGATCTGAACTGGAGACACAGCCTTTGCAATTGAGGAAGGAGAGGAGGTAAGCAGTAAACTTACACAGTTTCCTCCAAGAAGTGTTATACATAGATATTTTTCAAGGAAATTGGAATAAAGCAGTTTATTAATTGAGGGGAATCTAGTTACAGTTAGCACCTGCCACTTTTTGAGGCTGTTGTCATTAACCAAATTCTTCGGGAAAAACAATCTTCGGCACCACTTACTCCAGACAAACCCTGTTTGGAACAGACAAGTGTTCTGACCCTATAGTCACTCCAATGTCCACCAGCCACTCATGAGTGCCCTTAGGGCTTCTCCTTGGTGGTAGCATCCCAGAAATCCTACTAGTTTCAGAAGTGCTCTAGGAAGCCTACATCATGGATAATGGGCTCTGCAAAGCTAGGAGATCAGCCTAGAAAAAGAAAAAGAAACACACCAACAAACACCAGGAAACTATGTGTAATGGTTTGCTGCTTGTGCAAAAACCTCAAAGAGGATGAAGGTCAGACAGGGATAATAGGCCAATTTAATTCTGAAAGCACAAGGTGCAAGAAATTTTAATTATGGTCTGCCACTGAAATCACACAAGATCCAATGGCATCTAACTGCAACTGCTCATCAAGGGAGACAAGAGGTGTAATTGTAACCGCTGCATAATCACTGTGAGGGCACAGGGAAGGCTGCCTTCAGCTCCCAGCAGAGAAGGTATTAAGAGCCTCGAAAAATCCAATACGGGGAAACGAGATTGCATGTAGCCAAACAGAAGCTCCTAACACAAAAGCCAACCCGCGTGAGTGTGTGTGTGTGTGTGTGTTGAGGGTGAGGGTTCCAGAAAGAAAATATGAAGCTGTTTGGCCCACACTGGGGATATGAGATTGTTTGAAAACTCTGAACCCCTTTCTGCTTTGTGGATAAATGCACACAGAGAAAAGAGCACTGTCTCCTTTAGGTATTTCTCTCCTTGATGAAGCTTCACCCACTCTCCTTTGTTTAAGACAATTGGCTTGGATGTTACCGTGATTTACAGTACCAAACTCCCTTTAATTTCTTCCCATCAAACCCAAGTCTGGAGACAAAACGCCACGCACACGACTGGAGGTGCCCAAGCCTGTGCAGCTCTAGCAGCGACGCCGCCGGCGCCCCCGGGCGTTTCCCCTGCACCCCACATCGGGTGGGCGCCCGCAAAGGCACGCGCGGAGAAAGCCCGTCCGTGGACTCTCCACTCCGCAAAGTTTAACAAAGCCGCGAACTAAGGAAACCGAACCTCCCGTCCGCGCCCGCTGCAAAGTTGGCATTGAAGTTTGTGCCGGGATGTCCCAAATCTTGCGGGGGCGGGGGGCGCGAGTGTGCAGAGAGGCGGCAGGACGGATGCAGACGGGGAGACAGAGAGGGGAAGGGAGTTTTTCCAAGTGGACGGTCCGTGAGGCGGTTTTCTTCACCCGGAAGCCTGTTTGACTCAGAGAGGTCCGGGAGATGCGTGCCAGGGGAAGTCTCCCGGGGCGGGCGCTGTCGCCGGGGAGGCCGGGGAGCTGTCACCTGCGGGGGGCTGTGGTGGGAGCTGGGGGCGCTCTCCTAAGCGCCAAGAGAGGACGGGGAAATTCAGTCACCGGCTCTCGGGGCTCTAAGAAGTGGGGGAAGGGATATTCACGAGTGGGCAGGAGGCCAAAAGCAACACCTTTCGGATACGCTTTTCCCCTCCGACCTCTCCAACTTCCCGCGGCGCTGGTCAAGGACTCCCTCCCACCCCACCCCATCCCACCCAACCTCCCGGCCTACAATTCGGACCTGTCCGCGGCAGAGCGTGGGGTGGAGTGCGGCGGGAAAGCAGAGGGCGCGAAGGTCGGGACCCCAAATTGCAAACCCTCAGCCCCTAGCAAAGACGACCAAATACATTTAGAACCGTGCAAGTATCTCAGCCTCATTAACAGAGCTCTGGGTTTGCGCCGGGCGCAGTTCCCCGACTCTTCTGTTGTTCCTAATAAAGTCGATTACGTTGCCCTCCCGGAGCTGATTGGAAGGGAACGGAGAGGAAAAGGGGGGGAACGCGGGAAAAAGCGGGGAGGGGGGGCCGGCGAGCAATCAACTTTGTAACCCAGCGCTTCCTCGCGCGATCCGTCGCCATGCTTAAGATTCCCACCCCCGCCGCCCCCCTCTTGCCTTTCAAGTGGATACTGAAACTAGGCCAAAACTTTTTCCCCTCCTTTTCTCTTAGCCACTAGACTGGATTGTGCCCCACGGAGCCCCATGGAGCTCTGCTTTCTTAAGCACAATAGCCGGACTAATTAGATCATAGAAGCAAGGCAGTGATACTGTAACAAGTAGCCCAAGAGGCAAAGAGGGAAGGGGCCCGAAAAGACAGAAAGGGGGAAAAGTTTGCAGCTCTCCGCACTTACCAATCAAGCCTCCCACCAGAAAGGCGATGATTTGGAACACGAGCAGAATCCCACCAACAATGCACAGCTTCTTGGTGCTCATGTTTTCTATAATTGCCCCAGCCATTTTTGCGCCCCCCTTTTTCTTTTCTCCTTGAAATAAATGTTTTAGGGTGAGCTTTTTGCTCCCTCCTCTCACACACTCCCTCCTTCCTCGCCTCCTTTCTGGGCGCTGCAAAACTTCAGAGGTGCTGGAGCGCGGCGAGAATGGGACCGGGACGGAAGGCGCCCGCACGGATTCCCCCGGCGCAGCCGGCTCGGGTTCCCCCAATGCCCGGAGCTGTGATTGTGGCCGCTCCGCCGCCTGTGGACGCTTAAAGGAGCAGGGAAGCGGATCACATGACGCCGCCTCCCTCCCTTTCTTCCTCCCTCCCTCTCGCGCTTCCTCCCTCCCTCCCTCCCTCTCTTCCTCTACCCCTTGCCCACCAGTTCGGGGCTCAGAGCTCCGGCGGGTGCTGGCGCCCGGCTCCCGAGTCTGGCCTGCAACCTGTCTTTCCAAGGTCTGATGCCATTTAGGGGTTGCTGTTGATGTTAAGCGGGTTCCCCCTGCCCAGCTTCTCACAGGTTTCCTTTTCTGGTTTCCGAAGTGCGAGATTTAAATCACCGGTGGACCGCCTTGCAGACCTTTAACTTACGCACTGACTTTAGGAAATGGTCCCCACCCCACCCCCAACTGCTAGAACTCTCTTTAGGAAAGAGGAGGAGAATTTTTTTTAAAAGGACCCAATAGATGCCTAAGTCAAAACACAGAGATGCGGAATAAAGTCTCAGCTCGACTTCTTTCTACCAGGTTCCCAGCCTCGGTTATTGGGCACATACCCAGCTAAATTCCCCACGGCGCCCCTTGAGGAACCTTGCGCTCCAGCCAAATCAGACCACTGTTCGTTAGTCCAGCGCATGTGCTTCCACAGCCTTAACCCCGGTTATTGCCTTAAAGAGAACATGTTCTACTCCATCAATGTTAAACCTGATCCAAAACCAATTAGTCTAAAAAAAGTCTTTCTAATTTTCCACACCACCTCCATGCAGTATCTCTGGGAACTGAGCCTCTACAATCCTGTATTCACATTTTTACCTCCTATTGTAAGGATTTGTGTACACGTTTGTCTCCACCACTGAGCTGTAAACTCCTGGGGAATAGGGACCAAGTTTTTTTGTTCTTTGTACCCCCCATGGTGCCTAACAAAATGCTAGCTCTAGTAGGTGCCCCATAATCTTTTGTGGAATGAATAAGTGAATGTGAAAGCAAGACCGCAGTTTGTATTTCAAAAGTCTAAAGAGATCTTAGTTGGTTTAGAGGGTACCCATATTAAGTTACAATGTTTGTTGTCTCTTTGTGAGAAATCATATATTTATATTTATACTTAACTTCCATAAAAAGAGGGGCGGGGCTCCCGATAGATTTCCTGCTCTATCAAGCCTAAATTTCTGGGCCTGGTTTTTCCATGTTTCATAAACTGGCCACTTGGCCAATACAACTCACCTTACTCAACAGACCCTTGGTTTGGTAAATACCCCACCCTGCTCCCCAAACGTGCAGTTTCTACCACCACCACCCACACATCTTATTTCTTATCCCTCCCATCCTTACACACCCTCTTCATGCCAAAAGACTATTTTTCCCAGTCCTCTCTCCTCCTCTACTCTGTTCCTGAATTTTCATTGCCGTTATAGAAGATGTCATGCAGGTTACACTTAATAGAGGCATTCATTTCTAATCTCCAAGTAGAACAGAGACTTGTCAAGGACAAGCACCAAACTTTATGCATACAAAACTCCATCTCTTCAACATCTAATAGTTCTTAACAGTTCTGAGGATATACAATCATGTGTCACATAAGGATGTTTCAGTCAACAACAGACCGTGTATGTGACAGTAGTCCTATAAGGTTATAATACCATATTCTTACAATACCTTTTCTATAGATATATTTAGATACACAGAGTACTTACTATTGCATTACAGTTGTCTATAGTGTTCAGTACAGTAACATGCCAGACAGGTTTGTAGTCTAGGAGCAATCAGCTACACGGTGTAGCCTAGGTCTGTAGTAGGCTATGCTACCTAGGTTTATGTAAGTGCCCTCTATGACATTTGCACAATGACAAATCACCTAACAACACATTCTCAGAAGGTATTCCCATCATTAAGCAATGCATGACTGTGGTTGCTGTTTATCTATTCTCTCATTCAACTCTTTATCCAAGTCACTTATTGAGCCTTTAACATGTTCCAGGCTTTCCTTCTTAAGCACTCGAGGATACCAAGATGTCAAAGTACTTGCACCTGCCCCAAAGGAACCCCCCCCCAGTCCAACTGTTATTCACTGAATAGTAATTAATTACCTCTACTTTGGCAAACACCAGGTACTATCAGAAAGGATGAAGTAGACAGAATTGTTGTCCTTCCAATGTCCTTCAGTTCAAAGTACTCAGATACCTTGGGGTATCATGTTCTGAGCCCAGCACTCCTAAAGGCCCATTTATCTTTCCTAAAAGTCATTTGTTTTCTCATAAATACCCTTCTTCTCCTATTAAGATAGTATATACACTCCAAATTCTATTAACAACTGCCTCCTTGAGTGGTTATGAATGCCCACATACATCTGATATATGTGAACAAAAATTTGTCTTTTGCCTTGCTAATCTGTCTTTTGTCAGTTTAGTCCACAGACCCCGAAGCACTACGCGTAAGAGGGTAGAGAAAAAATGGTGGGTTTTTTGGTTTGTTTATTTATTTGTTTGTTTGTTTTGAGACAGAGTCTCATTCTGTCGCCCAGTCTGCAGTACAGTGACATGATCTCGGCTCACTGCAACCTCTGCCTCCTGAGCTCAAGCAATTCTCCTGCCTCAGCCTCCTGAGTAGCTGGGATTACAGGTGCCCACCACCACATCTAGCTAATTTTTGTATTTTTAGTAGAAATGGGATTTCGCCATGTTGGCTAGGCTGGTCTTGAGCTCCTGACCTCTGGTGATCCGCCCACCTCTGCTCCCAAAGTGCTGGGATTACAGGTATGAGCTACCACGCCTGGCCCCCGTCCACTTCAAATATAAACTGGATCCATAAAAAATGTCTGGAGTGGTAGAAGTTATTTATTCAGATTAGTGAACTCCTTGACTCAGTTTTTAATGAGCTGCTACAATACACCCCACCCCTCTGCTCCGAAATGCATCTCTGCAGAGTAACTAGCCTAACTCCTTAGGTTTCAGTTTTCTCATTTGGAAATGAGATGCTGGTTCTCCACCAAGATGATCCCCTGCTTTAAAAGAGCACTTATTAAATAGTTATTTTAATTAAAAAGGGATATTTCTCATTGCTAATTAGTACTTGTGTCATGAGATTACCAATAATGCCCCACTGGGTGGGATGTAGACACCTGTAGTATTCATCACCATGGGCTGCTTTAAAAAAATTGAATTTCTATCACGTCTTTTTTAACATTAAAAGTGACTGTGAATCTTTATTTTCCAAGCAGACAACACAGGTGAATAGAAAAGAACATGACAGTTAGAGTCAGCTGGATCCGGGTTGGAACCCAGATCCCATCTGCCCCTTGTTTCATGTGATTATAGGCCATTATACAGTTACTTACCACCTCTGAGGCTTCACAGACCAACTCTGAGGCTTCTGTAAAAGCTTCACTCTTTACAGAAGAGTTTTCTCTTCTGTAAAATGGGAATAATAGTACTATTTCATGGTATTCTTGTAAGATATGAATATTTATTATTATATTTAGGAAACTAAAAGAAATCAATAATTTTGTGTTTAAAAACTAGTAAAACTGATGACTGATTATTGCTCAGCTCTAAAATTTTTATCATATTGTGATTACTCTTTGAAGCATATGTTAGGAGAAGTCTAGGTGGTTAACTTGACAAGTGTGTTAATAAGGACAACATCTAGTATTGAACTTTGACAATACTCAGTGGTTTTTAACATAGAAACATCTGTTCTAAAAACTTCCAACTGCCAAGGAAATGTTTATTTTGAGTCATTGTCATTAGGTTGATTATCCCAGAGACTGAAATGATCCAAGGGCAAATCTAACTCTGTCAATAAAAACTGATCATTTCAACTCCATTCCACTAGACCTTAAATTAGGTATTCTGATTTATTCATCATTTTATTCAAAGTGTTTGGGATATGCCGGGCATGGTGGCTCACGCCTGTAATCCCAGCACTTTGGGAGGCTGAGGTGGGTGGATTACCTGAGGTCAGGAGTTCGAGACCAGCCTGACCAACATGGAGAAACCCCGTCTCTACTAAAAATACAAATTAGCCGGGCGTGGTGAGGCATGCCTGTAATCCCAGCTACTCGGGAGGCTGAGGCAGGAGAATCGCTTGAACCTGGGAGGTGGAGGTTGCAATGAGCTGAGATCACGCCATTGCATTCCAGCCTGGGCAACAATGGCAAAATTCCATCTAAAAAAAAAAAAGGTGTTTGGGATATGGAAGGTCATAGTGATGTTCCAAGCGTATGTATTGAATAGATGAATGAAGGCATGAATTCATGAATGAATGAATGGATAAATGGATATCTAACTGAAGGTAGATATAACTCCTCCCTCACCCCCAATTCCTATATATAATTGACTGGCTATATTCCAACCTGGCACCTATACACTAGGCTGCATTTTGCACATGTATCTATATATGTGATGTGTTGTTACCCTAACTGGCTTGCAAATTCCTTCAACACAAGGAGAGTATGATCTGAGCCTTTGTGTGCCTCACAATCCCAGCACAGCACCTTGCACAGAGGAGGGCTCAGATTCTGAAGTTGAGAAAGCCTCCTTTGGAAGCCAAGAGCAGCATATTATTATTGGCATTGCAGTAAATGTAATGTAGAGATCTAAAAAAATTGAATACATCTCCTTAAGCACCTAATTTACTTCCCAGAGGGACCTAACAAGAGGAATAATCCCACTCTGAGTCTTCTCATTCTCATAAATAGCTTTTATCCATAAATGGCATCCCTATGGCTCCATGGTTGTTGGTATTTTCTGGTAATTGGTGCCTGTGAATGTGAGCGAGCACTGTGGGTTCACACTCTATTATTCAGTGTCACTTTTCACCACACACACACACATACATACATACACACACACATATATATATATATACACACACACACAACTTCTTTTAAAATGCTTTTTTTCCCCCCAAACAAAACCACCCCTCCCTTCTTTTTCTGCAGACCCCATTGTCTTATTTTGTATGGAAATACAAGACCTTTCTTAATGCCTCCTTTTACACAATAACTGTGGGTAGGACCTATTCAGAGAACCAATACTTCAACCTGATCTTCAATTGCTTAATAAATACCCCATATGTCCCACTCCCGTTTTGCATCTCCACTTCCTCTGTAGATCTTCATTTCACCTTTTCTTTTACATTCCACAGACATTTCAGTCATTAGGCTTATTCAGTCACAGCTTTATGTCTTGCTAGCTGTGTTAATAAATGTGAGGAGATCACTTTTCTCATTTCTTACAAAGAATAAATAATACCAGTCTTATGGGTTGTGATCATTAAACAAAATAAAAAATGCCTAGCACAGTGCCTGACACAAAGTGAATACTCAACAAATATGGCATGTTATAGGGGAGGAGGATTCTGTTCCCAGAGAGCAAAACAAAACAAAACAAACCATTAAACCCCTAATTATAGACTCTCTTATAAAATTGCCTCTTTGAACCCAGGCAACCTGGAAGGGCAGGTAAGAAACTTTACAGGTTTCCAGAGGCCTCTAGTGGGAGACAATCAACAGTTTGAAGTAGCCAGCCGGCCCCCTGTTTCTCAGGCTTGAAAGAAGCTGCAGCAGAAAGCTGGGAAGCCTCCAGTGTTTAAGCCTTTGAGATCACCTGTGCTGGGTTCCGCCAGCAGAGGTAGGGAAAAGGGCTTTTTCTTTTTGCCAGTTTTCATAGTGTAAGCCAAATAGGGGCTGAGCTGACTGCTCCTTCATGTCGTGATGGCTCTTCTCCATCTCCCCATAAACTTGCTCATGCTGACAAGTTCCTCGATATCTGCTTCTCTCCGTGCAGAGTGGCAATAGGTGGAAAACTCAGGAAGGCCCGGAAACACCTGCCCCCGACAGTAGTTCCTGTGATATGCAGACAACACCTAGTACCGTGGCCGACTCGGCACACAATTTTTTGTAATGAATAATGATGAATGAGCCGGCCGCGGTGGCTCACGCCTGTAATCCCAGCACTTTGGGAGGCAGAGGGGGGCGGATCACGAGGTCACGAGATCGAGACCATCCTGGCTAACACGGTGAAACCCTGTCTCTACTAAATATACAAAAAATTAGCCGGGCGTGGTGGCGGGCGCCTGTAGTCCCAGCTACTCCGGAGGCTGAGGCAGGGGAATGGCGTGAACCCAGGAGGCGGAGCTTGCAGTGAGCTGAGATCGCGCCACTGCACTCCAGCCTGGGCGACAGAGCGAGACTCCGTCTCAAAAAAAAAAAAAAAAAAAAAAAAACAGATTAATGAACAAGTTCCAGTCCCTGGCTATGCAGGGGTTTGGGGAGACCTCCCGTAGACGGCCAATGTCAGGAAGAGAAGCTGAGGCTTAACCTCAGCCTTAGCCTAGATGTGTTAAGAATAGACGCTGACTCAAGCCAAAGCCCAATCTTTATCCCCATTGCAGATTAGCTCAAAATCATCACTCAGTAGCTCAGCATGAAGGACAATGTACCATAAAAACAGCTTAGGATGCCTATATGTAACACGGAAAAGCAAAGGTTACATGAGGATAATATACTTGAAAATCAAGGACCTCTCCTACTTTGCATTAGTGAAAAGAAACTGGAATGGCTGGGAGTGAGGGAGGACGTCATTCCTCAAACATCAAATACAGGGGCAGTTAATAGCTCCTATGAATAATGCCAATAATTATAGCAATAACAAGAATGAGAACTTATGTTGACTACTTTCTATGTACCAAGCACTCTTCTAAATGCTTTACCTTTGTTATCTCCATTAATCCATACAACAATCCTGTAAGGTAGGTACCATTTTAATCATTTTAAAAAGAGGAAAACTGTTTCAGAGAAGTTAAAGAATATTCCCTTGGCCACATTGCTAGCAAACTGGGAAGCTGAGATTTTTTTTTTTTTTGAGATGGAGTCCCACTCTGTCGCCCAGGCTGGAGTGCAATGGTGCGATCTTGGCTCACTGCAAGCTCCGCCTCCCGGGTTCATGCCATTCTCCTGCCTCAGCCTCCTGAGTAGCTGGGACTATAGGAACCTGCAACCACGCTCGGCTAATTTTTTGTATTTTTAGTAGAGACGGGGTTTCACCGTGTTAGCCAGGACGGTCTCGATCTCCTGACCTCGTGATCCGCCCGCCTCGGCCTCCCAAACTGCTAGGATTACAGGCGTGAGCCACCGCACCCAGTGACAGGCGTTGTTTTAATGTTTTTTGCCTGCTCCTCTGTTCATGTGTTCAACTCTGTTCTCTTCCTCAGTACCTAACTCCCACTCAGAGCAAACTCCCTCCCATTAAGCCTTAAATTTTTATAGTTTGTCTTTGCTGGTATTTGCTGCTAAAGGCTTTTCCAATTTGAAGATCAATTTTCAAGTCAAATGACTCATGAGAGTAATTGTTAACCATAATGCTAGAGTGTTTTGAGGACATTCTTAATATACATTAGAAAGAGACATGTAATACATAAAGTTAATTTTGTCTTAGGTAATCTGCAAATTGAGTCTTATAATATTTCTGTTTGTTTATTTTGTTGTCATGATATGAATCCCCAGTGAAGACCCTCTTTGCCCAAGTTTGAGTTGTTTTATGAATACTATTCGTCTTAAGACAACAATGTATGAGGGCAAACATTTTCCTATTTCTGTTATATGTTGCTGTAGTTTGGCTTATGTGACCCCTCCAAATCTTACATGGAAATCTGATCCCCAAGGTTGGAGGTGAGGCCTAATGGGAGGTGTTAGGGTCATAGAGGTGGATTCCTCATGAGTAGATTAATGCCCTTCCTGGGAGTGGGTGGTGAGTGAGTTCTCACTCTGTTTGTTCCCAGGAGAGCTGGGTGTTACTTCCTTGCTCGCCATATGATCTCTGTAGATGCCAGCTCTCCTTTGCCTTCCCCCATAAGTGGAAACAGTCTAGGGCTTTCACTAGATGCCCAATCTTCCAGCCAGCAGAATTATGAGCCAAATAAACCTTTTTTCTTTATAAATTACCCAGTCTACCTACAGAATGGGAGGAAATTTTTGCAAACTATGTATCTCACAAAGGTCGACTATTCAGCATCTATAAGGAACTTAAACAAATTTACAAGAAAAAAAACCTCGTTAAAAAAACTGGGCAAAGAACATGAACAGACAATTTTCAAAAGGAGACATATATGCGGCCAACAAGCATATGACAAGAAGCTCAACATCACTGATCTTTAGAGAAATGAAGACTACAATGAGATACCATCTCACACCAGTCAGAATGGCTACTATTAAAAAGCCAAAAACGCCAGGTGCAGTGGCTCATGCCTGTAATCCCAGCACTTTGGGAGGCCGAGGCGGGTGGATCATGAGGTCAGGAGTTCAAGACCAGCCTGGCCAAGATGGTGAAACCCTGCCTCTACTAAAAAATACAAAAATTAGCCAGGTGTGGTGGCAGGCGCCTGTAATCCCAGTTACTCAGGAAGCTGAGGCAGGAGAATTGCTTGAACCCGGGAGGCAGAGGTTGCGGTGAGCCAAGATCATGCCACTGCACTCTAGCCTGGGTGACAGAGCAAGACTCCATCTCAAAGCCAAAAAAAAAAAAAAAAAAAAACAGATGCGGAGAAAAAGGAGTGTTTATACACTGTGGGTGGGAATGTAAATTGGTTCAACCATCATGGAAGACAGTGTGGTGATTCCTCAAAGATCTAAAGACAGAACTTCCATTTGACTCAGTAATCCCGTTACTGGGTATATGCCCAAAAGAATATAATCATTCTATCATAAAGACACATGCACATGTATGTTCATTGCAGCACTATTCACAATAGCAAAGACATGGAATCAACCCAAATGCCCATCAATGGTGGACTAGATAAACTGTGGTGCATATATACCATGGAATACTATGCAGCCATAACAAAGAACAAGATCATATTCTTTGCAGGAACATGGATGGAGTTGGTGGCCATTATCATTTGCAAAGTAATGCAGGAACAGAAAATCAAATAAATACTGCATGTTCTTACTTACAAGTGGGAGCTAAATGATGAGAACACATGGACACATAGAGAGGAACAACACATACTGGGGCCTATCAGAGGTGGAGGGTGGGTGGAGGGAGAGGATCAGGAAAAGCAACTAACAGGTACTGGGCTTAATACCTGGGTGATGAAATAATCTGTACAACAAACCCCCATGACATGAGTTTACCTGTGTAACAAACCTGCACAGGTACCCCGTGAACTTAAAAGTTAAATTAAAAAGTAACACTAAACATAAATAAATAAAAATAAATTACCCAGTCTCATTTACTCCTTTACAGCAAAATGAATGGCCTTGAACATATGTCCTATCTGATACCTGAAGCATGAATGATTCGATGAAGCTTTCTTTCATTTATTCCATAAATATTTCTTATGTGTTGACCATATGCCAGGTATCTGGCAAGTGCTGGAACACAAATGCAAAAATGACAGATATCTTTTACTCTCACAAAGTTTATAATCTCATGTAGATGAAAGGGTATTAGTGATACAATGACTCTATTAGCTGAGAGGGCAAGTCTTAAAGAATGACTGCTGTGCCGGGCATGGTGTCTCACATCTGTAATCCCAGCACTTTGGGAGGCTGAGGCAAGTGGATCACTGAGATCGGGAGTTTGAGACCAGCCTGACTAGCATGGAGAAACCCCGTCTCTACTAAAAATACAAAATTAGCCGGGCATGGTGGCGCATGCCTGTAATTCCAGCTACTCAGGAGGCTGAGGCAGGAGAACCGCTTGAACCTGGGAGGCAGAGGTTGTGGTGAGCCAAGATGGCACCATTGCACTCCAGCCTGAGAAACAAGAGCAAAACTCGATCTCGAAAAAAAAAAAAAAAAAAAGAATGACTGCTGTAAGAGGTATAGAAGAGACCTCAGACTGGAGAAAGCAAAAGGACAAGGATTGCTCTCCTTAGCTTTTTTTCTTTTCTTTTTTTTTTTTTTTTACTATGAATATGTATTTTTTATTTAGTCATTTTTGTTTACAGTTGAAACTCTGGGAATTCAAAATTAACATCCTTGCCCGTGAGCTTCTTACAGACACCAGAAAAAGTTTCAACCTTGTGTTCCACATTGTTCTGCTGTGCTTTGTCCAAATGAACCTTTATGAGCCGGCTGCCATCTAGTTTGACGCGGATTCTCTTGCCCACAATTTCACGTGGGAAGACCAAGTTCTAGGATGGCATCGTGCACAGCTGTCAGAGTGCGGCTCCTGGGACGCTTTTGCTTATTTTTTGTACTGCTTTTTCGAGTTGGCTTAGGCAGAATTCTCCTCTGAGCGATAAAGACGACATGCTTCCCACTGAACTTTTTCTCCAATTCGCGTACTAGCCGGACTTGGATTTTCTGGAAAGATTTCAGTTGAGGAACGGGAACAAATATTATGATAGCTTTCCGACCACCACCAACTTCAATTTCCTTGGCTGCCGTAATATTCAGCTCCCTGAGCTGAGCCTTGAGGTCTGAGTTCATCTGCAGCTCCAGAAGAGCCTGGGAGATGCCGGACTCGAACTCGTCCGGCTTCTCGCCATTGGGCTTCACGATCTTGGCTCTCGAACTGAACATGGCCTTCTCCTGGGAGAATCGCCGAGCGCCGGCTTAGGAAGAGCTGCTCTCCTTAGCTTGATGCACAAGGTCCTCCATGCTTGGCTCCATTTGAACCTCACAGAGATAGCACGGTTCAGAGCACGGGCTCCAGAGCCAGATCACCTGACTTTGCCACTTACTAGCTGTGTGCATGGGCCAGTTAGGTTAAATGTTTTGTACCTCAGTTTTCTCATCTGTAAATGAGATTGTAATGAATATTAAGAGGGTTTATTTGTATAAAGTGTTTAAAACTGTGCCTGACACATAGTAAGTTTAATATAAGTAAGTATTCACTAAAAAAAGAGAGAAAAAAGTGAGTTTTTTCCCCTTCTGCCAATCCCACAAGGGTACCTTGGTTTCTGTCCACTTTTTAAATTATTATTATTATTATTTTTATTTTACTTTAAGTTCTGGGGTGCATGTGCAGAACAGCGTTCTGTCCACTTTAAACATTTTAATACCCCCCCAAGCACCACATGTTGTTTGACATATATCCATTAGTTATTATTAATGTCCATTATAAATTTATTGGACATTTCCTATATGCCAGGTGCTGTTACTCAATTGTGAGAGGCAGTATGAGAAGCAAGGATTTAGGATCAAACAGATGTTGGTGGAATTCTGGCTTAACCATCATCTAGCTCTGAGACTTCAGGAAAACAACTTAACCTCTCAGAGCCTCAGCTAAGTCACTTGTGAAATGGAGATGATGTTATCTTCACAAAATCTGTGATGAGGATCAAATATATTCAATATATAAAGAGTTGGCTGGGCATGGTGGCTCACACCTGTAATCCCAGCACTTTGGGAGGCCAAGGCAGGTGGATCACCTGAGGTCAGGAGTTTGAGATCAGCCTGGCCAACGTGGTGAATCCCCATCTCTACTAAAAATACAAAAATTAGCCAGGTGTGGTGGTGCATGCCTGTAGTCCCAGCTACTCAGGAGGCTGAGGCAGGAGAATTGCTTGAACCTGGAAGGTGGAGGTTGCAGTGAGAGGGAATCCTGCCAATGCATTCCAGCCTGGGTGACAGAGCGAGACTTCATCTCGATAGATAGATAGACAGACAGATAGATAGGTAGGTAGATAGATAGATAGCTAGCTAGGTAGATAGATAGATAGATAGATAGATAGATAGAAAAAATAAAAAGCTTAGCAAAATGCCAGGCATTTGATAAGCACTCAATAACAAGGAGAAACTAGAGGAGGTGGAGGAGGAGAAGGATAATCTTGGAGGTGGATACTGTTATTTAATTAGAAAAGTGAGGTTCAATGCCTCAACCCCTGCCCTCTCATCCTGCCCTGGTCAGAGACTCTTTCTCCTCTGCGCCACGTTCCACTCAACTCCAGTTTCCTCTAATCGCTATCAACAACGTTCTCACTGAACCTTGCTCTTAGTAAGCTGTCTGTTGGAAAAATATTAAGACTCCTGGATTGCTTGTTGAAACTCTGTCTTTCAAATATTACACATACTTTGAGATGCTTTTGATCCTTCTCCCCCATAACCTGACACAGTGTCTCCCTTGGTGAACCCTCATACAACTAACTTTCTATGTCTATTACGTCCCTTCACACATATTGCCCAAGATTATAGTTATTTGGGCACTTGTCATATCCACTTCAGTGTATTATACATTTGTTAAGGTCAAAGGACTGTGTTTTACTCAGAAGTCTTTTTATTTAATTCTAGTAGAAGCCCAGTGGCTCTTCCAGGTCTTGGCTTCTAAGCTTTCATGCTTCTTCATCTTTCTCTCTCAATAGATGTTCTATTTTATGGGACAAGGAGAGGTGGGGGCCATTAAGTATAAACATTCTCAGCCTCCAAACTGGTGTCTTCTCTGCCTTGTCTCCAAGGAAGCAATGAACCACTTCTTGGACAAAGTTCTCAGACCCATTTTAGAGAGCATTAATGGTGAAGAGCATATTCTCTGCAACCAGACTGCCTGAGTTTGAACTTCTGGCTCTGCAATTTACAGTACTGGCTATGTAATCTTAAGCGAGTTACTAAGCCTGCCTGTACCTTGGTTTCCTCCTGTGACAAATGAAGACAATAGCAATAGTCCCTGCCTCCAGGATGATAGTAAGGATTAAATGAGTCAGTGAGTGAAAACTAGTCACTACAGAGTGTGCTTAGCACATGGCACGAATGTAGTAATGGTTAGCTGTTATTATTAATTACCTCCTGTCACCTTCTGTGATATCTTCAGAGATCTTTTTTCATACCTTTCTTCAATCTTACTCTCGAGTGTTCCTCATCCTAAAAAAGATCTTTTCCTTAACTCTACGGCTCCTTAATCCATTGCCTTCATGGGCTTCTTTTCTTTACCGTTAAGACTTCTTGGGGCCGGGCATGGTGGCTCACACCTGTAATTCCAGCACTTTGGGAAGCGGAGGCGGGTGGATCACCTGAGGTCGGGAGTTCAAGACCATCCTGGCCAACATGGTGAAACCCCATCTCTACTAAAAATACAAAAAATTAGCTGGGTGTGGTGGTGGGTGCCTGTAATCCCAGCTACTCGGGAGGCTGAGGCAGGAGAATCGCTTGAACCCGGGAGGCGGAGGTTGCGGTGAGCCAAGGTCACACCATTACACTCCAGCCTGGGCAACAAGAGGGAAACTCCACCTCAAAACAAAACAAAACAAAACAAAAAAAGACTTCTAGGAACAATAGTTCCTATTTGCTGGCTTTATAATCTCACTTCCCATTCCCTCTCTGGCCATCTGCAGACAATCTAGATTCCACACCCAGCATTCTACTGACTGCTCTGATGAAGCTCATGGAGTGACCTTGGTGCTTATCCTACTAGAGGTCTCTGAAATGTAACCTTCTTCCCTCCAGAAAAATCTCTCCTCACCTCCTCAGCTTCAGTAACTTTTTTCTCTCAGTTCCCCTCCTACTTCTCTTAACATCTCCTTCTCTCTGTTTTGCTGGCTTCGTTTACTCTACAAACTCCCTGAGAGTTAGTACTGTATTTTGGAGTATTCTCTTCTTTACCTCTTTTTTTCATAAGGTCAGTGGGCAAATCTTTATCTATAGCCCTGACCCTTTGTCTGAACTTTAGACTCATATAACCAACTTCTTCCTAGACTTCTCTGCCTAGACAAACCACGTGCACCTCCAAATCAACCAGACACCTTCCCTATCTCAGAGTCTTCCTGACTCTCCAACTAGCCACCCAACTTACATATCTCAAGGCCATCCTAGATTCATTACCTACACATGCAGTTATCTTGACCAGACCGTACCTCCCTTATTCGTAGTGAGATAGCATCTCTTCTCCATCCTCATTGATCTGCAAGTCTAGACCCCTATAATATCTCCAATTTAGACTGCTGAAGACTTTCACTATAAGGCCTCCAATCTCTGGTTTCTTATGATAGATAATATAGTCTGCAAACTGTTTTCAAAGTATGGTCATTACAAAACACTGATCTGTTTTTCTCTGTTCTGAATAGAGGTTGGCAATATTGTCTGATTGCCTATAAATAAAGCCTATCTATTTAAGCCCATCTTTTTAAGCCTGTATGTAGCAAAATCTCACAGAGTACTCTAAGATCTAGTTACTTTAGATTACCTTTTATTCCCCAACTTATCAATGTGGGACCTTGTACTTTGTGGTGTGTAACTCACAGCGAAGCTCAGATCTTTCCCCTTGTAACATAATCGTTGGGACAGATCAGTTCACTCCTAAAGTGGTACCACCAAGCTGTGATCCCAGGGTATTCCTCCTCTTGTATTACCTGTTTTAAACTGCTGGCCATCCAGAGGCCCAAGATGAAAACCTAGAAATCATCCTAGACTTTTAAATTAATGTAGTCAACAGGTAATGAACATATTATTTGTCAGGTGTCACAAATAATATGGCATAATAATAACACCAAACACATACATGCTAAGTGATGGGCACTTTTGAAGTGAGATAGACAAGTAGACAGATGAAATATATTAACATATAACACTTAGAAGCAAAATAGGAATAGTATGCATCTCAAATACTTGTGGTGAGGATTAAATGTTCTAAATAAACTCATATATATCACTTAGAACATTTTATCTTCACCACAACCATTTGCGATACATACTATTATTATTCTATTTCACATACTGTAGAAACGTTGGCTCAGAGAGGATTAGTAACTTACCCAAGATCACATAACTAATAAACACTGGAGCTAGGCTTTGAATCCAATCAGTGTGGTATCAAAGTCCATGCACTTAACAGTTACTGTCTTCTGTCTTTGATTCTAATAACAGTAATGGTAATATTCCTTTAGTTTTTCTATGTGCCAGGCACTGCTCTGAATATATTACATGTTTTACTTTATTTAGTCTTCACAGTACCTACTGTGAGGTAGGCAATACTTTTCTCCTTGATTATCTTTGCAAATGAACTTTGCTTAAAGAAACCCAAATAAAAATTCAAACATTTTCCCAGAGAAACCTGGAAGTGAATATTCACTACAAAAGAGTATGTATGTACTCTTCTAAGAAACTTGTTTCAGAATTCCTTGAAATTCTAGATTCCTCAGACTATTTGATACAAATTTGAAGGCACGTTTTCAGTATGAGAGCGAAGCTGTCTCTGTTGAGTAATATACCATTTACCCATTCAGCAAATGTTTATTGAGCACCTAATATGTGCAAGATACTAGATACATCAGAGAATGTTTCTGCCCTGAAGAACATAAAAGTCTAGAAAAGGAAAAGGGGTTAAAAAGCAAGAAGCACAATAATGGGACAGGTAGAATTGCACAGAGGTTAAGAGAATAGATGCTAGAGCCAGACAGACTTTGTCCAAAGCCTGGCTTTGCCATTTACTTCCCGTGTGATTTTAGGAAATGCATTTAAACAATTTATGCCTCTTTTTTTCATAGTATGAACATTATATGATTGCTGTTAGGATTTCAGGTTTATATATATATACAATATATATTATATATAATACGTGTATATATAATATATGTATATATAATATATATACATATATTATATATTATATATACATATATTATATATAATATATATACATATATTATATATTATATATACATATATTATATATAATATATATACATATATTATATATTATATATACATATATTATATATAATATATATACATATATTATATATTATATACATATATTATATATTATATATATACATATATTATATATTATATACATATATTATATATTATATATATATATTATATATTATATACATATATTATATATTATATATACATATATTATATATTATATACATATATTATATATTATATACATATATTATATATTATATATAATATATTATATATAATATATATTATATATACATATATTATATATTATATGTATTATATATAATATATAATATATATACACAATACATATTGTATATATATAATATATATACATATGAAGAACTTAGATCTGTGCCTGGGACATGGTAACATTAAGGGGCAGCTATGGTTAGCAGTACTAGAAGTCATCCTCATATTTCTACATGAGGCAACATTGGTATTGAAAGTAGGAACAAGGAAAGAGTGGCTTATTTTATATTAGAGAAGAGGAAAGAGTTCAGATAAATCTTTAGAGTTCTAGATAAGTTTTGAAATATGAGTAGGTGTTTCCAGATAGACAAAAAGGAAAAATCTAAACAAGCAAGGGGTAAAATCAGGGAGCAGCAACTCCTAAAGACCATACATCTAGCTGAAGAGTTAGCACACGCCTTTGTGTCTCCAGCATATTGCTTTGGAGATCTACAGTGATGTGAGATACGAACACAAAGAGAGTGGAGAGATGATGTTCTCACTAAGATTAAGCCATGTTTATTACTGAACTGGGAAGAATGACGTCTTCTGTATTTGTATAGCACCAATTTTAAGATGCTATCTTAGTAATATTTACAACCTTGGAGATCTGGCTATTTACAATTATCACCATTTTCTGTGAGGGAAACCAGAAGTAGAAGCATCCAAAGTTGTTCAAACAATTATCAGCATATCTAGAAGACAGACCCTAATTTATAGCTCACTGAAGTTCTCAAAATAACAAGATTATACTAATTCTACACTCTCCCACCATTTCTCTTCTTATCTTTAGAAAAATACAGCAAAATGCAACAGCTGAAAAAGCTGAGGTAGAGTTAAAATACAATCAGAAATAGTAATGGGCCATGCACAAAATGATGAATAAACTATGAGACAAGTTTGTGGTGAAGAGTAGAATGGATGTGTTAGGAGTAATTTGAGCTGTTTGCTAGAAGAAAACAATTAATTGGTCGCTATATAACTTACATACAGTAAAGTACACAAATCATAGGAGCACACATTGATGAATTTTTACATACTGTATTAGTTTGCTTGCTAGGGCTGTGTATTAGTCTGTTCTCACACGGCTGGCTCTAAAGAAATACTTGAAGGCCGGGAGTGGTGGCTCACACCTGTAATCCCAGAATTTTGGGAGGCCAAGGCAGGTAGATCATTTGAGGTCAGGAGTTCAAGACCAGCCTGGCCAACATGGTGCAACCCTGTCTCTACTAAAAATACAAAAATTAGCCAGGTGGTAGGGGTGCGTAATCCCAGCTACTTGGAGGCTGAGGCAAAGAGCATGGGAGTCGGAGGTTACGGTGAGATCAGCCTGGGCAACATGGGAAAACCCCATCTCTACTAAAAATACAAAAATTAGCCAGGTGTGGTGGTGCACGCCTGTGGTCCCAGCTACTCAGGAGGCTGAGGCAGGAGAATTGCTTGAACCCAGAAGGTGGAGGTTTCAGTGAGTGGGGATCGTGCCAATGCATTCCAGACCGGGCCACAGAGCGAGACAGAGTGAGATCACGCTACTGCACTCTAATCTGAGCCACAGAGTGAGACCCTGTCTCAAAACAAAACAAAACACCACCAACAAAAAAAGAAATACTTGAAATGAGTAATTTATAAAGGAAAGAGGTTTAATTGGCTCACAGTTCCACAGGCTGTACAAGAAGCATAACTGGGGAGGCCTCAGGAAACTTACAATCATAGCGGAAGGCAAAGGGGAAGCAGGCATGTCCTACATGTCTGGAGCAGGAAGAAGCGAGCAAAAGGGGAAACAACCAGATCTTGTGAGAACTCACTCACTATCATGAGAACAGCAAGGGGGAAATCTTCCCCATGATGCAATCACCTCCCACCAGGCCCCTCCTCCAACACTGGGGATTACAATTTGACATGAGATTTGGGAGGGGACACAGATCCAAACTATACCAGGTCACAGTAATGAAACATCACCGACTTGGAGGCTTAAACAATGCAAATTTATTTTCTCACAGTTCTGGAGGCTAGAGGTCCAAGAACAAGGTGTCAGAGGGGTTGGCACCTTGGATTCCTGAGGCTCTCTCCTCAGCCTGCAGATGACCACCCTCTTGCTGCCTCTTCACAGGGTCTTTCCTTTGGGTGTGTGCTGTACCCCTGATGTCTTCTCCCTGCTCCTTCTTTTTGAGATGGGCTCTTGCAATGTTGCCCAGGTTTCATGGACTCCAGCGATCCTCCTGCTCCAGGTTCTGAAATAGCTGGGTTTACAGGCACATGAAACTGTGCCTGGCTTCCTGTTCTTCTTATAAGGTTGTTAGTCATATTGGATTGTGGCTGTATTCTAAAGGCCTCTTTTAACTTAATCACCTCTTTAAAGACCTTGTATTCAAACATGGTCACATTATTTAGTACTGGGAGTTGGGATTTCAACATATAAATTGGGGGAGGGGCACAATTCAGCCCATAACAAATAAATACATAAGATATGGAACCATCCAGATCAAGATACAAAACATTTCTACCATCTCAAAAGGCTTTTCTGTGCTCCCTCCCAGTTGATTATTCCGTCTTAATCCTAAAGTTGTGTGAACTTTTTTCACATTTCTCACCATCGATCTGTTTCTCTTCTTTTTGAGCTTCATAATATGTATTTGTATTCTTTCGTAACTAGCATTTGCTGCCCAACATGATGTCTGTGATACTTATCTTTGTTATTGCATGTAGCAGTATTTTGCTTATTTCATTTCGTTGTGTAAATATTATCACAATTTATATGACATTTGAGTTTCTTCCAGTTTTTTGCTATTACGAATAAAGCTACTGTTAAGCATTGTTGTATTTGTCTTTTGGTTGACATGACTATTCCATTGTGTTAAATATCTATGCAAAAGAAGAATTGGTGGGTTACAGAAATATGGGTGTATTTAATGTTACTGTATACTGTAATAATTTTCCAAAGTAGATATGCCAACATACATTTACACGAGCAAATCAAGTTCCAATTGTTCCACATCTTCATCAACACTTAGCAGTGTCAGTCTTTTTAATTTTAGCCATTCTGGTGGGGATATACAAGTATATGATTAGAGTTTCAATATGTATTCCGTGGTGACTATGCTGTTGCCTTTTGTTCATTGAGATATCCTCGTTTGTAAAATGTCTGTCCAAGTCTTTTTTCTATTTTTTAAATTGATCACCATTTTTGTCTTTACTTATTTGTAGAAGTTCTTTATATATTCTGGATGCAGATACTTTTCCAAGATTTGTATTGAAAATATCATCTCTTGGTCTGTGATCTGTCTTTTCTGGTTTTTTTTTTTTTTTTTAATCGTGTTTTTCAGGAACAGGCATCAAGTTTTCAGGAACAGGCATCAAGATTGCAAGTTTATTGAGCTTGCAATCAATAAACATGTGATTTCTTCCATTTGATTTAAAAGGGTCTTTTAGAAATTTTTCTTGGCCGTATTTTATCTTTCCTTTTTTGAGACAAGGTCTCACTCTGTCACGCAGGCTGGAGTGAAGTGGCACAATCATAGCTCTCTGCAGTCACAATCTCCTGGGCTCAAGTGATTACCTTGCCTAAGCCTACCCTGTATCTAGGAATTCAGGTATGAGCCACCACTCCCAGCTAACTTAAAATATATATATATATGTATTTTTTGAGGTAGGGTCTGGCTATGTTGCCCAGGCTGGCCTCGAAATTCTGACCTCAAGTGATACTCCCGCCTCAGCCTCCCAAAGTGCTGGAATTACAGTCATGAGATGCTGCACCCAGCCTATATTTTATTATTTTTAAGGAAGAGATATTGTACCACTTTTATTGCTTTTATACCCAAACACAGAAAATTCCAGTGCTATTATAAAAAGCATTAAATTTTTTTTACTTTCTAGTTGTGTAGTACATATAAATAAAATTGATTTTCTATATCAACCTTCTATCCACTGAACTTACAAAATAGACGTATTCTTATAATTTTTTGTAGATTCTTTCAATTTTTTACATAAACAATCATGTCATATGTGAACAATAATAATTTTACTTCTTTGTTTCCAAACTTTATAGCTTTCATTTTGTTTGCTTGCTTTATTGTATTGGTGAATTTCTCTAGTATAATCTAGAATTGAAATTACAATTATTATTTGATATTTATTTTGGAGATGCTGGCCATTGCAATTGAACAAGAGAATAAAAAGAGAAACAAGAAGGAAACAAACTTAGAATTATGTGTGATTGATATAATTATAAATCTAAAAATTCAAATAAAAATAATTCAAGCAATAATAAAGTTAATCACAATAATTAAAAGTCAATTACTTGGCTGGATGTGGTGTCTCATGCCTGTAATCCCAGCACTTTGGGAGGCTGAGGCAGGTGGATCATGTGAGGTCAGGAGTTTGAGACCAGCCAGGCCAACATGGTGAAACCCCATCTCTACTAAAACTACAAAAAATTAGCCAGGCATGGTGGTGCGCACCTGTAGTCCTGGTTACTCAGGGGGCTGAGACAGGAGAATTGCTTGAACCTGTGAGGTGGAGGTTGCAGTGAGCCAAGATTGCGCCACTGCACTCCAGCCTGGGTGACAGAGTGAGACTCCATCTCAAAAAAAAAAAAAAAAAAAAAAAGTCAAGTACTTTACTTTAGAATAATGATTATCTGCTAGAAAGTAGAATGGAGAAGAATATCTCATTCACAATAACTATTCTAGGAATGAATCTAATAAGAAAGCAAGAAAATTTAAAATTTCACTGAGGCAAAATTTTTAAAAATGAGTTAAATGAAAAGATATTTTGTTTGGATAGATGAATCTATCTATCTGTCTATCTATCTATCTATCTATCTACCTATCTAACTATATCTATCTACCTACCTACCTATCTATTTTTTAGTGGGATTAAGTGGTTTATTCAAAGTTATCTGATTAGTAACATTTTTCTAAAGTTTATGTTCCTATGTCACTTCTCTGCATACATTTTTTTTTTTTACTTTAAGTTCTGGGGTACACGTGCAGAATGTGCAGTTTTGTTACATAGGTATACATGTGCTATGGTGGTTTGCTGCACCTGTCAACCCGTCATCTACATTAGGTATTTCTTCTAATGCTATCCCTCCCCTAGCCCCCCAGCCCTCAACAGGCCCAGATGTCCGGATGTGTGGTGTTCCCTTCCCTTGTGTCCATGTGTTCTCCTTGTTCAACTCCCACTTATGAGTGCGAACATGCGGTGTTTGGTTTTCTGTTCTTGTGATAATTTGCTGAGAATGATGATTTCCATCTGATGAATCAATATTTTGAAAGACAGTTATTTTTGAATTAATCTAAATTATAATGCAATTCCTATCAAAAATATAAACAAAGTTTTTTGAAGATTTTTGAAATTTGAATGAAATGATGCTAAAATTTATATGACAAAATAAACACATAGGAAAATATTTGAAAAGAGAGAATCATGAGGTGGGTTGAGTACATCAGATAAAGTGTTGCTTTAAAGTATCTGAACTTTCTTTCTGACCACAAATAAACAAAAAGATCAATGAGATGGATGAACAAATCCATAAATAATCTGGAGTAATTATCTGAGTTTAATGATAAAACAAAGTCACATTTTTAATAAATGAGAAAAATATAAATTATTAAATAATGTTGGTAATACTGATTGAACATCTGAAAAACATAAACCTGGATTTTACCCTTCCTTCTTCTCTATTAAGATGTGAATAAAAGAAATCCCAACATAATAAGCAAGAACATGAATAATACTAATCCAAACACAAACTTGGTATGGGAAATGCCTTTCTAAACTTATTTCAAAGTCCTCAAGCCAAAAGAAAAAGATTAACATCTACATTTTAATCTTAACATTTTCAATTTGTATCAATTTTAACACTCTGCAGTGAAAAAAGTTCAAATAGAAGACAAGCACATATTGGGAAAAAATATTTGCAACAAATACGACAAGGCACCTTAATATAAAAAAAATTCTTCCAAGTAAGTAAATAAAAGGTAAGGCTGAGCATGGTGGCTCAAACCTGTAATCCCAGCACTTTAGGAGGCAGAGGCTGGAGGATTCCTTGAGGCCAGGAGTTTGAAACCAGCCTGGTCAACATAGCCAGACCCTATGGCCTCTACAAAAGAAAAATTCAAAAAATCAACTGGGAGTGGTGGCATGTACCTGTAGTTTGAGCTACTGGGGAGGCTGAAGTAGGAGGATTGTCTGAGCTTCGAAGTTTGAAGCTACAGTGAGCCATGATTGCACCATTGCACTCTATCTGGGCGGCAGAGTGAAACCCTGTCTCCAAAACAAAAACAGAAACAAAGATATATAACCCAATAGAAAAAAAATGGGCAAGGGAGTTCATGGAAAAAAATATTAGTGCACAATTAACACCTGAAAAGATACTTAACCGTATTAATATTTTAAAATACATAAACTGAAGAACAAAGTGTATTTTTTTATCCAATTAAGAATATTAAAATGTTATGTAAGCCCAAAGCTAAAGGGAACTATGCAGGTCTATATATAGTTGATAGAATAAATTATTACAAATCTTTTGTAGGAAATTTATCAACATCTATCCAAATTATTGCTGAGCATACTCTTTGACCCCCAAATTGAAATTTATCTTACCCATATGCCTGCAAAAGTGTTCAAAGATATGTGTACAGGAATTTCATCATTTTGCTGTAGCATTGCTTGCTTTTTAAGATAGTGTTATGGGCTGAGCAGTCTTTTCCTAAAATTTGTATGTGAAAACCCTCACTCTCCGTACCTGAAAATGTGACTGTATGTGGAAATAAAGCTTTTAAAGAGGTTGTTAAATTAAGATGAGACTGTTAGTGTGGGTCCTAATCCAATCCAACTGGTGTCCTTGTAAAGAGGAGAAGATTAAGACACTGGAGGCACACCAAGGATGTGAGCAAACAGAGAAAATCAATGTGAGGGCTTAGAAATAAGGCAGCCAAGTGCAAGCCAAGGAGAGAGGTCTCAGAAGAAACTCAACCGGCTGACATCTTGACCTTGGACTATTAGCCCCCAGAACTGTGAGAAAATAAATTTCTGCTGTTTAAGCCACCCAGACTGAGGTATTTTGTTATGGCAGCCTGAGCAAATTAATACAAACACTGAAAGTGAAATATTCTCAATGGCTATAAATGGAAGAAAATGTTACCAGAGGTTACGTCCGTGGTTACAGAGAAGGAAAAGATAGAAGGTAGGGAAATTTGATGTTTTAATTTATACTTTCTTATTTTGTTTATTTTAAAATTTTGAACCTTATTGCTGCTGTAATAAAATAAATCAGCTAATTTTAAAAAGTGATAGAGAATTTGTGTCAACTTATAAAGTCCCAGAAATATGCCCAGAAATCTCCTTTGAGACCTACAAAACTTCTATTGATTTATTTATCTTTGATTTGTCATTTTTTATGATGTAGGTTTAAAAATAAATTATTTATTTAAACTCTTTTGTTTGGTTCAGTTGCTGGTAATTCAGCAATTTTCTATTGTTCTTCTTTCATAATCTTCGGGTTTATTTCATCTTTCTGCCAAAACTTAAGAAACCATGATTTTCTCACTCAAGAATCACAATGGGACATCGGAAAAATCCTCCAAGGTGAAGTTGAGTTATTTATTTCCGAAGAAGACATCAACCAACCTACTGTAACACGAAACAAGTAATAACCATTCGGTTGTAATAGCTCTCTATTTTAATTATACTTTAGGCCAGAAGAGTTAGGGAAAAATATATAGCAGACAGCACTGTTATTGGGCAATGTTCCACTTTAAACACAAATCCACAGCCGTACTTCAAACCTTCTTAGATACATGATTCTCGGATAATTAAGGGAATATAAAAATAGTAGAGTCACTAATTACTTGGCCTTAGATATTAGTATAATTCTAATGCCAACTTTTTCCCCCGTTTATTTTAGGATACTGTTGTTGAAGTCAAAGTAACTATCTCATTTTGTTTAAAAATGTGGAAGTGTGACTTATGTAATAAAGAGACAATGTGAAGTTTGATTAACACAGCTGCAAACTGTTAAGATATTCTTTAAGAAGAGAGCACTTATAGAGTAGGAGTGGATGAGATGCAAGAACTGAATGACAGAAAATGTCCTTAAGGCTTAGCATCCTCACACCTTTTCATGCTTGGCTTGCATGAAAAGCCAAGCCTCTACAGGCTTGGTCTACAGGCCAAGGTCTACAGGCTTCACTGATGTTACAATCCAATTGAATAAGCATTTCTCTTATGGGTTTACTATGGGTCCAGAGCTTCTGTTAGGTTCTGTGAGGGTAACAAAAGAAGTATATGACGTATATGCCTTGAAGGACATTAGGAGACATGTAGCAACAGTAGCTTTTGCCGGCCTTAAGCAGAGGGAAGGCCATCCTTACTGAAGCACTTGGTCTCAGGAGTAGGAATTACAGAGTAAAAGGACAAGAGAGGAAAGATCACAAGGGCTTGATGGAGGTTTTCATCTCAAATATAAAATCCAAAAGGTTCTGAAAACCAAACTATCTTGGGGTTATTTATAATTTGTATTTATCCCACTGAATGCAGAGATATTCATATGTTTTACTGAAGAAATTTTAGTATATTAATTTGAGTATTTTATAGCAACACTTCACCTACCTTCTCCCCCATGGGAAGAAATATATTTCCCTAACGTTGTAAGGGAGGAAATCACCTCTCATATTGTCTTATGCCCAATTTCTGCCTCCAAAGAAAGAAGAAGTAAAAACTAAAAGGCAGAAATGAAATCCACAAGCAGACAGCCCGGCGTCACATCCTGGGCCTGGTAGTTAAAAATCGACCCCTGACCTAATCGATTATGTTATCTATAGATTACAGACATTGTATAGAAAAGCACTGTGAAAATCCCTATCCTGTTTTGTTCCAATCTAATTACTGGTGCATGCAGCCCCCAGTCACATACCCCCTGCTTGCTCAATCTATCATGACCCTCTCACGCGCACCGCCTTAGAGTTGTGAGCCCTTAAAAGGGACAGGAATTGCTCGCTTGGGGAGCTCAGCTCTTGAGACAGGAGTCTTGCCGATGCCCCTGGCCAAATAAACCCCTTCCTTCTTTAACTCGGTGTCTGAGGAGTTTTGTCTGTGGCTGGTCCTGCTACAGTTGGACTTAGTCATATGGCTGGCTTTGGCCAATGGAATGTAAGGGGAGCTGATGAGAGCAGAGGCGTTAAATGTGCTGATGAGATTTGAGTTTTTCCGGCCTTTGGCCTTCCCGTTATTCACCATGAGAAGGCCTGCTCCAGGGAATCAGTGATCCTGAAAGAATGAGAAGAAATACAGAACAGCATCCCCGCAGAGCTATGAAATAAGAAAAACATGGTTGCTTTTGTAAGCCGAGTTTTGGAGTGTTTTTTTTATGATGAATTATTGAGGTAATAGCCAGCTGATACAATGTTTTAGATTTTAAAGTGCTACCTCAGACTCTGCTGGGGATGTTACATAATATATAGTATGTACACCACATCTCCTTTGTTAACATGCTGTCTAAAATTTTTGGTACTTTTTATTGAGGTATCATAGTTACACATATCTTGGGGGTACATGTGATATTTTGATACACATATGTAATGTGTAATTATCAATCAGGGCAAATGGGGTATCCACCACCTCAAATATTTATCTTCTCTTTTTATTTGAAACATTACAATTCTTCCCATCTACCTATTTTGAAATATACAATACATGATTATTAACTATAATTTACCTACTGTATATCAAATACCAGAACCTGTTCCTTCTACCTAACAGTATTTTGGTGCTTATTAACCAACTTCTCTTCATCTCCGCTGGTTTCCTTACAGGCCCCTGGTCACCACCATTCTACTCTCAACCTCCTTCAGATCCATTTTTTTAGCTCCTATATATGAGTGAGAATATGTGATATTTGTGTATATGTGCCTGGCTTATTTCATTTAACGTGATGACCTCCAGCCATGTTGTTGCAAACAGGATTCCATTCTTTTTTATGGCTAATATTCCATTGTGTATATGTAACATTTTCTATATCCATTCATTCAATAATGGACACTTAGGTTGATTCCATATCTTGGCTATTGTGAATAGTGCTGAAATACACATGGGAGTGCAGATATCTGTGCAATATACTGGTTTCCTTTCTTTTGGATGTATACCTCGCCTTGGGATTGCTGGACCATATGATAGTTTTATTCTTAATTCTTTGACAAACCTTCATACCATTTTCCATAATGGCTGTGCAACTTTACATTCCCAACAATAGTGTACAGCTGTTCTCTTTTGTGGAATCCTCATAAAGATTTGTTATTTTTTGTCTTTTTAATAATAGCCATTTTAACTGGGATGATATTATATCTCATTGTGTTTTTGATTTGCATTTTCTCTGATGATTAGTGATGTTGAGCATTTTTTCATACACCCATTGGTAATTTGTATGCTTTCTTTTGAGAAAAGTCTATTTAGGTCTTTTGAAATGTCTATTTAGGTCACTTTTAAATTGGATTATTTGATTATTTGTTTTTTTGTTATTGAGTTGTTTGAGTCCCTTATGTATTCTTGTTAATTCCTTGTCGGATGAGTAGTATGCAAGTATTTTCTCCCATTCTGTAGGTTTCTCCTCACTTTGTTAATTGTTTCCTTTGCTGTGCAGAGCGTTTTGGCTTGATGTAATCCCATTTGTCTATTTTTGCTTTTGTTACGTATGCTTTTGAGGTCTTACCCAAAATATCTTTGTACAGACCAAGGTACTATATTGTTTTCCCAATGTTTTCTTCTAGTACTTTGTAGTTTCAGGTCTTACATTTATGTTTTTAGTCTATTTTGTGTTGATTTTTGTATATGGTAGAAGATGGGAATCTAATTTTATTCTTCTGTATACGGATGTCTAGTTCTCTGCACACCATCTATTAAACAGACTATCTTTTCCTGAATGTATGTTCTTGGTGCCTTTGTTGAAAATGAGTTAACTGTAAGTGTGAATTTATTTCTGGATTCTCTATTCTGTTATATTGGTCTATGTGTCTGTTTTAATGCCAATTCTATGCTGCTTTGGTTACTATAGCTTTATAGTACAATTAGAAATTAGTGCGATGCCTCCAACTTTGTTCTTTTTTGCTCAGGATTGCTTTAGCTATTGGGGATTTTTTGTTATTTCTGTATGAATTTTAGGATTGTTTTTCTATATCTGTGAAGAATTGTTGCTGGCATTTTGATAGGGATTGCACTGAATCTGTAGATTGCTTTGGGCAGTATGGATATTTTATTTTATTTTATTTTATTTATTTACTTTTTTGAGACAGAGTCTCGCTCTGTCGCCCAGGCTGCAGTGCAGTGGCGCAATCTCTGCTCACTGCAACCTCCACCTCCCAGGTTCAAGCAATTCTCCAGCCTCAGCCTTCCACGTAGCTGGGATTTCAGGCGCCCACCACCACGCCCAGATAATTTTGTGTATTTTTAGTACAGACAGTGTTTTGCCATGTTGGCCAGGCTGGTCTCGAACTCCTGACCTCAGGTGATCCACCCACCTCGGCCTCCCAAAGTGCTGGGATTACAGGCGTGAGCCACCATGCCAGGCCTAGATATTTTAATAATATTACACCTTCTAATCCATGAACACACGGTATCTTTCCATTTTTCTGTGTGGTCTCTTCCATTTCTTTCATCAGTGTTTTATAGTTTTTCTATTAAAGATATTTTACTTCTTTGGTTAAATTTATTCCTATGGGGTTTTGTTGTAGTATTGTAAATAAGATTACTTTCTTGATTTTTTTTCTGATTGATTACTGTTAATGTATAGAAATGCTGCTTATTTTTGTATATCAATTTTGTATCTTGCAACCGTACTAAATTTATCTGTTCTAACAGCTTTTTGATGGAGTATTTATATTTTTTTCCAAATAAAAGTTTATATCATCTGCAAACAAAGATAATTTGACTTCTTCCTTTCCGATAAAAAGCCTTTATTTTTCCATAAAAAGTCTTTAATTATATTGAGGTATGCTTTCTAATTTAAAAAGTAATACCAATTTTAGTTGTAAGTGTGAAAATCAAAAATTTTTTTGAAGTAAAAAGAAAGCAATCAATTACAATGTCACATTAAAAATATAAGTGAATCTTTCAGTGCGTTATGGAAAAATATCAATAGAATAATGTGGCAGATTGGAGTAAACTTTATTCTTCATTCATTAAGTTATGCCTAAGCTTTGACAAGATAGTGGCTTAAAAATTATTGTTTTAATTCAATTATGATAGAAATGACTGGACTTTATGAATTTCTTTTCTTCATACTTTGGCTTCTATATGTCTATATGTCTGATATCTATATGCACATAGGATAGGGAAGCAATTTCTGAATTTACTGGTTTCCCCATGCTGTCTTTTCTTTGTGTTGCTTAATGGAAAAAAAATTATCAGAGGCAAGGATATGGGTAGTGTTTCTAATGTCTGGTTGAAAAAGCTGAGAAATCAGCCCCAGGTAGGGTGGCTTATGCCTGTAATCCTAACACTTTGGGAGGCTGAGGCAGACAGATCCCTTGAGCCCAGGAATTTGAGACCAGGTTGAGCAATATGGCGAAACCCCGTCTCTACAGAAAATACAAAGATTAACCAGGCATGGTTACACTTGCCTGTAGTCCCAGCTACTCAGGAGTCTGAGGTGGGGGGATTGTATGAGCTGGGGAGGTGGAGGTTGCAGCAAGCTGTGATTGCACCAATGCACTACAGCCTGGGTGACAGAGCAAGACCCTATCTCTGAAAAAAATAAAAAAAGAAATGAAAAGAAACAGCTGACAAATCTTAGTTTTATTAGTCACTACCTTAAATGTTTCAAAAACCAAAATAGGAAACGAATATACCAATTCACAAATTATTTCTTCAAACACTTTTGAGTTAAGTGTATAATCAAAAGACACTATATATTAGCCCGGCTAATTTTTTGTATTTTTAGTAGAGACGGGGCTTCACCGTGTTAGCCAGGATGGTCTCGATCCCCTAACCTCATGATCCTCCTGCCTCGGCCTTCCAAAGTGCTGGGATTACAGGCGTGAGCCACTGCATCCTTTTTTTTTTTTTTTTTTTTTAATTGAGACAAAGTCTTGCTCTGTCACGCAGGCTGGAGTGCAGTGGTGCAGTCTCGGCTCACTGCAACCTCTGCCTCCTGGGTTCAAGCGATTCTCCTGCCTCAGCCTTCCAAGTAGCTGGGATTACAGGTGTGCACCACCACGCCTGGCTGTTTTTTGTATTTTCAGTTGAGACGAGGTTTCACCATGTTGGCCAGGATGGTCTCAAACTCCTGACCTCAAGCAATCCACCTGCCTCGGCCTCCCAAAGTACTGGGATTACAGGTGTGAGCCACCGTGCCTGACCTTTTTTTTTTTTTCTTTTGAGACGGCATTTCACTCTTGTTGCCCAGGATGGAGTGCAATGGCACAATCTCTGCTCACTGCAACCTCTGCCTCCTGGGTTCAAGCGATTCTCTTGCCTCAGCCTCCCTAGTAGCTGGGATTACAGGTGCCCGCCACCATGCTTGGCTAATTTTTTGTATTTTTAGTAGAGACGGGGTTTCACCATGTTGGCCAGGCTGGTCTTGAACTCCTGACCTCAGGTGTTCCGCCCACTTTGGCCTCCCAAAGTGCAGGGATTACAGACCTGAGCTACCGTGCCCAGCCTCCATGCCCCGTCTTTAATATTTTCTAGCTAGTAACCTTGACTGAGGAAGCCAGTCTTTTGGGGAGAAGTAAGTTGGTATCACTGAGGATATTAGCAGCTTGGGTGTGGGGATTGGTTTGTGGAGGTGGGGAAAGAATTGATGCCAAATAGACAGTCCTGTTGTTGGCAACATTACAAGTACAGACAGTCCCCGACTTACATGGTTCCACTTAAAATTTTTTGACTTTACAATGGCATGAAAGCAATACGCATACAGTGGAAACCCTATTTCAAATACCCATACAGCAATTTGGTTTTTTCACTTTCAGTACAGTATATAATAAATTACATGAGATATTCAACACTTTATTATAAAAAGGCTTAGTGTTAGATAATTTTGCCCAACTATAGGCTAATGTAAGTGTTCTGAGCATGTTTGAGGTAGGTTAGGCTAAGCTATGATGTATGATGGGTCGGATGTCTGAAATGCATTTTTGACTTAAAACATTTTTCATTTATAGTGGTTTATTGATATTGCATAGGTGTGCTTCACCTCTTCTGCAACACGGTTCTTATTCTCTGTTGCTGGCCTCAGTTGCCCCCAAAGTTTCCTAACCATAGAATCACTCCAACTTTCAGCGACTAGGAATGGTTCTGCTGATCTACTTGACTTTTCTTTTCCCTTAGTCCTGCAAATAAATATTGCTAGGTACCTGATCACTTTGGAAATAGACAAAAGAACCTTAAAAAACCCTCATAAGAAGATTTGCAAGAATAAACACAAATTATGAACAGTGGTCACTTCTGGGGAGAGGAAAATTTTCACTTTTTACCATTTTTGAAGTATTTGAATTTGAATGATTGCATATTAGTTTTCACTAAAAAACACAATGAGGCCTGGGTGCGGTGGCTCACACCTGTAATCCCAGCACTTTGGGAGGCCGAGGCTGGCGGATCACGAGGTCAGGAGATCGAGACCATCCTGGCTAACACGGTGAAACCCCGTCTCTACTAAAAATACAAAAAATTAGCCGGGCGTGGTGGCAGGCGCCTGTAGTCCCAGCTACTCGGGAGGCTGAGGCAGGAGAATAGCGTGAACCCGGGAGGCGGAGCTTGCAGTGAGCCAAGATCGTGCCACTGCACTCCAGCCTGGGCGACAGAGTGAGACTCTGTCTCAAAAAAAAAAAAAAAAAAAAGCACAATGAAATACTTTGGAATCTATAAAAGCTCTATAACTACACAATGAAAAAAGTTAGTATTTCTGCCTTTTGACATTTCTTTGACAATAACTCTTATTGATATCTTCTACCATTATTTTCCTTTTTATAAATTTATATGAAAAGCAGTTTGAAAGACATCACAGAGTGGTAGAAACAACCTACCATTTGCAGTCAACTGACATGGATTTGTGTCCTGGTTCCCTTGATTACTTGCCATGTGACCTTAGGTAAATCATTTAACCTTTGTGAGCCTTACTTTCCTATGATATAAAGTTACTAAATAATGCCTACAGGTTCCCTCTAGTCATTCATTGATAGATTAAGTTATTATTTCTATTATATGGCATGATTGCTAGTAATCTCCTAATATCCATTCTTTTTTGTCCTTTACTATGATATGCTAGACCCTACTGGAACTCCTGGCTACCAAAGTTATTCCTCAGCCTTTCTTGTAGTTAATGGGATATGAGCAGAACAAGAAGCAAAAAGCATGCCTCGTCCTTGAGCCCTTTCCCCTTTCTGCTTGGTGAAATATTGACTGAGGAGATGGGTAGGGAATCTACCTTCAACCATGTAGTAGAGGACAACACCACCCAGAATGCAGAGATAGAAGGACTCACAGAGAAATGGTTCCACTAAAAAGTATAAAAGAGTAGACACCGTTGAACTGGAGAATTAAAGAAAGACTAATTAAAACATCATAGTTGAGGAAAATAGAATAAGCCTGGTTTCCCCTTGCAATTCCAAATTCCAACTTTCAATGGGCTTTTAGCTTTATGAAGCTGTCTTACTATCCCATATTGTTAGACTGTCATATGAGAGAGATATACACTTCTATCTTATTTATACTACTTTTCATAAGTTGGGCTTTTGTTTAGCAGTAAAAGTTGGAATTTGGAATTGCAAGGGGAAACCAGGCTTATTCCATTTTCCTCAACTATGATGTTTTAATTAGTCTTTCTTTAATTCTCCAGTTCAACGATGTCTACTCTTTTATACTTTTTAGTGGTACCATTTCTCTGTGATTTAAACAAGCAAGGGATGGCCTAGTAGGAAACCATAATACATTCTCAGCATATTCTAATTATGACTGATAGTCAGCTTGTTCCTATGGTTGTTTGTAAGTATACAATGTCCCGAGTTTGTTTTACTAGAGAAATGTCCCTGAGTTCTATGTCCATGCTACAGTCATATATCACTAGCAGCTTTAATGACATGCTATAGTCAGAGTAAATGATCCTCAAGTAATTTTTTCTATAAAAAGTTCACAACATCTTCAGTGAGTCAACCCATCCTTGTTCCCTGGCCATTATTGATTGAAGAAAGCAAACTTGATGTGAAGGAGGCCAAGTACCTTGAGAAGACTTCGCAAAATCTCTGCCCAACAGAGGCACACAGAGAGGAGGAGACAGTGGAGGCTTTATCCTGAATTATGTTGAATTTTAACCCCATCCTACATCTTATTCTTTAAAGTACAGGATTAGGGTCAAAAATAACTGATGCCACGGCTGGGCACGGTGGCTCACGCCTGTAATCCCAGCACTTTGGGAGGCCAAGGTGGGCAGATCACCTGAGGTCAGGAGTTCAGGGCTGGCCTGATCAATATGGTGAAACCTCATCTCTGCTAAAAATACAAAAATTAGCCGGGCATGGTGGCAGGTGCCTGTAGTCCCAGCTACTTGGGAGGCTGAGACAGGAGAATTGCTTGAACCCAAGAGGTGGAGGTTGCAATGAGCCGATATAGTGCCACTGCACTCCAGCCTGGGTGATGGAGTGAGACTCTGTCTCAAAACAAACAAACAAGCCAAAAAACTGATGGTATAGCTCTCCAGTCATAACCTCACCTTATTTTCATTACCTAAATTATTTTCAACAAACTCTCATTACCAAGGTAATCTGCTATTGACTATTCATTTGCAATCCTTTTGTTTTTTGGTTTTTTTTTGAGACAGGGTCTTGCTTAGTTGCCCAGACTAGAACATAGTGGTGTGATCACAGCTCACTGTAGCCTCGACCTCCTGGGCTCCAGTGATCCTCCCACCTCAGCCTCTCGAGTGGCTGGGACCACAGGCATGCACCACCATATTCGAATAATTTTTTTACTTTTTGGAGTGACAAGGTCTCACTGCGTTGCCCAGGCTGGTCTTGAACTCCTAGGCTCAAGGAATCCTCCCACCTCACTTAAGGAATGTTAAGAAATGAAAAGTGCTGAGATTACAGGGGTGGGCCTCTGCACCTGGCTATTCATTGCAATCTTAAAGAAACTTACTCACAAATACATTAATGTCTGCTACTTCTACCTAAGAATTGAGGAAAAAAGATGAAAAGAAAATACGATAGGTACAACCTAGACTTGGAGTTATACATCCTGGGCTAACCAGGACAGTCATAGGTTACACAACTGGATTTATATGCTGGATTTATATCCAGCATAATTGTTAATAATGCCCCTTTCAGGCTCAGAAGTGTTTCAGATGGTCACTCTAATGAGATTAGATGCAAAAGAGATCCTATGTAAGGCAGAGGATACTTACATGTTGAATTGATGTGGGGATGACAGACAAAGTTATGAAATTTTCTTTGCTGGAAGCTTCTAAAATTTATTATGCAACTGAATATTCTAAGAAAACGTGTCATATCCAAGGGGCTGAACAATAAATTTTGTTTCTGATGCTGTTAGAAGCAGGTAAGTTTTGAAATGTGTTCTGGGTAAACTGTTGGCCATAGGGATATATAAATTCATGTT
This sequence comes from Pongo pygmaeus, assembly GCF_028885625.2. Classification (NCBI taxonomy): domain Eukaryota; kingdom Metazoa; phylum Chordata; class Mammalia; order Primates; family Hominidae; genus Pongo; species Pongo pygmaeus. The sequence goes on along the minus strand of NC_072373.2, from coordinate 162,017,307 downwards.
ATATATTAACACATCCAGAAGCTCCTAATTCATGCTTGGATTATTTTAGTATTTGACCTAATGTCTTTAATGAAATCTTAGCTATGTTCTTGATTTTTGTTTATATTTGTTTTTTCTAACCATAAGCACATGTCAGAGTCCACTCGGTGTCACTAAAATAGTCTCAGAGTCATTTGCTGCTACCTCTCCTATCATCAACAACTCTTATGAACAAGTCACAGAGGATGTGCAAGCAAAGCATGCCAGAGATTGAAAATTAAAAATGGAATGCTATCAATGATCCTTGACTTCTGATCCAATAGCTTTTTGCTAAAGCTGTTTTCATAGGTTTCAGTGCAATATCTGGCCCATACATCTACTTCTTGGTGTTACATTTCCTTTCTATTGCTTAATTATAAGCTCCTGGCTCCTTATTCTTCATGGTGCAAACTGCTGAGTGTTTCCCAATATATCAATTTTCCCCTTGTGTATGGTAATGTCAATTCCCTTCTAGATGGTTAATATGGCTACCCGGCTAGAGATTAAAGACATTCATCAGTCCCTTTGAAGCCAGGTGTGGCCATCTTACTAAGTCCTTGATTATTGAATATGAAAAGAAGATGTGTATATTATTTCTACATTGTTTACTTAGTGACAACTTCTTGCCCTAGACATGTTTTCTAACCCCTTACTGAAAACTGGAGAACAGATATGCCAGTAACCCAGCTTTGACCATTAAGATGATGACAATGCCCTGACACCTTGCTACTTAGAGTGTGCGCCTTGGACTAACAGCATCAACATCACCTGGAAGCTTTTCAGAAATACAGAATCTCAGGCCCCACTCCAGCCCTGCTGAATGAGAATCTGCATTTTAGCATGATCCACCAGTGATTTAAATTTATGTTAACATTTGAGAAATACTGCCTTAATAGGGTATAATGGAACAACAAAATGGAAGGGATCTAGGTCTATTAATTATTTTGTTGAGCACAGCTATCTACTAGCCTGGTCTGCCCACCTATAGACTGTTATGAGAAAGTACAGTGAAATTCTATCTTACTAAATCATTGAATTGTGGGGTCTCTTTTTGATCTCTATTCTAACTTATATAGTTTTTATTCCTTGTAATAAGAAACCTACTTTTTAAAGCTCTGCTAGAGTCTTGTGGAGAAAGAGATGAGAAAGAATGTTATTTCCTTTTGGACTATTCTGGAGTAGTCCCTCCACCCTTTAGAGGAGTACCTAAATTTAACTCAGGCTATGTTGATTTATCTAGGACTGGGTGAGTGGGGAGTGCTCTTACCCCATCCTCCTGAGCATTACTCTCCATATTCCAACTATCATTTTTGGTCTCCTTGAGGATGCTGAGTTAAGAAACTCAACATGAATATTAAAAGAACTGAATACAAAATGTCTCTGGAGATGGTTTCATCACTTTTTTTTTCCAGAAGACCCAAATTTGAGCTGGCAGCATTAATCAAATAGACCACATTTATTATAAAGTACATTAGAGCATGCATGCTCTCCTTTTAATATATAGACTCTCACCCACTATTTAACAACCATTTTCTCCTTACTTCTTCCTTTCCATTCCTAGTTTGGTAAATGTGTCCTCTAGACTTGCAATTCCCATACTTCAAACCAACAAATATTTACTAAATGCCTCTTAAGGCATTGTGCTAGGCATTAGGTTAGATGCTAGATATACAGTAGTGATTAAGAAAAAACAGATCTGAGGCCAGGCATGGTGGTTCACTCCTGTAATCCCAGCACTTTGGGAGGCCGAGGCAGGCGGATCACCTGAGGTCAGGAGTTCGAGACCAGCCTGGCCAACATGGTGAAACCCAACTCTACTAAAAATACAAAAATTAGCTGGGTGTGGTGACGCATGCCTGTAATCCCAGTTACTTGGTGGGGCTGAAGCACAGGAATTGCTTGAACCCAGGAGGTGGAGGTTGCAGTGAACCGAGACTGAACCACTGCACTCCAGCCTGGGCATGATCTTGGCTCACTGCAACACTGCAACCAAAAAAAAAAAAAAAACCCAGAAAAAACAGATCTGGCCTCTGGCCTCACGCATAGCTTATAGTCTAATTGGGCAGAAGATCAATGAACAAGTAATTACACAGGTAAAGAATTTTAAGAAATGAAAAGTACTTAAAAATTTTGTAGTAACGTTTATTGACTGAATAAATGGAGAAAAATAAATTGATAATTAAGCAGCTTTCCTCCAAGCCTCCAGGGCAACAAGGAACACTCTCTTATTTTCCCTTTCCTGCCTTCCTTCTTCATTGCTTTGGGTTCACATTGGTTCTTGTGCCTGTGAAAGAGAAGTTAGATAATTAATCAGCTAAAAATAAGGATTCACAGTTAATGCACTTGGAAAGGGATCGAAAAGGAACTTGGCAAGATAAAAATACAGTCTTGCACCACCGAATGTCATTTTGGTCAATGACAGACTGCCTATAGGATGGTGGTTCCATAAGATTAAAATGGAGCTAAAAAAATTCCTATTCGCCTAGTGACATTGTAGCCATCATAACGTTGGAGCAAAACACATTTCTCACATGTGTGTGGTGATGCTGGTTGCAAACAAACCTATTGTGCTGCCAGTTGTATAGCACATATGATTTTGTGCAGCACATACAATGATGTGCAGTATATAATACTTTGATAATAATAAACTTACTGGTTTACGTATTTACTGTACTATATTTTTATTGTTATATTAGAGTGTACTCCTTCTATTTATAAAAATAAAAAGTTAACTGAAAGATGGTCTTAGGCAGGCCTTTAGGAGGTACTCCAAAAGAAGGCACTATTATCACAGGAGATGACAGCTCCAGGTGTATTATTGACCCTGAAGACCTTTTAGTGGGACAGGATGCAGTGGTGGAAGATAGTGATATTGATGATCCTGACCCTATGTAGGCCTAGGTAATGTGTGTTTTTGTGCTTAGTTTTTAACTAAAACGTAAAAAAGTTAAAAAAAATGATAAAAGTAGAAAAAAACATATAGAATAAAGATATAAAAAATAAAATATTTGTGAACAGCTGCAAAATGTATGTTTTAAAATGTGTTATTACAGAAGAGTCACAATGTTAAAAAAACTGAGTTTATAAAGTAGATAAGTTACAGTGAGCTAAGGTTAATTTATTATTAATGAAAGAAAAATATTTTAAAATAAATTTAGTGTAGTCTAAGTGTAGTGTTTGTAAAGTATACAATAGTGTACAGAAATGTCCTAGACTTTCACATTTATTCACTACTCACTCACCAACTTACCCACAGCAACTTCCAGTCCTGCAAGTTTCATTCATAATAAATGCCTTATATAGGTGCATTATATGATATTTTATTTTTACTGTATTTTCCTATTTTACAATTTTCCTATGTTTAGATACACAAACATTTACCATTGTGTTACAATTGCCTACAGTATTCAATACACTAACATACTGTACAGGTTTGTAACCTAGGAGCAATAGACTATACCTTATACCTGAGGTGATAGCTGGCCATACCATCTAGTTTTGTGTAAGTTCCCTCTATGATGTTTGCATAACAGCAAAATTGCCTAAGGATGCATTTCTCAGAAGATATCCCCATCATTAAGCAATACATGACTGTAGTTACGTTTTGGTGAAAAGCTTGTGGCTTTCTTTTCCTTGATATTAGCATATTTATTATACAATATATTAAAATTGGGAATACAAAAGGTGTGTTTGAGTGTGTGTTAATCTTTTTAATCACTTTCTGTGGGAAGCAAGGTTGCATTTCATGTGCACGTGCCAATCTCTCACTGTGGCTCGCTGGGAATGACTAATATTATTTTTCTTCCTTCTGGCCTAATGCAAACAAGCCACTGTGACATCCAATTTTTAATTTTTGGTCAATAGAAGGCTCAGATTTCTATTTTTGTATTGCCAAACAATTTGAAGCTTTAAATATTATTTTTGTTTAGTATTCACACATGATAATTTTCTTTGGAGGTATCAGTCAAAGGCCAAGGCCCTTTCCACACAATACCACTGACCTTCCTTCAAAATCCATGGATACAAAAGGACAGATAGTGGAGTGATGATTGGTGAAATAAAGAGGGAGTTGCTCCAGACAGGAGACGAAAGTTGCTGCTATTGAGACCAAGAAATGAAACCAAACTGTTCGAGTTATCTATTACTGTATAAAAAGCTAACCCAAAAGGTAGCGGTTTAAAACAGCCATATTTTTGCCCATAATTCTCCAATTTGGGCAGGGCATGGTGGTGGCAGCTTATCCCTGCTATGTGGTGCTGGATAGGGTGACTCACCTGGGCTGGAGAGTCTAGGGTGACTTCACTCACGTCTGGAGCTCCAATGGGGGTGGCTGGAATGTGAGGTGTGGCTGGGCTTGTTTCTCTTTATACAGCCTCTCTGCCCATCATGGTCAATGAACTCTTTATCAAACAGCATCCTATTAAATCATTTGATTCTCACATTAACCTGTAAGGTTGTATCTTAACAGTTGAAAAAAAAAAAACAGAGGCCTTTTACTTAGTCTTGTTTTCCCACTCAACCTGTATTTTTCTTGGAACTTATATGTATTTACGTATTTCTGTATGCAATTTATTTACTTTAGTTTATTGTAGGTATTCTTATAAACTGTCCTGATTCTGCAGTACAGATACAAAGATAAATATATGGTTTGTTACATAAATATGTTACTATTTATCTATCTTAAATCAGGCTCAGGGAGGTTTAGTGACTCGATCAAGGTTATATGCCTAACGCATGACAGAGCCTAACTTGGTACTCAACTTTTCTGAACCTGTGAGAGCTAAATAATAAAATCCTACTCATATTATCTATTTTAGATTTTCTTAAACTCCTAGGTTATAGAAGGATCACATAATTATTAAACACAGAAAAAAATTGAATATAGCAAATATTTTTTTTTTTTTTTTGAGACAGAGTCTTGCTGTCACCCAGGCTGGAGTGCAGTGGCACTATCTCGGCTCACTGCAATCTCCACCTCCCAGGTTCAAGCATTTCTCCTGCCTCAGCCTCCTGAGTAGCTGGGATTACAGGCACCTGCCACCACACTCAGCTAATTTTTGTACTTTTAGTAGAGATGGAGTTTCACTATGGTAGCCAGGCTGGTCTCAAACTCCTGACCTCGTGATCCACCTGCCTCAGCCTCCCAAAGTGCTGGGTTTACAGGCATGAGCCACCACACCCGGCAGCAAATAATTATATACATTTTTAATTAGGTATAGTCACCATGTTGTACAATAGAGCTGTTGAACTTATTTTAACTAATTTGAACTTACCTAACTGAAATTTTGCGTCTTTTGATCAACATTTTCTTAAGCCCCCTACCCTCTCCAGCCCCTGGTAACCACCATTCTACTCTCTACTTCTCTGAGTCCAACTTCTATAGATTCCACATGTGAGATCGTGTGGTATGTGTCTTTCTGTGCCTGGCTTATTTCACTTAACATAATGTCTTTCAGGCTCATTTATGTTGTCACAAATGACACAATTTCCTTCCTTTTAAAGACTAAATGGTATTCCATTGTGTACCTATACCACATTTTCTTTATTCATTCATTCATTGCTGGACACTTGGGTTGATTCCATATCTTGGCTGTTGTGAATAGTGCTTCAATGAATGTGGAAGTGCAGCTGTCTCTTCTATTGCACATACTGATTTCATTTCCTTCAGACATATATCCAGTAGTGAGATTGCTGGATCATATCATGGGGTCTATTTTCAATTTTTTGAGGAACCTCCGTTTTTTTTTCATAATGGATGTTCTAATTTACATTCCCACAAACAGTGTATAAGGGTTTCCTTTTTTCCACATCCTTGCCAACACGTTATCTTTCATCTTTGCAATAATAGCCATTCTGATAGCTGCGAGGTAACCTCTCTTACTATGGTTTTAATTTGCATTTCTCTGTTGATTAGTGATCCTGAACATTTTTTTCATATACCTGTTAGCCATTTATGTGTCTTATTTTGAGAAATACCTATTCAAACCATTTACCCATTTTTGTATTAGATTGTTTTCTTACTATTGAGTTGTTTGAGTTTCTTATATATTTTGAATATTAACTTCTCATCAGATGTATAACAGATAATTTTACAAAGTAATATCTTATTTAAACTTCAGTTTACTTGAATTCCATTCAGTAAATACTTATTCAGTGACTACTCCATGCCAGGTGCTGATCTGTGTGCTTAAAACACATCTCTGAACCAAGCAGATATTCCTGCCCTTGCAGAACTTACTCCCTAAAAGTGACATTTAGTAAACAAAACAACCAAATCATTTTACTGCGGGAAGAAGAATTTGCTTATGTTGTGCAGAGATTCAGCAGGAACTTATAGTGATGATTTCATGGTATTAGTTTTTTTTTTTTTGAGACGGGTTCTCGCTCTGTCTCCCAGGCTGGAGTGCAGTGGCGCAATCTCGGCTCACTGCAAGCTCCGCCTCCTGGGTTCACGCCATTCTCCTGCCTCAGTCTCCCGAGTAGCTGGGACTTTAGGTGCCCGCCACCACACCCGGCTAATTTTTTGTATTTTTTTAGTAGAGACAGGGTTTCACCATAATGGCCAGGCTGGTCTCGAACTCCTGACCTTGTGATCCGCCCGCCTCAGCCTCCCAAAGTGCTGGGATTACAGGCGTGAGCCACCGCACCCGGCTGGTATTAGTTTTTAAAAATATTTTTGTTAAAGAAAAATTGAACTGTACCAATCTCTACTTAATTGAGAAATCTCTGTGAGCTTTACCCTAGGCAATGTCTCTTTAAACCCTTGAACTTCTCTGTCAATGATTTTTATGCAGATTCACAATTAAAAATCTAAAGTGTTCATGTCCCCACCACTACTCCTCTCCTCTTAGACTGACTCTGAAAAGACAGACTTCCAATGCTTCATGCATGATGCTTAATTTTATTCTTACCCTTCACAGTTGAACACAAATATCAGCTTAAGTCCAATAATCATCTATTTGAGATGTAGATCTGTCACAATCACTTTTTTGTTATGGCTTTTCACATGTTAGAAGGACAAATGCAATTAGCTATTCAAATAATAGAACAAGCAAAAATTGCTGCATAAAGATAATGATGCCATCCTAATTGAACCCAGGAATCCTGGCCGAAGGCACCACTAGTTGAGAGTTCAAATTCATGCTCATTGGGTGATGTGTGGAAGCTGATATTAATTTAGTACTTTTGAGTGTCAATGTGCAATGTATAAGATTTCACATATTAAAAAGATACAAATTTGAAGCGGGGCACAGTGGCTCACGCCTGTAATCCCAGCACTTTGGGAGGCCGAGGCAGGCGAATCACGAGGTCAGGAGTTCGGGACCAGCCTGACCAACATGGTGAAACCCCGTCTCTACTAAAATTACAAAAATGAGTTGGGTGTGGTCGTGGGTGCCTGTAATCCCAGCTACTCAGGAGGCTGAGGCAGGAGAATCGCTTGAAGTCGGGAGGCAGAGGTTGCAGTGAGTCAATATTGTGCCACTGCACTCCAGCCTGGGCAATAGAGCGAGACTCCATCTCAAAAAAAAAAAAAAAAGATAAAAATTTCGAAATTTGAGAACCATCTTTATCAGAACAGCTCCTGATCCTGAAGTTCTTACAATTCAGCTATGAAGGCCAGATAGATATTTTAAAATGTCAGGAAACAATAAGGCCACAAGGGGAAAAACCAAAGAAATGATACAAGGACCAAACTGATGAATGGAGTAGGAAACAGGATATTTTGATGCAGATGACATACTAGGGGCTTGATAACATTACCTTTTTTAATCTTCATGACAACACAGTTTTACTAATTAGAATTTTGAATAACATGCAAGGGCCATTAAGGAACTTTCTTATGGACATATAGTTAGAAAGAAAAAAAACCAGTTTGCCTAGCTTTAAAGCTCAAATGATGAACATTTAAATTGATTAACAATTCAAATTGCACTGAATTCAATTGAATTGAACATTTCTCAGGTCTTTCCAGTTTTTTCATAAGGCTTTGAAGATACCATGAAGGAATGTGCTTGGAATTAGAACCACCGGATTTTGAACCCTGACTGTGCTACTTCCTACTGGTAACACTTTGCATCAGTCAGTTTCACATCTTCAAAATAGAAAGGAAGATACCTACCACATACGCAGCCTATGGGTACATACTAGACACCTCTGTGAATGCGGTCAACAAAGTGCTTGGTTCATGGAATGCTCTGAGTAAAAACACGCAAGGTGAACATGGCCGAATCGTTATTCCTTCTCCATTTGAGGGTGGAAACAGTGGAAGATCAACAGTCATTCCAGTCTGGTTCTTACAGGTTCAAGAAGAGGAATAGTTATCCTAGTCTGGTTCACAGGCTCAAGAGATGCTTGAAACAGCTTTCTAAATGAGGTTTGGGAGTTCTTGTGGATTTCAATTACCCATCTTACCGCTGGACCTCATTAGCATGCGTAATTGGAAACTGGCTCTGTATAACAAGGACAACAGGAGTCTCTAGCTCTGAGGCAGTTAACTCTGGTGTTACTCACTCTCCGTCTCCTCATGAACAACCCCGCAGTTGCTCCTCAGACACAACCTCGGAAGCCAGGGAGAAAGAACCAAAATCCTTCCATTGCTATATTTCCTGTGGGAGTCTACATGGGAGATTTTTGTTTCACACCATATATTTATGACATACGGATAAACAATGGCAATATAAAAGATCTTACAGAAATCTTCAATATTGGTTTCCTCAAAACACACATTCTTAATGGGGGACAATGTTGCCCCCACGGAGGTGAAAGCTGGTTATTAGGAAGGTTAAAAAAATCTTAAATATAAAAATGTTTTGTGGCCCTTCATCATACGTAAACAGATATAAGGCATATATGTGGTATTAAAATTTCGTGGGGAGGGAATGATCAGAAAAGATCTAAAAAGTCTACTTAATGGGCAGAGAGTAGGGATAAAAGCGGGAAAAAAGGTTGAGATAACATGGCCTTAGAAAGAGCATGAAGTTCTCCAGACCAGTTTTCGGCTCCAGGAAAGAGGCAGAAGATAGCTATTCTTGCTGCTCCGTTCTCTGCTACAGGTGGTTCTGGTTTATCATGACAATGATTAAAGGGGAGGGTTCTGAAGACAGGCTGCTTGTTTTGAAGCCCAGTTCAGTCAGATAGATCTGTATCATCTTGAGCTGGTTAATTAATGTCTCAATGCCTCATTTTTTTTCATCTGCAAAATGACTACTGTAATATCGAACACGTCACGTTGTTGTGAGGGATGTAGGACTAAGTGTACATTTTCAAAAACATAGGAGCAGAAGACATTCTGCCTTTGTGAAAGAGCTCTGGTTCCCTTTAATCCACATTCTCTAGGTGATCAAATCCTTGCAACATACTTAAAAAAAACAAAAACAAAAACAAAAAAAAACTCTGGGCAGGGTGCGGTGGCTCATGATTGTAATCTCAGCACTTTGGGAGGCCGAGGTGGTAGGATCACTTGAGATCAGGAGTTTGAGCCTGGCCAACGTGGTGAAACCCCGATTCTACTAAAGAAATACAAAGATTAGCTGGGCATGGTGGTGCACACCTGTATTCCCAGCTACTCAGGAGGCTGAGGCAGAAGAATCACTTGAACCTGGGAGGTGGAGGCTACAGTGAGCCAAGATCGCACCACTGCACTCCAGCCTGGGTGACAGAGTGAGATTCCATCTTAAAACAACAACAACAACAACAAAACAACTTTGATAATTTTGAAAAATAGAAATATAGAGTAGCTAGAAATAGAATATATGGTTGGGGCAGCAGCTCACGCCTGTAATTCCAGCATTTGGGGAGACTAAGGTGATCCCAGCCTCAAGGAATCCCTTGAGTCCAGGGGTTTGAGGTTATAGTGAGATATAATCACACAACCACATTCCAGTTGGTGACAGAGCAAGACCCTGTCTCTTATGAACAACAACAAAAAATATAGAATATAGAAAAGAACAGACATAGTATATATTTCCATAACATGAAGAGTTCATTCATGTTAGTATTTTGTCATATTTATGCTCTATCTTTATGTATAAAATTTAAAATTATGCATGTTATATATCTATATTTACACACACACACACACACACACACACACACTCCCTTTGTTCCTTCTATACTCCCAGTCCTATCATAATGAAGCACAGTTTTTGAAAGTGCCTACTGACTGCCTGGTATGATTTACTGAGTGATGTTCTTTCTGAATGGGTAGCCTGAGGGACCAGCCATCTCCAGATTCATAACTCTGTACCCAAACAAGGTAATTGTTTCATTCAGATGCAGGCCAAACTGACACTTTCTCCATTAATTGGAACAACATTTCTTATGCACCTATTATATGCCAGACATTTTTGAACTGGGAGCAAAACTGTAGCTCCAGGCCTAGATGTTAGTTTTTCAAAATGAAAATCCAGGTAGCTGGAGTGAGTTAAGGCAGTCTTCATACTTGAGGTGACATTCCAGATATGTCTCACAAATGCTAATGGATAACTCACTTCTCCTATTAAAAACAAATCCTAAAAGCGAGGTGTGATGACATGCACCTGTAGTTCCAGCTACTCAGGAGGCTGAGGTGGGAGGATCACTTGAGCCCAGGAGTTCCATGTCAGCTTGGACAACATAACAAAAGCCTGTTTCTAATAAAATAAAATAAAATAAACCCCAAATCTCATGGTGGCATTGGAATTATTTGCAGACAACTCAGTCCTTTTGGCTTTCAAAGTAGGTCTCAGCAAAGGAAGACGTAAGCTACTGGTTTAGGATTAGACCTGGGAATCACACTGGTCTGGACACTTGGTTTGCCAAGGGTCCTGGTAGTGGAGAATTCTGTGACTGGCAAATGCCTAGGAGGCAAAGGAGTGAAAGTCTTGAGTCCTGAGAGAGACAACCTTTGGGTTCCTTAGGCACTAGGCAGTGGCCCAAGGGACTGGGATTTTATGTAAATGGCAGAGCGCCCCAGGAGCTTCAGGTATGCTTATCTGCTCATCTAATGGAGCCAAGGAGACAATCTGTTTAGATAACAGGTTGCAAGAGATAATGGACTCTGCTGGGAATGGCATGTTCCCTCCTGGGGGGTAACCCTTAGATCTTGGAATTTGGCTGAGAGGAGGAGGCAATGCATGGTGCTCCCGCAGAGGTCTGAAAAACAGCTGTGGAGTGCCTCACATGGTTTTCATCATGGCCTGAAAGTGTTCTCTCTCTCCATTGCCTGCCCCACTCCCCAACCCATTTACTCTAAAAGTAAAAGTAAAAGTAAATATTTTAAGTATTTTGGAACCACCCACTAAATAGTAATTATAGATGGTGGTAACTAATTGCACAATTATCTATCATATTTTAAGTGCTTCTGGATGGCCAGACCCAGTGTCAGGCTGCTCTCACGACCCTGAGAATCCAGAGGAGGGGTCTCCATGTGACAGATGAGACCTGCACAGGTAGAGAACTTCATTCTTTCATTCACTTGCCCACTATTCATTAAATGTTGATTGAGCCTTTTCTATATTCTGAGAAACTGTGCTGGTGCCTCAAAGAGTTCATAATTTCCCACAACTAACAAGGGGAAGTGATATAACTAAAAGTTAAATTTGATTTTATTTTATTGAAATTGGTGGAGAAGGGTGGCCTCTATACCAGAAAGGAAATGCTGTGGCACCGGATTTTCAGCACAAGTCAAAAGAAAAAAATCTCCTTAAACAAACTCTGGGGTGGAAGGAGGTGGGATGGGGAATATATGGAGCTAAATGTATTTTTGGAACCTGCAAAGATGAAAAAAAACAAAACCAAAAAGCCCAACTTAGTACTTCTTTTTCCAGGGTTCTTTCCTTGGTCTGTTTCCTAGCATCTTGTGCTAACCTCTATCTTAGAACAGTATTTGTAAAATACTTACTTGTCTGTTTCCAACAAACTGCAAACAGATTGTAGTCAGACTCCTTGCAGGTAAAGGATATTTTATTTAACTTTTTTTCTCTAGTACCTGAAGCATTTTAAAAAGCTCTTTTAATTTGAATGAAATGAAAAGATGACTGACTGAATGAATAAATGGATGGATGAATAGATGGTTGGAAATCTCTTTTAATTTAAATAAAATGAATGGATGACTGACTGAATGAATACATGAGTGGAAGCATGGATAGATGGATGGATGAATGGATGGATGGATGGATAGATAGATGGATTTCTCTTGGGTGATTCTCCCATACACATAAGCACAGACAGATTCACACAGAGAACAAAATCACACAAATTTATATATATTCCCAGAGAAACACACATATGAAGACATTGTTCTCATTACCAAAGCCCTCCTTTCTCTTGGCCTAGCCATCTTATGTGGCCACCTCACCCATCCCCATTCATCTCCTAAGCTCAATTCTATCAGCTAAGCCCCCTCCACCACCATCACCATTCTAACCTCCCTCTCTCAGCTGACACAGGTAACAGTGAGCTGACAAGTTGATCTAACAGTATGCCTAGAACACCAGGGGAGCTTCCAGAAGTCCTGGCTTTTTGGCTCTCTACAGCTCTGGAAGGGATTTGTCCCACCTATGTTGTTCTTATTTGGGGCAATTTTAACCTGGGCAGGAGAAACGGAGGCAGGCTCCTGAAAGTGATATTCAGATAAGATGAAGATGTGAAGACCACTGAGTTTCCTCAAAGTACAGGCTCCTGTTAGGTGTGAAGGAAGCAGAGAGGAACTAACTTTATAGAGTGTCTTTGATGTCCCAAACATTCTGCTAGATGTTTAAGTGAGATGGCTCATCTAATCACCATGAAAATGAAAGTTTCCACAGAGGTGCTATTATTCTCATTTTGCAAATGAGGAAGCTGAGGCTGAGAATGAAAAGGGACTTGGCCAAAACTAATAGCTAAGAAGTGACTGCCACCAGCTTAGGAACTATTCAGACTCCTGATGCTGAGGCCAACAGACATATTTCATTTCTTCCTTCCAGGCCATATTCTTTCACTGAATATTTACCAAGTGTCTATTAGATATACAAAGTACTGGAAACCCAAACATGGGATAGAACCAGTCTTTGTCTTTAAAACATGTATATTAGGCCAGGCACGGTGGCTCATGCCTGTAATCTCAGCACTTTGAGAGGCCAAAGCGGGAAGATCATTTGAGGTCAGGAGTTCAAGACCAGCCTGGCCAAAATGGTGAAACCCTGTCTCTACTAAAAATACAAAAATTAGCCAGGCATGGTGGTGGGTGCCTATAATCCCAGCTACCCAGAGGCTGAGGCAGGAGAATTGCTTGAGCTCAGGAGGCAGAGGTTGCAGTGAGCCAAGATTGCACCACTGCACTCCAGCCTGAGCAACAGAATGAGATTCCGTCTCAAAAAAAAAAAAAAGTAGGCCGGGAGCAGTGGCTCATATCTGTAATCCCAGCACTTTGGGAGGCTGAGGTGGGCAGATCACGAGGTCAGGAGATCGAGACCATCCTGGCCAACATGGTGAAACTCCGTCTCTACTAAAAATACAAAAAATTAGTTGGGCATGGTGGCGTGTGCCTGTAATCCCAGCTACTCGGGAGGCTGAGGCGGGAGAATCGCTTGAACCAGGGAGTTGGAGATTGCAGTGAGCCAAGATTGTGCCACTGCACTCCAGCCTGGCAACAGAACAAGATTCTGTTTAGATAGATAGATAGATAGATAGATAGATAGATAGATAGATGTACATTATATATATATGATGTACAAGTGGTACATTACTGTAAGATATATGAGGGAAATGCTCTAAAAGAGATATCAGCAAATTTCTCAGAAGGTTGGAAGAAGGACAGAACACTTCCTATTGAAGGAAAAATGCAGCATTGAGCTGGGTCTTGAAGGGTGAGTCTTATTTTCCCAGAAGGAGATGATGCTGTTGGAGAGAAAAAAGCTTTTTCTCTACCCTCTTACGGTTAGTGCTTGAGGGTCTGCATATTAAACTGACAAAAGACAAATTAGTAAGGCAAAAGACAGATTTTTGTTGACATATATCAAATGTATGTTAGCATTCATAACCACTCAAGGAGGCAGTTGTTAATAGAATTTGGAGCGTGTATACTATCTTAACAGGAGAAGAAGGGTACTTACGGGAAAACAAATGATTTTTAGGAAAGATAAATGGGCCCTTAGGAGTGTTGGGGCTCAGAACCTGATACCCCAAAGCATGCACCTTGGCATGCTGAGTACTTTGAACTGAAGGACATCGGAAGGACCTCAGAAACAGGGTTTCTCTGACCTCTTCCTACCCTCCTATCTCCTGTCTCTTTTTCTTCGCCTAAGTAAATGAGTCATAGAAACCAGAACTCCTCTTCCCCAAGGTGGGTCATAGAAAGCAGAACTCCTCTTCCTCCAAGCATGCCATAAAACCTAGAAAGGCCACTCTTCTCCTTCTGTCTTGAAGAATCTCATTCCAGAGGAGTCCAGCCTCATACCCAGGAGGAAGGAATGTTACATAGGGAGGCCGAGAAGAATCTGAACAGAAAGGCAGGCCTGGCTGGGTTTTTCCTGTCAGTCTGTTAGCATTAAATCATACCTTTTTGTCTAATCACATTTCTATATGGCTGTCAGTTCTTCATGAAACCTAAGCATAAAAACAGACAATTTTTCCTGGGTCTTTGGCTCTTTATTTCTCAAGGCTCCTGTGTCACATAAAACTTTGGTTAAATACATTTGTCATGCTTTTCTCTTGTTCTCTTGCCTTTTGTTATAGGAGTGTTGGCCATGATCCTTACGATGGGTAAGAAAAGGTATTACATCTTTCCTCTTCTACAGGAGGGTAGATGGGAGACATCACAGTTTTGAGACAATGTCTGTTTGTTTGGGTAGGGAGCTGACGTCTAGTGTCTGATAACAGAGTCAGTCTTCCCTGGTTGCTACCAAAGAGGGGATTTACAATGACAGTTTTGTTATCTTGACTTCTAATAGGAGGCTGTGCTCTTAGGCAGATAATGAATGAAAAAAAGCACATTCTCAAATGTTCTTAACTCAAAACAACTTTTATGCCACAATAAAATATTTTAGACTCCCTTAATACAGAGAAAGGCAAAAATGTCTGAATACTTATTCCTAATAAGTAATACTTAATACTTTGTGAACATTATACCAGGAATATCTCTTACCTTATATGAAGCAGGATGTTTTGACAGGGCTCTTTTGACTCCCTGGCATTTAGAGACCTGAAAAAGCAACCATTACGTTTATAGCTCCTTCTTCTTCCAGTCATTATCATCATCATCATTATCATCATTGTAGGGAAAGAAAGAGGGTGATCTGTTTCCTCCACATCATAAGCTCTCACCCTTATAATGAAAGGTTAACAAGAGAAAAGCATAATAAAATTATTTAATCCTGGCCAGGCGTGGTGGCCCAGCACTTTGGAAGGCCAAGGCAGGTGGATCACCTGAGGTCAGAAGTCTAAGACCAGCTTGGCTAACACAGTGAAACCCCATCTCTACTAAAAATACAAAAAATTAGCCGGGCATGGTGGCACAATTCATGTAGTTCCAGCTACTCAAGAGGCTGAGGCAGGAGAATCACTTGAACCTGGGAGGCAGAGGTTGCAGTGAACCGAGATCACGCCACTGTACTCCAGCCTGGTGACAGAGTGAGACTTTGTCTCAATAATAATAATAATAATAAATAAAATAAAATAAAATAATTTAATTCTAATTTTACATGACACAGGAGCCTTCAGAATGAAGACCAAAAGAGAAAAGGAAAACTGTTCATTTTTAATGCTTAGGTTATAAGAAGTGGGAACAGGTGGCTGGGCACGGTGGCTCACGCCTGTAATCCCAGCACTTTGGGAGGCAGAGGTGGGTGGATCACAAGGTCAGGAGATCGAGACCACAGTGAAACCCTGTCTCTACTACAAATACAAAAAAAAAAAAAAAAAATTAGCCAGGTGCGGTGGCGGTCACCTGTAGACGCAGCTACTTGGGAGGCTGAGGCAGGAGAATGGCATGAACCTGGGAGGTGGAGCTTGCAGTAAGCCGAGATCGCGCCATTGTACTCCAGCCTGGACAACAGAACGAGACTCCATCTCGAAGAAAAAAAAAAAGTGGGAACAGCTGTGTAGAAATGTGATTGGACAAAACGTTTATGAACTAATGGCAATAGACTGAGTGGGGAAACCCAGCAAGGGCTATCGATTCAGGTTCTTCTTAGCCTTTCTGTGCAGCATTCATTCCTCTGTGTACAGGGCAGAATTCTTTCCAGCTGGGAGTCTTATGACCTACAATCTAACAAGAAGGGCTGGAGAGATTTTTTATGGCTAGTTCTCACCCAGAAAGGTGGGGGAAGGTTAGAATAATATTTTTAGGTATTATGGCTGGCTTTGGGGAAAAGGGGTTTTTGTGTCTATGACCCGCCTTGGGGAAGAAGAATCTAGTTTCTATGGCTTACCTTGGGGGAGAATGACAGAAGAGACACAGGAGGACAGGAGAAGGTCAGAGATGAACCTTCCTTCCGAGGCCTTTATTTTGGGGTATGATTTCTGAGCCCTAGCGACATCATCATCATCATCATCATCATCATCATCATCATCATCATCATCATCATCTCCTGCTCATTCTTCCTTGAGCCTGAGTTCAGAGGTAAACTGTTTGAAGAATTGATATGAAGGTCAGCACTGGGTGGCGAATGATAATTGACATATTAGTTGATTTTTATATTAAAAATCTAAAAGTTGATCTTTTTTGGAGGGTCACACGGAACTGCGAGTTGTGTCAGGGGAGTCTTTAGGAGTTAACACCATGGCAGAAGACATGGAGACCAAATCAAGAACTACAGGACTGCCCCTTGTGGCAGTTCTTCCCCAGCCAGAACTAGACCAGGAACTACTGGTAGACCTACCTGGAATTCCACTGCTGCCAGAAGGCAATGACTGCTAAAGGGGGTTATGTCTTTGTGTGTGAATGGTACATGTGGACAAGACTCTCTGCCCTATATTATGGGTCTTAGCCTGGGACAAGTACCAGGCAGAAGGCATGTTTCCTGGGAAGATCTGAGCTTGCTCCACCCCACCTCTCTTCTGTCCTTTGTTCTTCTCCCAGGATGGTAAAGAGGGACCTGGGTACATAGTGATCCCTATCCTGGGACCCTGAATCATGACTTAACTAGCAATAATAACTCATTGGAAGCTGTGTGTGATGGCATGCACCTGCTGTCCCAGCTACTTGGGAGGCTGAGGCAGGAGGATGGCTTGAGCCCAGGAATTTGAGTCTGTAATGCACAATGATTATGCCTGTAAACAGCCACTGCCCTCCAGCCTGGGCAACATAGACAGCCTTGTTTCTAAAACAAACAAACAACAACAAAAATATTCATTGAAAATGTGTAAAAAAAAATCCAAAAGTTCAGGCTTTTTTTTTTTAAGGTCATAGAATAGGAGTAAATGCTAAACATCTCTGGCATTACAAATACTCATATACCTACCTTATAGGCCATGAGCAAACGTCTTTTTGTCGTCTAGAGGTTCTGACCTCAATGCAACATGTCCAGTAAGAATGACAGGGTCACTTGAAATATAATTCTCAGAGGAATGAATCTCAGGTCTATAACCTGAACAGCTTTATTTAAAAAAAATACAAATAGGTGATTGGATATAAGAATGAATTTCTGAATTCTTATTTCCAGAAGCTGCAATCTTGGCCTGCAAATCTCAAGCTACAAAGTAGAATGATGAATTTTCTGAGAAGAAACACAGGTGTAGATTTAACTCTTGGAAAATGAGAGCAGAAACACATCAAAAGGGGACCCCTGGAGTGAGAAGCATTAAAGATGAATTCTTTCCAGAACTATAACAGCCTGGAATTTTGACACATTCTGCAACTGACACTCAGTGAGCTCTCATGGTATGGAAACAATACTTAAAAATTTTTTTAGTGTCTTAGACTTATTTGAGGAAAAGAAGGAAGGTGTAATTATTGCAATAAAACTTTTTTAAAGGTTTAATAAACTCTAAATAACTTAGCCTAGTCAAAGTTCTGAAAATTATTGCTTCAAAAATTATAACCATTATGAATATGATTTTTGATAATATTTTTATGACTTCTGAGAAGTTCACAGGGATTTCATTTGAAACAATAATATCCACCACTTAGTATGTTCACTGATGACTTGTAAATTGGCAAGTCTAAAAAAACAGGCTAGTGCTTGAAAATAGGTTTTGCAAATTGATCTTTTTCCCAACATGAATTTGTAATGCAAGTCATTTCTTGAAGTAGTGCAAAATGAAGAAAACAGATATTTTAAAAGAAAATGAAAATGTAAATGAAATACAATTATGCAGTAGGACCATTCACTGCTAGTCTCTAGGATGTATTTGTGGAAATTTGAAGAAAGCCCTTTTTCTTTAGGATGTATCTAGGATGTAACTAGTGACAGGGTTCAGGACATGACACCCCAAAATATAGCACCTTGGCATTTGAGAAAACAGCAGAAACAGGAAGCCCACCTTCACCTTTCTCTGACCTTTCTCCCCTGAAGAGGGTTCTCTCTGTCTTTACTTCTTCTTCCCTGAACACCCTCATGTGATAGGTGTCCACTCCTATACTCCCAGAGAGAAAGAATGTCATCAGGGGACACCAAGAAGAAACTGAACAAAAAGACCTTGCTATGTTCCTCCCAGTTTATTGCCATTAGATCATACCCTTTTGTCCTCCAATCATACTTCTATGTAATTGTCCACAAAAATACACAAATTCCCGCATTTCTTTGAGTTTTCATTTACAAAGGCTTCTGTGTCACATAAAACTTATACTAAATATATTTATATGCCTTTCTCTTATTACTCTGTCTTTGTTACAGGGGTCTTAGCCATGAACCTTGGGATGGGTGAGAAAAAGATGTCACATTTTCTGCCCTACAATAGCAAGGCCACAGAGAACACAGCTTGACAAGAGGTACATGGGCTGGGTTTTAGCCCTTAACCACTTTCTACTGGACGCTCTTGTGTATGATACAATCTGCCCAAGATTATTGTATGTCTGCCCTGCAGAATGACATGAAAATGTGTTGCCATTTGTGTTAATACACACTGTCTCTCTGTCTCTTATGTGGCAGAGAATACACAAGGAATTGGCAACGCTGGGAGCCTCTGGGGAGGAGAACTGGATGAGGAGGGTGGGAAAGAGACATTTCCTTGCATAACCTTTGCATTGGTGCTTTTTGAATTGCGTAATTATTATACATACATATTACTTATTTAAAATAAAATAAAATAAGCCAGGTGTGGTGGCACATGCCTGTGGTTCCAGCTACTCAGAAAGCTGAGGCGGGAGGATCCCTTGAGCTCAGGAGTTTGAGGCTGCAGTAAGCCAAAATTGTGCCATTGCACTCCAGCCTGGGTCACAGAGTGAACCTCTGTATCAATCAATAAATAAATAAATAAAAAATGTAAAGGAGCTTTTGTTTAGAAGTAGAGAATAAAGCAAACACACACATGAATCTTAAGAAGCGCAGTGTGCTGTAAGGAGTAACAACAGTACTTTAACTACAGGGCCTGAATCACATTCAGTGACCAGACATTGGAGGCCTGAGGAGATATTTCAAGTCGGGAGAGAATGGGGAGGGAAGTACCAGAGGTCAGCAAGGGGACTCTGAGAACTCAGTAGGCCTGTTTGGCTGCATTGTGGGTCTGTGCGGGGCGGGATGGTAGATAAAGTTGGTAGGAGTCTGGGACCACAATGTGGAAGGCCTAAGTTTCTAGGCTGAGGTGTATAAAGTTTGCATAGTAGATAAAAAAAGAAAGACTTTTAGCTGGAGATGGCATCTGATCTCTAACAAATTTAGGTATTATAGGCCTTCTTGGAAAAAAAAAAGAAGTTTTTACAAATAAAAAGTTTTTATTACATTAGCAAACACCAGTAATATTATTTCTGAGATTTATTCTTTTTTTTGAGACAGAGTCTGGCTCTGTCACCCAGGCTGGAGTGCAGCGGCTTGATCTCGGCTCACTGCAAGCTCCGCCTCCTGGGTTCATGCCATTCTCCTGCCTTAGCCTCCCGAGTAGCTGGGACTACAGGCGTGTGCCACCATGCCCGGCTATTTTTTTGTATTTTTAGTAGAGTCGGGGTTTCACTGTGTTAGCCAGGATGGTCTCGATCTCCTGACCTCGTGATCCGCCCGCCTCGGCCTCCCAAAGTGCTGGGATTACAGGCATGAGCCACTGTGCCTGATTTATTCTTTTAAAAATACTTTTTTCTATTACACTAAGTAGAAACCAGAGTAATCAATTAAATTTTTAATGTTGACTTTGAAATGCAGTAGAAACAGGAAAGGTTTTATTTTTATTTATTTATATTTTTAGAGACAGGGACTTCCTCTGTCACACAGGCTAGAGTGTAGTGGCTGGCTCATTGCTCACTGCAGCCTCAGATTCCCAGGACTCAAGCAGTTCTCCAGCCTCAGCCTCCCAAGGAGCTAGGACTGTAAGTGTGCACTATCTTGCCCAGCTAACTTTATTTTTATATTTTGTGGAGATAAGATCTCACTATGTTGCCCAGGCTGGTCTTGAGCTCCTGGCCTCAAGCAAGCCTCCTGTCTTGGTCTCCTAAAGTGCTGGGATTACAGATGTGAGCCACCACACTTGGCCCCAAAAAGTTTTATTCCCAACCCTGGCAAGCAAGAAAACTCCAATAAAACAAAATACATAAGATCAAGAAAGGGGAACCTAATAACGACAAAAAATGTCAAAACCAGAAAATACGATTCTTTACAAGTCAGGATTTGAGTGACTATTATGGAAATAAAAATAGACTTCCAAATCTGAGATTATGAATTTCTGTATAGTAGGAGTTTCTTTCTTCTCGTTAAACCTTTAAATGTATTAATTTAAAATTTTGTGTGCATAAATGCTTTTTATAGATTATCTTCAGTAAATGAACTGTGTGTATCATATAGAGATCTGGAGGAATAGAAAGTGTATTTAAATTAAAATGAGAAGCTTAAATTGGATAGATGTGAATGAAATGCTTCATAGAAGGTATCCATAGAAACCACTTAAAATAAAGAGAAATGTTAATTCTCTTTGTAAATTGAGCTCCCAGAATCAGAATGAGCTTGAGACATTTAATGTAGGTGGGGTACTCTTTGGCCTTATCTATATGAAACACACTAACTGACAATTATATTTTTTGGCCATGGTCTCAGCTGATAGTCACAACCAATTTGTAGCCATAGAGTTGATGGGATTCAGCTAGTAAAATTGCTAAGCTATATTGGCCCAACTTGTTGATTTAATCACGTGTGTGATCAGCAATTCATGACTGTAGTGTCCCAACCTTTTGGCAGTTCTTGACAACACAAAAAATTAAATTTTAGCTACATCTAATAGTGATTATAAAGTAATTAGTGGACACCACTAAAAATCATTTGTAAAAGAAAAAATTTTCCTTTGCAAACTTCCCAACAAAAGTTTCTATTTTCCATGTTCCTTTCCAGGCCCCAACACAAACAGAGATGTTTTACATTTGCTGCGGTCAGAGTGTTCAGAATCAAACATTCTGCTTCTGTTGATATAAATATAATGTTAACATTTTCTGGTTGCTACATTTTCTCTTTTTTTTTCTTTTTTTTGAGATGGAGTCTCGCTCTGTCACCCAGGCTAGAGTGCAGTGGCGCGATCTCGGCTCACTGCCAGCTCTGCCTCCTGGGTTCACGCCATTCTCCTGCCTCAGCCTCCCGAGTAGCTGGGACTACAGGTGCCTGCCACCATGCCCCGCTAATTTTTTGTATTTTCAGTAGAGACAGGGTTTCACCATGTTAGCCAGGATTGTCTCAATCTCCTGACCTTGTGATCCACTCACCTCAGCCTCCCAAAGTGCTGGGATTACAGGCGTGAGCCACCATACCTGGCCCATTTTCTCTTAATTTCTTAATTTTTCTTTGTAATGATCACAGATGATATAACTAAGTTCATCATTTTAGAAATAGTAACTATTCATTATTACTAAGTGTAATAATCCATTAATTGCTAACTATGTAGTTTTCCTACTCTTCCCATTATGGTAGTTCTCTTTCATATTCTAGCAGATATATTTTAGATCTGCCATTTATAATGGCCTCAGACATGCTCCGATATTTTGGAGTTGGGACATAATCTTTTTTTTTTTGAGGCAGGATCTCACTCTGTTGCCCAGACTGGAGTGCAGTGGTGCAATTATGGCTCACTGCAAATTCAATCTCCCAGTCTCAGGTGATCCTCCCATCTCAGCCTCCCCAGGAGTAGCTGGGACTACAGGTACGCACCACCATGCCCAGCTAATTTTTGTATTTTTTGTACAGACCGGATTTCATCATGTTGCCCAGACTGGTCTCAAACTCCTAGGCCCAAGCAATCTGCCCACCTTAGCCTCCCCAAATGCTGAAATTACAGGCCTGAGACACCATGCCTGGCCAGGACATCTTTATACTCTTTTTTTTTTTTTTAAGATGAAATTTCACTCTTGTTGCCCAGGCTGGAGTGCAGTGGCGCCATCTCGGCTCACTGTAACCTCTGCCTCCCGGGTTCAAGCAATTCTCTTGCCTCGGCCTCCTGAGTAGCTGGGATTACAGGTGCCTGCTACCATGCCTGGCTAATTCTTGTATTTTTAGTAGAGATGGAGTTTCACCATGTTGGCCAGGCTGGTCTGGAACTCCTGACCTCAGGTGATCCGCCCACCTCAGCCTCCCACAGTGCTGGGATTACAGGCATGAGCCACCGCACCCGGCCCAACATCTTTATACTCTTAAGAGTTACTGAGGCTGGGCGCGGTGGCTCACCCCTGTAATCCCAGCACTGTGGGAGGCCGAGGTGGGTGGATCACGAGGTCAGGAGCTGGAGACCATCCTGGCTAATATGGTGAAACCCCGTCTCTACTAAAAATACAAAAAAAAAAAAATTAGCTGGGCGTGGTTGCAGGCGCCTGTAGTCCCAGCTACTTGGGAGGCTGAGGCAGGAGAATGGTGTGAACCCAGGAGGCAGAGCTTGCATTGAGCTGAGATCACACCACTGCACTCCAGTCTGGGCAACAGAGAGAGATCCCATCTCAAAAAAAAAAAAAAAAAAAAGAATTACTGAGAATCCAGCCAATGTGGTGGCTTATGCCTGTAATTCTAGCACTTTGGGAGGTTGAACTGATCCTTTGGGAGGATCGCTTGAGGTCAGGAGTTCGAGGCCAGCTTGGGAACACATCAAGACCTTGATCTCTACAAAAAAAAAAAAAAAAAAAAAACTTTAAAAAATTAGCCAGGCATGGTGGTATGTACCTGTAGTCCCAGCTACTTGGGAGGATTGAGGCTGGAAGATTGGTTGAGCCCAGAAGTTCAAGGCTTCAGTAAGCTATGATTGCACCACTATACTCTAGCCTGGGACAGAGTGAGATCATGTCTCTAAAGAAAAAAAAGAATTATTGAGGATCCAAAGAACCTTTGTTTATGAGGATTAAATCTACTGATATTTCCCATATTTGAAATTAAACTGAGACATTTTGAAAATATTTATTTTAGAAAACAATAATAAATTCACTATATGTTAACATAAATAACTTTTTTTTGAGACAGAGTTTTGCTCTTGTTGCCTAGGCTGGAGTGCAATGGCACGACCTCGGCTCACTGCAACTTCTGCCTCCTGAGCTCAAGCAATTCTCCTGCCTTGGCCTCTCGAGTAGCTGGGATTACAGGCACCCAACACCATGCCCAGCTAATTTTTTTGTGCTTTTAGTAGAGACAGGGTTTCACCATGTTGTCCAGGCTGGTCTTGAACTCTTGACTTCAGGTGATCCACCCGCCTCGGCCTCCCAAAGTGCTGGGATTATAGGCGTGAGCCACTGCACTCAGCCAATCACTTTATTTTTATGAAAAATAACTATAGTTCCCAAACAAAAAAATGTAGTGAGAATCGTGGCATTGTTTAACATTTTGTGAAGCTCTGTAATGTCTGTCTCAATAGAAGACAGGTGGATTCTCACATCTATTTCTGCATTCCATCTGTAGTATCTCACTTTAGGTAGTTTCTGGAAAATTAGAATTAAAAAGGCTGGAACACCTTTGTATTATCATGAAAATAATTTTGACCTGAGAGAGAATTGGCAATCTTCAGGGGCTTCAACCATGTTTTGTAAACCCGATGGTGCACACCATGATATATATGGACAATTATCACATGGCTATAAGGCTATCTGGTGTGGTTTGCAGTCCTGGAGGACACCAGCTCAGGAAAGAGTCTTCATTTTTTTTTTCTGTTCAAATAAATTGATAGCAGTGATAGTTTACTGTCAAGTTCTTATTTTACTTTCACTGCAGGTGAGAAAATACTCATTGAGTCCTAGTGAATTCAGTTTCAAATTTAATAGTCATTAACATTAGCTTTTCTAATTAGAATCAAGGATTTTAGAACTGGAAATGCTGAAAGAGAATCCTACAATATCATTTGGTCACATATGAGATGGGACCACTGGTAGCATGCAAAAGAAAGTTAGGTGAGATAACTTGAGGTAGTACACAGACAAGATGTTAAATAAAATATTGAGTAATGAAAAAGTTGTTTCCTTTTAGATCCTCTTTCCACCTGGTTATACTGAGTGAAAAGTTTCAGTTTTTTTTTGAGATGGACTCTCACTCTGTCGCCCAGGCTGGAGTGCAGTGGCGCTATCTCGGCTCTCGGTTCAAGCGATTCTCCTGCCTCAGCTTCCCGAGTAGCTGGAACTACAGGCGCCTGCCACCAGGCCTGGCTGAATTTTTTGTATTTTTAGTAGAGACTGGGTTTCACCGTGTTAGCCAGGATGGTCTTGATCTCCTGACCTCGTGATCCGACCTCGTGATCTGCCCGCCTCAGCGTCCCAAAATGCTGGGATTACAGGCGTGAGCCACCGCACCCAGCCTCAGTTTATTTTTTGGTATGTCTTCAATATACCCTAACTACCTTGCAGAGCCTTTAACCAACTTGCGCATTTTCCAGTTTAACACAAGTTTAGCCTAAGGCTCAGAGCCTTAGGTAGATAAGAGTATCTAGCTAGAATTTAATGGCATTGTTTTTTCATTATCTTTATTTTTTTATTACCGTCCTTATAGAGCAAGTCATTTTGGGTTTTAACTTAATAAGGTTTAATTTTAAAATATTTTATTTGCTTTTAAAAAGTATAGTGATTTAAAGAAAACAGTTATGAAATAATAGTATAAATGGTATGACGATATGGCAAAAGTAATAAAACAAAGGACTGAGGTTTGGGGAAAAAATGACTTAATTCTATCCCTAATTTAGAGGTAGAAAAATCAAGGCATAGAGAAAATTGATTTGCTGCAGATAGTCATAGTCAGACTTAAACTCTGGTCTTACTCTCAATTCAAAAGTCTCTCTACTACAGCATAATGAGTGCTAAAGTGTAACACTGAATGTCTTAACATTAGGGCCTGCCTCTGAAGCCAGACAGATCCAGGTTTAAGCTCCAGCATCATTCCAGCCTAGCTGTGTAATCATGGACAAATTGCTTAACTTCTATCATCCTTGGTTTCTTCATTTATGAAATTGACACACCTATGTCACCTAGTTAATATTTCATTGATATTAAATGAGATAATATTTAAATAGTTAAAATGGCTGCTGACCCTCAATAGACAGACCTATTTTTATTAGCTGAAGTTACTTTTACTGAACTGCAGAGCATTTGGAGCAAAAGGATCTTCCATCCTAGCCAAGGCTTGGCTCCAGTGTGTGTGAACTGCATCTGCCACTTGGATCCTTACTTAATTAAAGGCTGGAAACCATTGCATTTCCCTGGAGGAGTCTAACTCGTCTCTGGTTGCAGGGAAGGGAGGTAAAAAGTGTTAACTGGGAAACTTATGCAGCCAAGGGTTAAAATAGCTGAAGAAGAATTCTGGCCTCTGATGTCTGTGATGCAAAGCCAAGTGTGTTTGCCTTTGTGAGCCCAGGAATGCTTTTGGTGAGTCTTGTTTGTTGTGGAAACTGACTTGATCAAAGTGGGGAGAATTAAAATAATCCATCAGAATAATAGTCAAGGCTGTATACGAAGTCCCCAGACAGAGCCTTGAACCTGAAGGCTCCCACTGAGGACAGACAAGTCAGCTGACAGCAACTGGGAAGAAAAGAGTTTCTTTAGGCAGACGGTGCGGCTGGGAGATAAAGACTCTGGGTAGATAAGAGTTCAGATCTGGTGAGGTGCAGTGGGGACACAGAATGCTGACCTCATTTTTTTTAGGATTCTTGCAACAGCAAGATTGTGGCTTTTAGGTGTCAGTTTTTGAGAGTGAAGTTACTAAGTGAAGTAGGCACTTTTTGTAGTAAAGCATTTGGGAGTGGGGAAACTGTGCTAATTGCACTGGATATCCTGTGCTAATTGTACCAGAGTGTTTTAAGGCACAATGTCACACTTCTCCCCATATTAATTTACAAATATTGAAACAGTCTCATTATGATTAGGCAGTATTAAGGGATCCTAAGTGGCTGGCGCTATTTTAGATTGTTTACTCAGTTTGTTCCTCCCAGATGAGGATTGGTAAAACTGATATTTTATCAAGTATGAAATGACCTTGGAGCCTCCTGGTTGCTAAGTTAAAATGCATAACCAAGGCAGCCCAGGAATCCAAAGCAGAAGGGTTGGAGATGTAAAAAACGTCTGGTCTTGCTCACATATTTTAGCGATGGGAAAACTGAGGCCCAGAGAGAGGAGGCAACTGGCTCAATATTATAGTCAAATCACCTGCCTTTTGGCCTGTTGCCATGACAAAGAAGCTACAGAAAATGGAGCAGTGGTCTAGAATGCTGCCCACATGAGACAGTGTCACCTTCTGGGCATTTGCAACTTGAAATATTGCAGGCATATCACTCTGTTTTAGTTTTTGACAATAATAATAATCCTGCATTTTGTTTGCTTTTTGCTTTTGTGTGTTTTGGTTTATCTTTTTATCTCTACTCCTCCCAGGATACCCTTCACCAAGACTCTCCTATGCAGGTAGATCCAGAGTGAAGCCTTTAGAAAGATCAGTAATTCACCCAATACTGCTTCCAATGAGAGAATTTCATAATCATTTCTCATGTTGAGTGCTTTACAAATCACAAAGCTCTTTAAAATCTATTCTCCCACCAATCCCTGCACAGCCTTAGAGGGAGGCAGAGCATTCATTTCATGGATGCAGTAGGTAAGACAGCCAGCGGCTCACTTTGGGTCACACCACCCCAGAGCCACTGAGCCGCCCCACCTGGGGCTGCAGTTCCTGGGGACAGTCAGAGTGCAGCACCTCTCACAGCAAGCAGAGCGAGGCCAAGACATGTGGAGGAGCCTGCCAATCCCTCAGGATACATTCTGTGAGCACTCGACTTGATGGGAGTTTCAGGAAATTCTGCAACAAGGCAGAGGGAGGAGGCTGGGAGAAGTGGAGAGAAATGCTCAGACAGTATGGGGGAGGAGGAGGCAATCAGGAAATCTTGCACTGAAAAAGGTAAGAATTCGGGAAAGGTTTAGACAGGCAGGATGCAGACTTAAGAGGTGAAATCCCCGGGAAAATTCGTTTATTTTCTAGGGGCTCCCAGCAATGGCCTCCATGAGGAAAACGTTTGACATACTGCATTAAAACACACACACACACACACACACACACACACACACACACACACAACTGCCTTCCTAGAGCACCTCTCCCTCTGAACGGGGAGGTTTGGGTTCACTTTGCTTTGCAGGCCCTGGGCTCCCACTTAGCTCAGAGATGAGGGAGAGCCCTGCAGCCTTATCCTTCCTGCCGAGACGCAGGGGAAAGTCGGCCTCTGCATCAAAGCAATGAGAGAGCAATGCGCTATTTTTGTCTGTCTCTCTCCTCTCAGCCAAAGCTCTGGCTGATTTCCTGCCCAGGCACTAACAGGGGTCTCACCCTACCTTCAGGTCTCTCCCTTCCCAGGGTTCACTAAAATGGGGAATCCAGGAAAAGGAAGCTGGGCTCTCCGGGTTTCTGTTTGTCTTTGGAAACCACTTACGGAGTCGGAATTGGGGCCCGCAAATGTGGACCCTTCAGGAATGACTCCCCCCCTCCAGTCGAGTTACCAAATGAGGCCAATTCATTCTTTGGAATGTAGCAGCCTGGGCAATGATGATTGATACTGACAGCAAAGCTTTCATGTAGCAATATCCCCGGCCACTGACTGTGAGGAGAAAAGAAAGAACTCTCTGGAATTCACAACATTCCCCCTCCAATTAATCCCCAGCCGCCCCGCTGTGTGTGAATGGGTTGTGCTAGGGATTCGTAGCTCTGATGCCGGGGATTTGCTGATTCCTTGAAGCCCCCTGAGGAGAGGTGATATGGAGAGCAAATAATCAGCATGCAGCGCTGGAGGGATGGAAAGAATTGGCTCGACTGGGCCTGGCTTTACTATTTGTACACTTTTAGGGACCTCTGAAACTGGGTTTGCAGACAAAAATCTGTGGTTGAGGGGCCCTCAATCCCCGACCTATTGAGAGCCGGGATTGCGGCCGGATCTCCTACTAGCTTAAGATACGAGCCTTGCCTCAGAAAGAGGGGACTAGAGCGACTGTCCAAGATGAAGAGGTGACTGGAGTCCCAATTCTTACCCAAGTGCAGGCAGGAACGGCCTTCCCGGTCACCTCTACCTCGCCGCAGTCACAGGCTCACCCTAACCAATCAAGACTAGAGTTTGCATTACAGTGCATGCATTGGAGTGAATTGCATTTTTCAATGTAAGTCCTGCCTCTAAAATGCTGTTTATTCCCCCCCCACCCCGCCAGCTCCAGATCCACCTCTGTGAAGCCTTCTCTGCTGGTGAGAATAAACTTTGGGTTCTCTATGTTTTCAAAGCATCTGTGACGGTCAAACTCTTGTTCTGGTTTGTTGGGTGTGAATCTGCCTCACACTGTGAAACGGGAAAGGTTCCCTTGACCCCCTCACATGGTGTGCCACGGGGGTGTGGCTCGCTTCTCCAGTGCCCTGCTGCTCAAACCTCCAGGGGGGCATAGAGGCAGGCAGGCATACAGGGCTCCGACTCCAAGGCAGTGTCTAGGGGAGAATGTTTACGGCTCCTCAAGCCCCAGTGTGCATGTGTTACAGGGTGCTCTTTTAGTTTGTCTATAGGCGGCTTGTGTTAAACCAGCTCAAATAGACCCTCTACCTTGTCGCAGGGACAGAGGGCTTTCTGTATCCCGGGTTCTTGCTTTGGTGTACCAGAAGAAGCGGATCACACGTGGGGTTGGAGAATAGGTGCAAAGTTTTTTGTTTTTGTTTTTGTTTGTGTTTTTGTTTTGAGGTAGAGTCTCGCTCTGTCGCCCAGGCTGGAGTGCAGTGGCGCTATCTCGGCTCACTGCAACCTCCACCTCCTGGGTTCAAGCAGTTCTCTGCCTCAGCCTCCCGAGTAGCTGGGATTACAAGCGCCCACCACCACGCCCAGCTAATTTTTGTATTTTTAGTAGAGACGCGGTTTCACCATCTTGGCCAGGCTGGTCTTGAACTCCTGACCTCGTGATTCACCCGCCTCGGCATCCCAAAGTGCTGGGATTACAGGCGTAAGCCACCGCGCCCGGCTGCAAAGTTTTATTGAATGGAAGAAACTCTTCAGTGATGTGGGAGCCAGCATGGAGATGGTTTTACCCTGGAGTTGGCCTGCTTAGCAGTTCTCGCTCTTCTCTGACTGCCCCGCCCAAACTCTGCCTCATCCCGCCAGTCCAGGCGTCTGTCGGTGTGATCTTCCGCCGGCGTGCTCCCCTCAACGTCCGCTCTAAGTCCAGTTGCTTGTCTTCTTCCGCTGATGTGTTCCACTCGTAGTCCAGCAGCTAATGTCTTTACCTTTCCAAGGTCCCAGGTTTCTATAGGCCAGGATGGGGTCGTGACAGGTTAGGGGGTCTTTGAAAACGCAACATTTGCGTGTGAAGGCAGAAGTGCCTGTCCTCACCTGGGTCCGTGGGGGTAGAGCCCTAGCCGGGGACCACGCCCTTCTCTCAGGCACTTCCCTTACCCCTGCTGCATCATTTAAAGGGACTAGCTCTTCCCTTCCCGGCGCTCCTGTATCAATAGGGCCCCCCGGACAGTGCCTGGTTAAAAACAAACAACTAATGTTTATTGAGCACTTACTATGTGGCAGGCATTGAGTTTTTATATTCATTACCACAATCCTCACAGCAATCTCTGGAATAGGTACTATTATCAGCTTTATTTGTTCAGAGAGGAAAGAGGCGTAGGAACCATCGTAGGGTCACCAAGTGGAAGCGGTAACTTGTAGGTAGGGAGAGTCAGATTCGAACAAGCCTCTCTCATCACAATCTCTGGTTCCCACAACCTTTGCCTTCCTGTAGGCTTCTCTTTACTCCTCACTGGGAATATCTGCCGCAGTGCTTCCCAGTGCCAAGCGTGCACACCCTCAATTCCCCTCCCCTGCTCAATGCAGCCTGGGAGTCTGGATACCCCTCAAGAGGTCACTCTCCTGCTTAAAACCCTTTTAAGGTTCTTCCCCATAGCACTCAGAAGAAAATTCAATCTCCTTAGCTTAGCATACAAGCCCCTTTATGATCAGACACCTGGAAATAAATAAAGATCGAGACGATAATCCTAATAACCTTTGGGAGAACTTTGGTGAACAGGCTGTGCAGCCCCTGGGCCTGGCTCCCTGAGGGCAGTTTCCACTCAAACTCTTCTCCCATCTTGCCACTCCTGACAGTTGCCACTACTTACTTGCTTTC
The DNA here is from genome assembly GCF_028885625.2 of Pongo pygmaeus. Classification (NCBI taxonomy): domain Eukaryota; kingdom Metazoa; phylum Chordata; class Mammalia; order Primates; family Hominidae; genus Pongo; species Pongo pygmaeus. Next base: position 161,986,631 of record NC_072373.2, on the reverse strand, counting down.
TTGGATTTCTCTTCCTTCATTCAGGACTAAAGGTGTTAGAAGTAGATTTTACTTCTGGTTCCACTATAGCTGAAAGGAGTTCAAGATGAATACTTGATTTTTAAAGTTTTTTTTTTTTTTGGCTATTGTTGCCAGGAACCACAGGGCACTAGGCAAATACTATGAGAATGTTCTTAACTATTAAATGCTCAGTGTCAACCAATCTACATTTTCATACATTGCACGCCAAGAAATTAACTTTTGCACACTAAATTTGAGCATTCATCAATCAGCTGACAAATGAAACATCAGGCTCTCCCACGGGGCACTGCCTGCCAGCCACTGTGTGGTTTTAGCAGCAACAGCAGCAGCTTTGTTTTCTCAGCAGCATTAGTACAATTAGTTAAGCATTTCATTATGGGGTGTCCCTATTTTATAAAAACACATGTACAAGCAATTTCACTTTTCATTCAACAGTCCATCAATTAATATTTATCGACTCACTTTTATATGTGGGCAGGGGATCTGTGGTGGACAGTCAAGGTCCTTGGTAATGTCACAAGGTCTTGTGGCTATGCCCAGAGGGCTGAGAAAGAAAATGGACAAACAAATAAATGTGGTCAGCATCATCAGAAAATCAAACTGGTTGATATGATAGAAGAGTGAGTGGGCCTGCTTTAGAACAGTCAGAGGAAGGGCTTTCTAAGCAGTGACTTGACCTGTACAAGAAGGATCCATCCAATGCAAATAATTGGAAGTATAGCATTCCAAACAAAAGGCAAGGGCCTGAGGTGGGGAGAAGCCTGGCTTCTTTGGAGACAGTAAGAAGGCTGGTGGGACTCAAGGATTTGAGTGAGCAGGAGATGGAGTGGGAGATTAGGTGGGAGATATGAGCAAATAGACTATTAGGGTCCTGTAGGGCAATGGCTTTCAACTCTTTTAATGTGGCCCCAGAGTAAGAAATGCATTTTCCATCACAGTCTAGCACATATATCTGAGAGAAAAACTTCGTGAAATAACACCTTTTTTTTTTTTTAGATGGGTCTCCCTCTGTCACCCAGACTGGAGTGTAGTGGCCCAATCGCAGCTCACTGCAGCCTCAGCCTCTGGGGCTGATCCTCCCACCTCAGCCCCCTTCCCCCGCCAGTGACTGGGACTACAGGCCCACACCACTACACCTGGCTCATTTTGTATTTTTTGTAGACACCGGGTTTCAACGTTTTGCCTAGGCTGGTTTGAACTCCTATGCTCAAGCCATCTGCCTCAGCCTCCCAAAGTGCTGGGATTACATGCGTGAGCCACCATGCTCCGCCCTTATAAAATAATACTTATCTTCACTACACATGGTAACTTTGATATTTTCTGTCTTATTTTATTTTAAAATGCTGATTTTTACCTAGTGCATTGGTTTCACAATCTAGTAAATGGTTTGGTTTGAAAAACTCTGTCCTAGACCATAGTAAGGGGCTTGGATTCTATTCTTGGTGTAATTGGAAACCCTTGGAAAGTTGTAAGCAGGGGAGTAACATGGTCTGATTTACATTTTAATTTTTTTTTTGGCAAGGGCTTGGTCTGTCACCCAGGCTGGAGTGCGGTGGCACAACCACAGTTCACACTATCCTCAGCCTTCTGAGTAGCTGGGACTACAGGTGGTGCCTGCCACCATGCCTAGCTAATTTTTTACTTTTTGTAGAGACAGGGTTTTGCCATGTTTCCCAGACTGATCTCAAACTTCTGGGCTCCAGAGAGTCTCCTGCTTTGGCCTCCCAAAGTGCTGGGATTACAGGCATGAGCTGCTGCACCCGGCTTACATTTTTAAAAATTTGCTTTGACTGCTGTCTGGAGAGCAGACTGTATGGGGGTGGGCAAGAGCAGCAGGGAGACCAGTTAGGAAGCTGCTGATTTTCATCTAGGGAGAAATGATGGTGGTTTGGACTAGAGCAGTGGCAGAGGATACTGAGAGAAGCGGAGGAATACTATGAATTTGAGAGATAAAGCCAACATTGGATATGGAGTGTAAAGAAGAGAGAGGAGGCAAGGATGACTCCAAGGGCTCTTTGTTTTTTTTAAGCAATGTGTGGTGTAGTCATTTGCTGAGATGCAAAACTGAGGATGATCAAATTTAGGGGAATAGGAACATTGTTTTGGGCATTTTAAGTTTGGGATACCTATACCTACCATATACACACTCAATCATCTGAGTGTACATCATGGAGATGTCAGGTACTTACCCAGCAAGGGAATTTTGGTGAAAGATCGGGATTGACGATAAAGCTATAAGATAAAGCTATAAGAGGCAGTAGAGCATAGAAATTATTTAAAGACATAGGACCGGCCAGGTGCAGTGGCTCACACCTGTAATCCCAGCACTTTGGGAGGCCGAGGCGGTTGCACCACTTGAGGTCAGGAGTTCAAGACCAGTCTGGCCAACACGGTGAAACCCCATCTCTACTAAAAATACAAAAATTAGCCAGGCATGGTGGCAGGCGCCTGTAGTACCAGCTACTCGGGAGACTGAGGCAGGAGAATCACTTGAACCTCAGAGGCAGAGGTTGCAGTGAGCCCAGATCGTGCCATTGCACTCCAGCCTGAGCAATAAGAGTGAAATTCCGTCTGAAAAAAAAAAAAAAAAAGGCATGGGACTAAGGGAATGTATCTAGAGAGAATGTATAGTTACAGAAGAGCAGTAGGTTTGGGACCACTTTCTGGACCATATTAATAGGCCTGTCAGAAGAGAGGTACTTCCATTCTGGAAGTGATGTTTTCTGTAACAAAATGGAAATTGAAAAACCGTTAGATATACTGAAAGTCACAAGCAGTCATCTGTTAGGTTTAAGGGGGACAGCTGGGTGTTCAATTACCAAAGAAAAACTAAATTTAAGAACGTAAGTGAAGCTGGGTGAAGCTAGTTGAAGTAGTGTGTGCCTGTTTTTCCAGATACCCAGGAGGATTGCTTGAGCTCAGGAGTTGGGGTCCAGCATGGACGACACAGTGAGACCCTTATATCTAAAAGAAAAAGAACATGAGAGCAAAATGCTGGCAGTCCAGGGTCTCTATTTATGGCTTTTTTTGAGATGGAGTTTCGCTCTTTTCACCTAGGCTGGAGTGCAGTGGCATGATCTCAGCCCACTGCAACCTCCGCTTCCTGGGTTCAAGCGATTCTCCTGCCTCAGCCTCCCGAGTAGCTGGGATTACAGGTGCCCGCCATCATGCCCGGCTAATTTTTTGTATTTTAGTAGAGACTGGGTTTTGCCATGTTGGGCAGGCTGGTCTTGAACTCCTGACTTCAGGTGATCCACCCGCCTCGGCCTCCCAAAGTTCTGGGATTACACACGTGAGGCACCGCGCCCGACCCAGTCCAGCATCTCTGAACTGTAATCAAGAATTTTACAATATTTTTAGCTTTCTGGAGATAGAGCAACACTCACATGGTTTGCATGAGCTTGTGTTGACCTTTCACTTCAGTGTCATCTTAGGAATTCCTTACAAAAATGAGGGTCTAGTAGTTATCCTGTGTTTCTATTTAAAGCCATGCTTGGCTGGGCTTGCTGGCTCATGCCTGTAATTCCAGCACTTTGGGAGGCTGAGGCAGGTGGAAGGTCAAGAGATCAAGATCATCCTGGCCAACATGGTGAAACCCTGTCTCTACTAAAAATACAAAAATTAGCTGGGCGTGGTGGCATGCACCTGTAGTCCCAGCTACTTGGGAGGCTGAGGCAGGAGAATGGCTTGAACCCGGGAAGCAGAGGTTGCAGTGAACCAAGATCGAGCACTGCACTTCAGCTTGGCAACAGAGCAAGACTCCGTCTCAAAAAAAAAAAAAAAAAAAAAAGCCATGCTCTTATTCCCTCACACCTATGTTAGCTGTTCTAGCTAACTTTTTTTCCTAGGGCTGGAACATATCTCTCTTCCACCTTCCTTTGTAAGGAGCCTCCACCATTGGTCTACTGTTTCTCCCCAACTTTCAGTCAGGTATGCGTTCAGAATGCCTTATTTGTGTAAACCATTCCAAGAAACAGAAAATTCTCGACTCTCACCTTCTTTTTCCTTCATTCTTTTCTTTCTTGCTTGCTGCCCTTCTTCCCTTCCTCCTTCCCTTCTTTCCTCCATTCCTTCCTTCCTTCCTTTTTTTGTTTCCTCAAGGGCAGTGTTTTTCAAATGTTAAATGAAACCTTCAGTTAAAGCCCCAAACCAGATAAACAAAGGAATAAATGGTACCCTTTTCCCCTTTTGTAGGGACCCTAGAAGGGTCTTCATGGAATCCTTGGGCTCCACAAATCACAGTGTGAGGGCTAATGCTGAAGTAGATTCATTTCCTTTTTAAGGAGACTTTAGGCAAGAGCAGTCTCTAATCTGTATGAGCCAGCTGTTTACCCAGAGAAGGTAAATTAAGATTATTCTCTGTGACAGCATCACTGCTAGGATTTCACCCTGGAGGAATAGTGGAGACCCAGAAAGCTTACTTACATTGCCTCTTTAAAGAGAATCATACTTCATCAGTTGATCAGAAAATATTATGCAGTGTACCTAATAATTGAAATAATTTAATAAAAATACATGGAAGTGATTTTTTTCTTAAAAAAGGAAAATATAATGGAGTTTAAATAATGCTCACTTTGGAATAAGACAACTTGGGGTCCATCTCAGTTCTGTCTCTTACCAGCTGAAAGCCTAGCATAAGAGTAAGTAGTGTGACTTCTCTGAGCCTCAGATTCTTTATCTATTAGTTAGACATAAAACAATCCTCATAGGTTTATGGTGAAGATTAAATAGGCGTAACATTCAGAGCACCTAGTACTTGGCGGTATTGGTCATGCTGTAGGCTCTTAACATAAGACAAATGGTTACTATGATTTCACATTTGCCTGCTTTTGGAGACAAAGATGAAAGCCTGGGTCGGATATGGCCTCCAGCCCTGCAAATGCTGATGAGAGGTCTAGCTGTTATTGAAATGGAGCATGACGAGTCTTTAAGGGCTAAGTGAAATGGATTTTGTAATGTATGGTCATAGTTTGGATAGCTTCTCAGAAATTCAAGTCTCTTATATACCTAAGGAAATATAAAAGCAAAAACAATTTTGGCACCTGGCCTAACGGCCTAGATTCTTTTGGGTCAATATCACTTGTCCTCATTGTTCTAATTTAATAGAGGTTAGGTCATGACCACAGCTCTTTTCTACATTACTTCATCACTGGGACTCCTCCCTGAGTTTGCAGAGCACAAAACACAAAGGATAAACATAACCAAGCACCATATTCATGCTAAAGGGTCTGCATAATTGAAATTGAAATTCACCCTCTGCATTCTTTTGTTCACTCAATTAATGTTTACTGAGCTTTGGGTACTGGAAATATACATATACAGATGCTGTATCATGACGGTGGTAAGACCTACAAATCTCTGCCCTCATGAGGGGTCTGACAATAGATAAATATATTAGATAATTACAAGTTATGATTGTGTGATAAAGAAAGTAGGCATGATGCTGTGATAAAGGCTAACAGGGGAACATGTTTAAGGAAGGCTTCTCATAAGAGAAGATGTTCAAGATGAGACCAAAGAGCCAGCCAAGTGAAGGGTCAATGGAGGAGCTCTCCAAGTAGAGTCATGGCAAGAGTGCTGAGATGGGGAAGAGCAGGGAAAGTCTGCAGAACTTCTGGAAAGCCTGTCTGACTAGAGTATAATGAAGGAAAGAAGGAAAGAGAAAGGCAGGAGCCCATTCAGCAGGTCTTTGGAACCATGACAAGGTTTTCAAACATTTTCTAAGCCCATGGGAAGCTATTAAGGGCTTTAAAGTAGGGGAGTGACACAAGCTGATTCACATTTTCAAAAAAATCACTGTGGAGAGGACTGGTGGGAGAGGACTGAGAGTGGGTACAGTGGGGCAGCTGTGAGGAACCACAGATGAAAGTGAATGGTGACTTGGAACTGAGAGGACTAGAGAGATGCAGGGTATATTTTGGAAGCAGAGCCAATAGGACTTGCTGGTAGGTTACAGGAAGTGAGAGAAGGGAGAGAATTCTGGTTTCTGGCTTTAGTAACTGTACCAGTGGTTATCATTGTCAGGGAAAGGCAAGACTGTGATATGATCAGTTTAGGAATGGAATGAGGGGATATCAATCATTCCACTTTGGAAATGTTAAGTTTGCAATGTCAGTGAGACAGCTGAACAGATATGCCAAGAAGGCATTTGGATATAGAAGAAAGTCTAGAACTCAGAGAAGTGGGCTAAGCTGGAGCCAGAAGTTTGAGAGTCTTCAGAAAATAGTTTGTATTTGAATCCAAGGGGATGGATAAAATCATATGGGGAAAGAAGAAAAAGGGTGCAGGACTCACCCCTGGGGACTTCCAAATTAAGGTGATTGTAGAGAAAAAGGAACTAGCACAGGAAACCAAAAAGCCATGACTGTGAGGTAGGAGAGGGAAAATGATGACTACAGGGGAAAAAATATATATGTTATAGGAATGAAGGAGAAATCAGCTGTGCCAAAGGCTGCTGATAATTCATTTGTAACCCTCAAACCTCTTTATATGAGAGTCAACAACATCCATGGGCAAGGTTGATTTTGGCCACGTCTCCTAGTGTCACACCTATAAATACCTGATGGATAATTTATTTAACATTTCTGAGTGTTAGTTTTCTCATTTGAAAAATAGGGACAATGCATGCACTTCCTAGGCTTTTGTAAACATTCAATAAGAAAATTTATGTAAACTATTCCCAGAATACTAGGCATATAATGCTCAATAAATGGCAACCATTATTATGAAAAAGCATTATGTTTGGAAACCAGAGGGCCCACATTCTAGTGAACATCCTATAATTAACAGTAATTTCCTTGGGTTAACAGTTGTTTGAATTTTAATTTTCCCATCAGGAAAATGGGGACAATAATTTCTGTCTTGCTATCTTTTCTCGTAGGGCTGTCTGATGGATTAAATGGTGTCGTGAATGTGAAAGGGCTCTATAAGCCATTCAGTGCAAAGAAGATATGAAGAATTTCTTTTCTTTCCTCTTTTTTTTTTTTTCTTTGAGACAATGTCTCGCTCTGTCACCCAGGCTGGAGTGTGGTGGCCTGATCACAGCTCACTGCAACCTCTGCCTCCTGGAGTCAAGCGATCCTCCCACCTCAGCCTCCTGAGTAGCTGGGACTACGGTTGTGCGCCACCACACTCAGCTAATTTTTATATGTTTAGTAGAGACTGGGTTTCTCCATGTTGACCGGGCTGGTCTCAAACTCCTGGGCTCAAGAGATCTGCCTGCCTTGGCCTCCCAAAATACTGGGATTACAGGCATGAGCCACCTCTCCTTGCTCCATATGAAGAATTTCTAATTGTCCAGTAGAATTTTTATTTGTCTAGCTTTCAAATCAGTTGAATATGTATACTTTAGGAGAGGAGTGAATAGGTTTGAGGGAGGCAATAGCAATACTCTGAGGAATAAAGCTTTTTAGGTGGTCCAAACTTACCAGGTTTAGGGTACAGCTCTGCAGCACTGTTTCCCTTATGTTCTTTTGGAGGGATCCACAAGAGTCAAGATACTAATGTGAGGAGAAGCAACTGGTTCCTAGGACATGAGCTATCTTCCTAGGGTACTTAATGCATTGTAGATGCTCAAGACTTAGCCTTTGATGGATTGAAAATATGTGGCCAGCATGATCCAGAGGAAATGGGGTGTTTCTCTGCCAAGTTGTGACTGTGTCTCCTCAGCTCTCCTTGACTCTGGAAGAGGCAGGTAGAACGGGAAAAGGGAAGTAGGAAAAATGAAAAGAGGAGGGAAATAGAATGATACATAGGGGTGGAAGGAGAGAAATTCTTAGAATTGGGAAGAGGAAACACTATCATTACATTAAGTTTGCTGGCATGAAGGATGCTGGGAAGGGATGCTGAAGTGCTTCTGGACCCATCACAAAATGTTCGCAGATGAAGAAGCTAAAGTTAGAGAGGGAAAATGACGAATTCAGGGTTACTTATAAAGGCTGATACTTTAGCAATCATTGGTGGTTTTCTATGGTATTTTAAGCAACAACAACAAAAAAACCTTGATGTTATTCTTAACATGTCTTCCTCTGTCTCTAATGCCCAAATTAAATCCATAAGCAAATTCTGTTGAGCCTATTTGAAAATAAATCCTGAACCCAACTATTCCTCTTTTCCTCCACCACTATCATCATCCTAGTCAAGTCACCCTCTCCTCTCCCCTGAATTAGGAAATTATCTTGAGCTTTTCCCTTGTCCTGGGTATGGTCTCTTCACACAGCAGCCAAAATGATCCTTTAAACACTTAAGATCATGTTACCTCTCTGCCCAACATATCCACTGACTTCCTACCTCACTCAGAGTAAAATTCAAAGAGCTGTCTGCCACCTATGAAGCCCTGGATAAACCTGCCTCCCACTGCATCTCTCCTTTCGCTATATCCTGATATTCCTTTGACAAATGCAGCATGCTCCTACCTTAGGGCCTTTGTAGTTGGTGCTTCCCTCTGCCCAAAACATTCTTCCCTCAGATATTTGCATGGCTCAATTCTCACTCAGACTTCAGGTCTGCTCATGGGTCAGCTTATCAGACCACTTTCCTGATTGTCTTCTGTAAATTAGCACACACATTCCACATTCCTGTCCTCTACTCCACTTCTTTTTCCTTCTGGCATTTGTCCCCATTGTACATATTTAGTATTATCTGTCTCCATTCACTAGAATACAAATTCTATGAGGGCAGAGATTTGCCTATTTTCTTTTCAATCCATTATTTCTCCTATCTGGCATATATTAGGCCCTGAAAAACATTTGTTCAATCAGTGAATAAATGAACTGAAGCCCAATGTCTCAGAGCAAAGGAATAAAGCACTAGGAATTCCAAAAAGATGTGGAGTTAATTCTTAATTCTGTTATTTGCCAGCTGTCTTTTAGCCACATTATCAGCCTCCATTTCTCCAGCCTGTTACATGGAGATAATACCCAACTACATTTCTTATTAAAGAAAGCATGGAATTTAACTGCAATCAGGGCAAGATAATTAACATTTATTGAGCACTGTCTTTGGGTTGGACCCTTTACATAATATCATTCTCAAAAATCCTCTTGTAAGGCAGGTGTCATTTTCCCCACTTAACAAAGACTAGTCTGAAATTCAGAGTTAAATTAACAAAACAGTAAGTGTTGGAGTTAGGATTTTCTTTTCTTTCTTTTTTTTTTTTTGAGACGGAGTCTTGCTCTGTCACCCAGGCTGGAGTCCAGTGGCGCGATCTCAGCTCACTATAAGCTCTGCCTCCCGGGTTCACGCCATTCTCCTGCCTCAGCCTCCAGAGTAGCTGGGACTACAGGCACCAGCCACCACGCCTGGCTAATTTTTTGTATTTTTTAATAGAGACGGGGTTTCACCGTGTTAGCCAGGATGGTCTCGATCTCCTGACCTCGTGATCTGCCTGCCTCTGTCTCCCAAAGTGCTGGGATTACAGGCGTGAGCCACTGCGCCCGGCCGGAGTTAGGATTTTCATCCAGTGCTCTGTGGCCCTTAAATTCATGTCCAACCTTGGAGAGCTAAGCACGCAGGAAAACAAAAAAAAAGAAAAAGTGACTTTCTTTTTACTATGGGATGCTTTCAACTGTTATTTGAACTGTTATTTTCAGGTCAGCATCAAGAGCCAAATGTGAAAGCCAAAGATGCATATTGAGTTGCTGTCATTGTGTGGGAGAATAAATAATATCTTTTCCTTACCCATTGCAAGGGTCATAGTTGAGGCACTTATAATAAAAGACAGATTAACAAGAGAAAAGCATACAAATGTATTTAATGTAAGTTTTATGAGACAGTGAAATCTTCAGAAATGAAGACCCCAAAGAAACAGGGCAATCTGTGTATTTTTATGCTTAGGTTTGATGAAAAGTGGCCAGTGGTGCAGAAGTATGATTGGAGAGAGGGATTATGATCTAATAATGGTAATAAACTGGGAGGAATTTCGCAAGGTCCATTTGTTCAGATTCTTCTTGGCTTCTCTGTGTCTGAGGATTAGGATGTTCCTTTTTCCTGGGCATAGGGTGGGCACCTCTGGAATGAAGTCTTGTTTTGTTTTGTTTTGCTGGTTTGTTTGTTTTTGAGAGGGAGTCTTGCTCTGTCGCCCAGGCTGGCGTGCAGTGGCGAGATCTCGGCTCACTGCAACCTCTGCCTCCTGGGTTCAAGCGGTTCTTCTGCCTCACCCTCCTGAGTAGCTGGGATTACAGGCACGTGCCACCATGCCCGGCTAATTTTTTTGTATTTTTAGTAGAGATGGGGTTTTACCATGTTGGTCAGGCTGGTCTCGAACTCCTAACCTCGTGATCTGCACATCTGGGCCTCCTAAAGTGCTGGGATTACAGGAGTAAGCCACTGCACTGGCCGGAATGAAGGTTTTATGACCTACTTCAGAGGAATGTCAGCTAGGTTTTATGGCCTGCTTCAGGGGAGAAAGGGTGAGGGGAAGTTGAGAATGACCTTCCTGCTTCTGCTGTTTTCTCTAATGCTAAGGTGCCATATGTCCTGAACCTCATCATCATCAAATATTGATAAAAGGACCACAGTGTGACAGAAGAGACTTTAGCAGGTGAAACTTGTGTCTCCTTATGGTTAAAGCAAAGCAAAGCAAAGCAAAGGAAACTGTAGCAAACCCTCCTGAAAGAGCTGTAGCAAACCTGCAGAGTCCGCACAGCTTCCTAGGTCTCTGCCTAATCAGGAGTCATGACTAGTTTCAAGAACAGCCTGTGGGATTTGGCGGCTACTTTCACAGCTCTTCAGCTGATGTGAGGTCTGCCATTTACGACTTTGCAGGCTTCCTTTATGTGTGGCAAAATGGAGGGAGAGGTGCCAAGTCACAGCAAAATCCTGGCTTTCTTATTTCAAAGCACCACCCCACTTCCAGTCCTTTCTATTGCATGTTGTGGTGCCACCCATGGCTTAGGGAATTTCATTTTTAGCTCTCTGTGTTCCAAATACGTTCTCAGTGAGTGATGTCTTCTATCTTTCAGGGTTTCTGAGCCAGTTGTGTCCAGGTGAGTCACCTGCTCCAAAGGAATGCCAGATTCTGTTAGAAAGCCCCGTGAAAGTGGATCTACGCCTTATTAATCCTACTTTCATCTCGGTTTTACTGGTGAAGAAAAGTGCTTCTGTAAGAAAAGTGCTTTAACAAGCAGGATTTCCCATTTGTTTCCCAGCTTAGGTAAGGTGGTAATTCTGATCAAGTAAATTGGTTTCCTAAACCAGTGTTATCACACTTTTCATATTTATGGTATTTTTAGTGGTATAACTTGAAGGAATTAAAAGATTCATGTAACATCAGTAAATAAGTCAGTAGTCATTACTGATCAGTCTGAGGGACAGAAAACAATCTTGTCTCACATTTTAATTTTCTTTTCAGTTCTCCCTTGGTCTCTCAGCAACACTGTTGCTGTTTGATAGAAATATTGACTACCCTAACTACTCTGTCTTAGATACACAGAAGACTGTGTTCTCAAGTGTTCCAGTAAACGCTTCTTTCTTTGGCACCTGTTTGATCTTGATACAATCCTTTCTGGTTCACGGCAAATTTTGCTCTGCCCTACAGCCTGTCACACCACCCACTGCTTATCTGGCAGACATTGCTGAATAGAATGTCTTTAGTGCTAGCCAAAAAGTATTGGGTATATTGATCACAAATTAATAACACATCCACTTTTTTTGGGATACATATATGTGCTGTGTCACACTCTGTGAACCATCGGTTTGGACAAATGCAGTCCAAGATTGTTTTGATTTTCTCTATTCCATCTTGTTTTCCTCTTTTACCTATAACTGTATTCAACGTCTGCTTTTGCCAAGATAGTATGTGTGTGTGATTTTTTTCTTTCTTTCAGGGTACCAGCCTTCCTTTCCTTCGGGTCAAATGAGATCACAAAACAATAATAGCTGAGCACAGCTCTGGTTCTCGGTAAAGGAATCCAGTTTAGAGAAATTGCATTAGTCAAAAACAATATGAGTTTGACTCCTGTCCACTTAGTGATTGGGTGGTGTTAATCCGAACTCCTGTTCTTTCCTTTCCTCTAAATTAGAGATCATAATGATACCTGTCTATGAAGATTAGATGCAATAATACATGGAATACATGTAGCACAGCCACAGTGCTTAGTATAATTTCCTTTTTATAAATGGCTCTCTCCTTTTCTGGATACCACTGTGTATCTGCTGGCACTGCTGCTGAATGCCTTGGGTCAGGCCTACAGAATGAATGAATTGGAATTGACAGCCAACCAGCAAGCAAGAGTTACTGGCTGACTTTCTGAAGTGTCAGAAAGATGCATATTAACTCTGTTCTTCATAAGATGTTCAAACATAGCTCTCTTCCTATACACCTGCATTCAATCTTTTTTACAAGAAAATATCAGTAATTCCATTTTCTCATGGCATGAATTTTCCTAATCCTGTACAGCATGATTGAAGAATCGAGCTGGCCATGCTTGGAATCAAATGAGACTATTACCTGATCTCATGGGACTTTCTTCTGAGCCCATAAAGGCAACTGCTTCTCAAGACAGTTCTTTCAGGGGAGGAAGGGAGGAGAATTTATCCACTAGCTCCCATTTCTCATTGGTCAAATATTTGCTTTCTAGTACATTAGTTCTTCTACACGTCTGGGTTGTACCTATGTGGGACCTAGCAAGCCTCATGTCATTTCATCCCTCAGCATTGACTGGGCAAAAAGCAAGAAGTGCCTAGTGTGGGCATGTGAAAATATTGTTCGGCTGTGCCTACATGAAATTAGTCAGAGACCAACCAATGTTTGTCAGTGCAGTGACTACTGGTGTTGGAACAAGTATGGCAATGACAGAAGTAGCTGCAGCCAAGATACTGAAGTAAGCCATAGGCTGTACATGATACATTTCACCCCTTGCACTATTCACATCAATTCATGTGCTCTCATTATATCCAGCTGCCATAATAAACATTTTTTTGTGTGTGTGTGAACAGCATGCTGTCACTTTTTTTCCCAAAGGGAGAGGTTCACTCAACCAAAGAGTCCTCTTCAAGGTGGTGACTAGCTATAATCTCTGAAAAGACTTAAATCAAGAGTTGAGTGAAGCTATAATTCCTGTTGCTACAACTGATCCCAAGGTTGTAATAGGTATCACCTCCTTTCTTCACCATCTATTCTGAATCCCCTCATCTTCAGTTGTTCATCTGCTGGGATGACATGGAGCTTCATTTCTGAGGGTTTGTATTCATAGTTGCCTCGCCCTTGTCAGGCTCTGGTTGTTACAATTGAGCATCTTCTATGCATAATACTACCAAGAGAAGGCCAGGCATGGTGGCTCACCCCTGTAATTCCAGCATTTTGGGAGGCTCAGGCTGGTGGGTCATCTGAGATCAGGAGTTCAGGACCAGCCTGACCAACATGGGTAAAACTCTGTCTCCACTAAAAATACAAAATTAGCCAGGTGTGGAGATGCATGCCTGTAATCCCAGCTACTCAGGTGGCTGAGGCAGGAGATTTGCTTGAACCTGGGAGGCGGAGGTGGCAGTGAGTCAAAGATCGTGCCATTGCACTCCAGCCTGGGCAACAAGAGCGAAACTCCATCTCAAAAACTAACCAACCAACCAACCAACCAACCAAACAAACAAACTACTACCCAGATATACCTCAGTGAATTCCTGGGTTCCTGACATGTTCCTTTTTATCCCTGTTGTATAGTAGCAATTCTGGATTATTTCTCATGATAATCAGGATCAGTGATTCCTGAGGAGACAATCACACCTTTGTTATGTGTTAGTTCCTGGTATAAGGAACTTTAAGTAAAAAGGTATGTAGGTTATAGCTGTAAGTTCAGTAGGTACCTTTCTGTGTCATCTGACAGAGCATTCTGCCATCCATCTGATCCCCCTAGAACTGTAATCTCTAACCTTGTACAACCTATGATTAGAAAGTACAAGTTCTGTGAGTTTCAGAAATACGAAAACCCAATTCTATTTGACCCTGTGGTTCCCAGATCCATGAATTCTTGCTGTTTAGGATAAAGCACCACCATATAATTTGCTTTTTGTCAGCAGATAGTCTACAACCTAGGGGAAAGAGAACTCTTGAGCTGGTACCTTTGCTGAAGCTTTAATAGGACTTTCTACTGTTCTACTAGACAGAGTATCTTGATGACGGTGTGCATAAGAAGACCAGTGGGTCCTTTAGTCATGCATCCATGTAGCCTTTCCTTTGGCATAAATTGGGATTTTGTTCTGGGGAAGTGCTGAATGGAATACAATACACATAGATCAGATAGTCTGTAAGCCAGTAGATAGTGGTGCTGAGGGAGGTACAAGGGAAGGCAAACTAACACCATAAGTAGATTTCTATTTCAGTGAGACCAAATCACAGTCCCTTTCATGTTGGAAGTGGCTCATTGTAGTAAACCTACTGCTATACTTGAGTTTGCCTCAAGGGATAGCGCCATCTTGATGGCTCAGAATTAGTCTCTTCTACCAGGAGACTGGACATTCACCGTGACAGTAGCTGTATCAGTCTTTGTGAGAGCAAGTCAATGCTGTCAGGCCAATTCAATATCTTTGTTTCTGCCACATGACCCATTTCATTGGCTGTGGTTGCTAAAAGGGGCAATCCATAGAAAGATTCATTCTGTCCCTTTAATTGTTGACCACCTCCTCTGCATGGACTATTCTCTAATGAGTATTTATGTGAGACACAAGGACATAAATACTTTGGGCTCAGTCCTATAAATTCATTTATATACCTCTTCCTAGAATTCCTTGTTCTGGATCTTCTTGTGTCATTCCTTCCAGGCCCCTCAACAATTAGCCAAGTCACTGACCACTTACCAGGAGTTTATGTAGGTCTGTACCTGAAGCCACATCTCATTCCATTGTAATTAAATGACCAAGTGTTCTGCTAGCAGCTCTGCCCACTGGGAGAATTTCCCTTCACCACTGTCCTCTAGAAGTACCCTGATGGGATTATAATAACAATGGTCCATTTTCAGTCGGCACCAACATATTATGCTACCCATTTTGAACCAAGCCCAAGTCCTTTCCTCCTCTGACTTGGATTTTAGAAGAGGCATTAGTGTGATAATGTGAATCTGAGCTACCTGTTTATGAAATGTACTTGTACCTTCTTGAACTTTTTCGACCTGATCCTAATGTAGCATTGCCATGGAAGAATGAGTTGCCTTGCACCTGCTCCAACCATGACACAGTGGATCAAATAAGATTCAGCATATGATGGGCAGCTTTGGATACATAGTCATTGATATTAATACCCAGTCCCTCTTAGGGTCCAGTAGAATGACAAGCATTGCTTTTCTTTCTTTCCTTCTTTCTTTCTTTCTTTTTCTTTCTTTCTTTCTTTCTTTCTTTCTTTCTTTCTTTCTTTCTTTCTTTCTTTCTTTCTCTTTCTTTTTTTCTCTTTCTTTCTTTCTTTCTTTCTTCCTTCCTTCCTTCTTTCTTTCTTTCTTCTTTCTTTCTTTCTTTCTTTCTTTCTTTCTTTCTTTCTTTCTTTCTTTCTTTCCTTTCTTTCTTTCTTCCTCTCTCTCTTTCTCTCTCTTTCTTTCTTTCTCTCTTTCCTTCTTTCTTTCTTTCCTTCCTTCCTTCCTTCCTTCCTTCTTTCTTTTTTTGTTTTGAGATGGAATTTCACTCTTGCTGCCCAGGCTGGAGTGCAACGGTGTGATCTCGGCTCACTGCAACCTCTGCCTCCTGGGTTCAAGCAATTCTCCTGCCTCAGCCTCCCAAGTAGCTGGGATTACAGGAAGGCGCCACCACGCCCAGTTAATTTTGTATTTTTAGTAGAAACGGGGTTTCTCCATGTTGGTCGGGCTGGTCTCGAACTCCCGGCCTCACGTGATCCGCCCGCCTCAGTCTCCCAAAGTGCTGGGATTACAGGTGTGAGCCACTGCGCCTGGCCCAGGCATTGCTTTTCAAACAGAAAAGTGCTCTCTGCTACAAAAGCCATGCCCTTACTCTCAAGCTCTAGGAGACACTGTAACAATTCTTCTATTGGGGCTTACCTGGTTCTCCACCCAGCATTCTCATCTGCTACTGTTCCCTTTAGTATATAGCCTGAGTAGGAGGACAAGTGGGTCACAGTCTCAACTTGTTGCAACCCCTCTTCTTACACTGGGTTCCATGTAAAACCACAGCCTTCTGGGTCACCTGAAAAATGGATTGGAGCAGTGCTCCTGAAAGCAGTCTATGCTCCCTCCAAAACTCGAAGAAGCCAACTTAGTGATTGGAGGTGCAACTTTTTCTTAGTGGTAGGAGGTGCAACAACTCATTCTTATCTTACAGATATGCTATCCAATAAAGTAGCCACTAGCCCCATGTGGCTATTTAAATGAATTTATAAAAATATATATATTCGGCTGGGCGTGGTGGCTCACACCTGTAATCCTAGCACTTTGGTAGTCAGAGGCAGGCGGATCACCTGAGGTCAGGAGTTCGAGATCAGCCTTGCCAATATGGTGAAACCCCATCTCTACTAAAAATACAAAAATTAGCCAGGCGTAGTAATGCATGCCTGTAATCCTAGCTACTCAGGAGGCTGAGGCAGGAGAATCGCTGGAACCTGAGAGGCAGGAGAATCGCTGGAACCTGAGAGGCAGAGGCTGCAGAGAGCCAAGATTGCACCACTGCACTCCAGCCTGGGTGACAGAGCGAGACTCTGTCTTAAATATATATATATACATAAAACTATATATATAATATATATATTCAACTCTACAGTTTCACTAGCCAAATTTCAAGTGTTCAATAGCTACATGTAGCTAGTGGCTACTCTGCTGTACAGCACAGAAATAAAAACATTTCTATCATGGCAGAAAGTTCTATTGGACAGCACTACCTTAGAAGCTCTATCCTCACATGGCAGGTTAAGATGCAAACCCAGGTCTATCTGATGCTAAAGCCCGTGTTTTTCTACTTTAGCAAGTCACAGCCAGACTGGGTCTAAGCAAATGCTTTTCTGTTGTGTCCAAGAGCAAAATGAGCTCTCCAATCAGATTTTTGTGCAATTAAGTTTTGGTTCATGCAGTGTGGCTGCAAATTCTCTTTCATTTTGATAAATAAAAAAGGCATTTTATCTAAAGGCCAAGTCTGTAATAGTGACTCTCCATAACTGACTTCTCTTTCTTGGCTTCAGGGGACTCAGAAAGCAGTTTCCTTTTTAAAGAAAGTTTTTATATAGCTCAGAAATATTATGCATTTCCAAAGAAATAGAGCAGACTAGCTTTGGCAGACAGCAGAATCTCTGTGAATGCTGTGGTTCTGCATTTCCATCTGTACTCCATAAAAGGCAAGGATCATTGTCCCCGCAGAATGCAGCTGAATGGCAGCTGGAGCATGAATGGACAGGAAAAAAACACTCTCCTCCCTCTAATAACACCACTTATGGCGGACAGGCGAGGTTCTCTTCTGAATGTGGTAAAGAGATGCCGTTATGATAAGAGTAATTATTATACATTAGTTAAAATCCCATTTAGGGAGAGTTATATTGCAGCTATTTTAAAAGAGGTTTGCTAACCCTCCAAGTTTGAGGGAGAGATTAATTAGTGTCAGTGAAGGATCTCCAAGATAAAAACAAATTAAGCCTCCTCATCTAGCCTTGCTTGGGTGTCCTTGAGTTGCTGCTTCCTTTGTGAGAGGGACAGTGTTTGGTCTGATCTATTCTGCTTGAAGAGAAGGGAAGGGAACTCAAATTTGCTAGGGCTTCTGATGTGCCAGACACCATGATACGTACTTTAGAAGAAGGAGGCACCTTTGAACTAGGATTTCCCATTGTTCCCACTCAGCCCACTGCAGAACATTTGCTAAATTGAGGCATTTATGCCCTAAGACTATCTTTGTGACACAGATTGAGTCATGTTTTTGGTGGCCCCTCCCAAGCCACTCTGGATTATTTACTTCCATTTCATTCAAACGGGCAAAAGAAAAATAGAAGGTTAAAAAAACATAGTTCAGTTGTTTGTTTCTTTTAAACACTCCCATGAATACTAAAAATATTTGCTTCAGGATTGCTGGCTTTGGGGATATTTTGAAAATATGGCAACAGGTCGAATTCCTACCAGAAATAAATATTGTTAGCTTTTATCCTTTGTTCAGTCTCACTGGCTACAAGATTTTATCATTTCTCCCATCAAGTACTTTGAATTTTTAGCCTAGGTTTTCTGAGACAGACTTCATCTTACGTACTGCACTATTGTCAGTTAAAGCAAATCATTACATGCGAACTTAAATGCATTTCGATCTTGTTATCTTTGTGAAATTTATTACAATAAGTAAATTTGCAAATTATTTAAAAAAAACTTACACCATGAGTCTAATTTTAGTTTCAAGAAATAGTTGTGCATATCACCCAAATCATTACCTGTTCCATTTATTTCAATTGATTTTGCTAGTTATGTAAATGTAGACCAATTATTTACACTGAGACTTCACTTTTTTTCTTCACTAAAAAGAAGAATAATAGTTACTTCATAGGATTCCAGTGAGGATCGAATGAGATGATGCACTTAGTGACTTCACCTTCATGTCAAGATGGTGTAATAAGTGCCAGATTTACTTCGCTGGCTGAAACAACCAAAAATTGCCTAAAATATATGAAATAATTTTTTAAAGACACTTAGGCAAAAAACAACAAAGGACAATTATTCCTGAGAGCTAAGAGACAAATGAGGTAAGCCCTGTAATTGTCCCAGCTTACTGTGTTTAAGGAGTTTCTAAGTAGTGGAGCAGGGAAGTGGAACCTAGGCAAATAAATTTGAGAACAAAGAATATTACCAGGGATAATGAATGCCATTTCATAAAATAAAGGTTCATTCCATCAAAAGGGCATAACAATCTTTTTTTTTTTTTGAGATGGAGTCCCACTCTGTCACCCAGGTTGGAGTGCAATGGCATGGTCTTGGCTCACTGTAACCTCCGCCTCCCAGGTTCAAGTGATTCCCCCGCCTCCGCCTCCCGAGTAGCTGGGACTACAGGTGCGTGCCACCACACCCGGCTAATTTTTGTATTTTTAATAGAGATGGGGTTTCACTATGTTGGCCAGGCTGGTCTCGAACTCCTGAGCTCGTGATCCGCCTGCCTCAGCCTTCCAAAGTGCTGGGATTACAGGCATGAGCCACCACACCTAGCCTGGACATAACAATCTTAAACACATATGCACCTAATAACAGAACTTCAAAATACGTGAAGCTGGCTAGGTGCGATGGCTCATGCCTGTAATCCCAGCACTTTGGGAGGCCCATGTTGGTGGATCACTTGAGGTCAGGAGTTTGAGATTAGCCTGGCCAACGTGGTGACCCCATCTCTACCAAAAAATACAAAAATTATCTGGGTGTGGTTATGTGTGCCTGTACTCCCAGCTACTTGGGAGGCTGAGGTGGGAGAATTGCTTGAACCCAGGAGGTAGACGTTGCAGTGAGCCAAGATCGTGCCACTGCCCTCCAGCTTGGGCGACAGTGAGACTCTGTCTACACACACACACAGAAAGTGAAGTTGCCAGGTATGATGGTTCATGTCTATAAGTCTAGCACTTTGGGAGGCCAAAGTGAGAGGATAGCTTGAGGCCAACTGGACAACATAGTGAGATCTCATTTCTACAAAAAATTTTAAAAAATAGCTGGGCATGGGCCAGGCGCGGTGGCTCATGCCTGTAATCCCAACACTTTGCGGGGCCGAGGCGGGTGGATCATGAGGTCAGGAGATGGAGATCATCCTGGCTAACACAGTGAAACCCTGTCTGTACTAAAAATACAAAAACAAAAAAATAGGCAGGCATGGTGGCGGGTGCCTATAGTCCCAGCTACTTGGGAGGCTGAGGCAGGAGAATAGCATGCACCTGGGAGGCAGAGGTTGCAGTGAGCTGAGATCGCACCATTACACTCCAGACTGGGTGACAGAGCGAGACTCCATCTAAAATAAATAAATAAATACATACATAAAAATAAAAAATAGCTGGGCATGATGGTGTGCACCTGTAGTCCCAAGTACTTGGGAAGGTGAGGGGGAAGAATTGTTTGAGCCCAGGAGGTCAAGGCTGTAGTGAGCCATGAATATGCCACTATACTCCAGTCTGGGTGACAGAGTGAGACCATGTCTCTTAAAAAAAAAAAGGGGGGCCGGGCGCAGTGGCTCACACCTGTAATCCCAGCACTTTGGGAGGCTGAGGCAGGTTGTTCACGAGGTCAGGAGTTCAAGACCAGCCTGGCCAAGATGGTGAAACCCCGTCTCTACTAAATATACAAAAATTAGCTGACCATGGTGGTGGGCGCCTATAATCCTAGCTACTCGGGAGGTTGAGGCAGAGGATTGGAATTGCTTGAACCCGGGAGGCAGAGGTTGCAGTGAGCTGAGGTAGCACCAGTGCACTCCAGCCTGGGCGACAGAGCAAGACTCCATCTCAAAAAAAAAAAGAAAAGAAAAAAGAAAAAAGAAAAAAAAAGAAAAGGGAAGAAATGAATTAGAAAATTCAAAATGATTTAAAAGTAATGTTATAAAAAGGATAGCAAATGAAAAAATGAATGAAGAACAGCTAAGCTGCATTTATTAGAGAGGAAATTTGGATAATAGAGTATTAGGGAAACCGAGAGAGAACTTGGGTAGGAAGAGGAGAAAGTGAAGTGCTATAGAGAGGTGCTGGAAGTGCAGCAAGTGCATTGGCAAAACTAGGGTGACCTGTGTATAATGACAGACAGAATAGGGTATTAGACAGTAGTGTCACAAGATTCACAGGGCTGCATGCTGCAAGATGCCCACCACAAATGTGGCACTTCTCAGACTAACCATTTTGTGAGATTGCCTTCCTTCAAGATCGAACTAGATGCTCATTTTAACCCAATTTCACCTGGATAAAACTCTAAAAGGTCGGAATAGGCTAGTGCCTCAAATTCAGTACTTTAACATAATAAACATCTTTTTCTCTCTCATGGCAATCCAGTAAAGTCCTGCAGAAGGATTCTGCTCCATGTGGTCATTCGGGAGCCCAGGCTCCTTTTGTCTTGTGTCTCTGCTCTTCTCTCCATTTTTCAAATTCTGTCCACTTAGCTAGTGGGTAGAAAAGGAGAACCAGGACTGCATGAAGGACATTTTTAACATTTCAGGCTTAGATGTGGCACATGCCATGTAGGTTCGTATTCCATTGGCTGAAATTCAGACACATGGTCTCAACTGATTGTAAGATGTGGTCCAGCCATGTGCCCAGAAGAAAAGCAGAACACTGGTATTTGTAAACACCAATAATCTCTACAACAGACGTCCTTGTCCTGTGTGTTGATGCTTTGGGAACCAGACTCCTTTGTTGAACACTGAGCCTAACTCCAATTTATTTTCTAAGTGAATTTAGTGGTTTTTATTACAGTAAATGCTCATGGAAAGAATTTAAATTGGAGTCAAACATGAATATTTTCTAACATTATTGAATGGAAATAAAGCATCATACAAAGATATAAACAGACAAAGTTTTCAAATTTCAATATGTTAGGGGAGGACAAAAGAATCTTACAAATCATTTAATTCAGTCTTCTAATTTTGCAGTTAACTAAACTGGACCAACAGCCCACATCTATGTAGATAATTAGTAAGAGAGCCAGGGTTTAAACCTAACTGGTGTCATGTCAGGCTTTAAACTACAAACAAGAATTTAACACATCAAGACAAAAAGTCTTCATGTTATACTTTTAAAAGGCACAGAACAATTAAACAGTGTAGAAATCTAATATGTCTTTAAATTACATGGATGCATAAAGGAACCTCATTTTTAAAAATTATTGTTATTATTTTGGGAGCCAGAGTCTCGCTCTGTCGCCCAGGCTAGAGTGCAGTGGCACTATCTTGGCTCACTGAAACCTCCGCCTCCTGGGTTCAAGCGATTCTCCTGCTTCAGCCTCCTGAGTAGCTGGGATTACAGGTTCCTGCCACCATACCCAACTAATTTTTGTATATTTAGTGGAGACAGGGTTTCACCATGTTGGCCAGGCTGGTCTCAAACTCCTGATCTCAAGTGATCCACCTGCCTCGGCCTCCCAAAGTGCTGGGATTACAGGTGTGAGCCACCGTGCCCAGCCAATCTCTCTCTTATTTTTGTTTGAGACAGAGTTTCACTCTTGTTGCCCAGGCTGGAGTGCAATGACGTGATCTCGGCTCACTGCAACTTCCGCCTCCTAGGTTCAAGCGATTCTCCTGCCTCAGCCTGCCTAGTAGCTGGGATTACAGGCATGCGCCACCACGCCCAGCTAATTTTGTATTTTTAGTAGAGACGGGGTTTCTCCATGTTGGTCAAGCTGGTCTCGAACTCCCGACCTCAGGTGATCCACCCGCCTCGGCCTCCCAAAGTGCTGGGATTACAGGTGCGAGCCACTGTGCCCGGCCACCAATCTCATTTATTTTTAATAGACATTTTGCATTTTTAGTTGATGAGATGATAACAAGCGTCTACCAGGGAAGTGCCTGCTGTCCATGGGTTAATGAATTGGATTATTATAGCAGTGGAGGTGGGTCTCTTTCTTTAGGAAATAGTTGATCAATTTTCTTGGGCTTTCATAATCTTAAATTTAGATCAAGTCAGAGAAATGACAATATATAGCCTTTTGCTTTTAGGATAACAGTATTTTTCAGTACACATAGACTTGTTTTGCAGTAAATGTTCTTTTTTTCTGATCTAAGTGCCACCATTTATCTCCTGTTCTTCTTTATATTTTGTATACACAAAGCCTAACTTGGATTTGATAGTAGGAATTAAGGAGTTCCATATGAATGTATTTTCCAGACAAAGGAAGCTTACCTACGTTATTGAAATTTAATAATTTTAGAAGGAAATCTTTCTAGGCTGTATCACCTACTTATCCATCACCTTTAAAAGAGTCTTGATATCTTCCCTTTAATACAGAGCTGAGAACAGAGATTTGAAGCCAGACCGCTTACGTTTAAGACCTGGTTCTGACTCTTACCAGCTGTGTGACCTCAGGCACGTTACTGTCTCAGTTTCCTCAGTTTCTCAGTTTCCTCATTTGTAAAATAAGAATATTAGTATATTCTTCTTAAAGTAGTTTTGAAGATTGAAAGATAATATATGTAAGGCACTTAAGACAGTGTCTGGTATATAATAATTACTAAGTATATATTAGCTCAAGGAGTCACAGTCTACACTGTGAGAAGGGGGTTGGCAGAAGTAAGATATTAATTAATGGAATATACAAGTGCATTTACCAACTTGTGATAAGTGATAGAAAAGGAAAGTACTAAGTGCTATTAGAGTGTTAACAGGGGAACCAGATTTAGCCTGGCATTGTGTTATAGAATTCTTTACATTTTAGTTTTTCCTACTAATGTGTGAATTTTTTGAAAGCAAGAAGCATGTCTTAATCTTCCTTATGTAACTGTCAGTAAGCACAGTCTCTGGCGCATAGCAGGGGCTCGAGACTACTTTGGTAGGAGAGATTAAAGGAAAGAAAGGAAAAATTCTACAGGCATCACCCGGAGAATATAAAGATATTCCAGGCAAGTATTCTGCAGGGGGTAGAGAATTATGCTCCTTGGTGACCCTGCCACCTGCAGAGGTGCAGTACCTCCCACACAGGGGTCAGCATCCCAGTGATTCCTGGCATCTGCAGCTTAATGAGGATGTATCCATTTATGCATTAAGGTTCATTTCTCTTGTTCAAAGCAGTCCCTCAGGTTTTCCCGGAGGACTGGTTTGCTTATTTTATACAGTATTCTTAGAATACTGCTGACATATTTGATAATCAGAGAGTCTTGGGAAGGGGGTTGCTTATCTTGGGGAAAGACAGCGAGCTATGTTTGAAGGCAGGTTTTCTTCCTCTCCTGAGAGAGTTGAGCAGGTTGAAAATAGGCTGCCTTCAGCCTTGCTTGGAATCTGGAGTGAAAGAGAAATACAGGGATGCAGCACTGAGGGAGCCCTGCTGTTCTCCTGGCCTGAGGGCTGAATTGATTCCACAGGTAACCTAGCATGAGCCTTCCACTTCATATGGGAGAAAAGGGAGGAGCAGATGGCCAGGTGCCTTGCCCCAGGTCACACAGTGGCAGAGCCTGAAGCCCTCAGACTTACATGCTCCCAGCTGACACCCTATACCACAACACATGGGGAATGGGAAAATGGAATTGACTTTAAAAAAAAAAATCTATGAATCAAAAGCCGGGTTTGTTGGGGCATACCTGTAGTCCTAGCTACTCAGGAGGCTGAGCTGGAGGATCACTTGAGCCCAGGAGTTCAAGGCTAGCCTGGGCAACATAATGAGACCCTGTCTCTAAAATAATAATAATAATAAAATCTATGAATAAGTTAGGAAAGACAAGGAAGAGACTGAATTGTGCGAACCTCCAATTTTAAATTGTGTTAACTTAGAAGAAAGACTATTTTTTAAAAATGTAATCAAAATAGTTAATGAAAACAACAGTAATACCAGCAAACACTTATATGTTATTTGTTATTTGCTTGGCATCATTCTGAGAGTTTTACATATATAAATTCATTTAACTTCCATAACAACTTCCTGGCCTAGATTTTATTAATTTTACACGTGAGGAAAACTGAGACATGGGAGCTTCAGCAACTTGCCCAAGGTCACACATTTAGTCAGTTGGAGAGTTAGAATGAAGATTTAGTTAAATATTTGCAGGAGCTGTGGAGCGTGCTGGCTGGCCGTCTTGCTGCTGCCACGGCTCTGCACTCTGGCCGCTCACCCTGGCCCATGGATGGGGATGTCTGGCTAAGCCCAGGGCTTAATGGCCCTCTACTGCTTTACAAAAGAACCCTGGAGTCGGGGCTCCTTGACATAAAACTTGTTTGTGTCCATAGGTTTATGACATTACTTTTTTATGTTGTCAGTGGGGCAGTGTCCTGGTAATTGCTGTCATTGTTCTATATTTGTCCCTGTATAGTCACTGGCTGAGAGCTTTCTTAAACTGAAACTCTAGAGCACTGAAGGATTTTAGACTTTTCTAGATACAAAATAGAATTCAGGGGCATAGTGAATTTTGGGATCTGTCTTCAGCTTTCTTTATATCAGTGGAAATCCACCCCAGATATTAGAAATAAGGACCAGAAAAAAATTAATTAACTGTGATGGAGGAATCTAGTCATTGGACCAATCTGCTTCAAGAAACAAAAGAATTATGAAAATCTCAGAATTTTTTTTTTTTTTTTATACAGGGTCTTTCTCTGTCACCTGGGCTGGAATGCAGTGGTGCAATCATGGCTGACTGAAGCCTCTACCTCCCCTGGCTCAGAGGATCCTCTCACCTCAGCCTCCTGAGTAGCTGGGACCACAGGCACGCACTACAACACCCAGCTAATTTTTAAGAAATATTTTTGCTGGGCGTGGTGGCTCATGCCTGCAATCCCAGCACTTTGGGAGGCTGAGGCGGGTGGATCACCTGAGGTCGGGAGTTTGAGACCAGCCTGACCGACATGGAGAAACCTCATCTCTACTAAAAATACAAAATCAGCCAGGCATGGTGGCACATGCTGAGGCTGGAGGCTGAGGCAGGAGAACCACTTGAACCTGGGAGGCGGAGGTTGCAGTGAGCCAAGATCGAGCCATTGCACTCCAGCCTGGGCAATAAGAGCGAAACTCTTGTCTCAAAACAAAAAACAAAAACAAAAAAAAGCCAACATATTTTTGTAGAGATTACAGGCATGATCCACCACAACTGACTCAGAATTGTTTACAAGCCCTCAAGTTTGGAAAATCATCTACAGATGTTAAGATATGTCCAAATAAGAAAACATCCAAATTGAACTGAGAGCACAAGGAACTACCCCGGACAGAATAAAAGTGAAAACTAGGTGAAAAAAATATTAAAGAACGGCAAGGGCATTATTGAATACTTACTATGTGCTAATCTTTGCCAAGGTACACTTCTCTGTCCCTTTAATGTGGTCCCATTCTCACTCGTTTCCCATTCTCAGATCTCACCTCAAAGCTATGCTAAGAGAAGCAGTTAGGATCAACAAGAGAGTCTTGTTTCATTTCAGGAGCTCCACTAAGAAGGCTCCTGGAATCGAACTTGTCCCAGGCTCAGAGGAAAGGGACGGTCAGACTCTATCCTTAACTAGGACCCAGGGGAGAAGACAGAAAAGAAAAAGAAAGTATGGAGGAAACAGAGAAGGTAAATTCTGTGTGGACTCAAAGGCAGCCTGTTGAGAACAGTAGCTGAACTGTTTTTAGCATCCTTTGGATTCCAAATGTGTCTGTGACCCAGCTACAAGAAAACTGGGCTCTTTCTGGTAATGGTTGATATCTGTACGCCCTTCCAGATCTCAACTGCTTAAAGGCAAAACTCCATCTAGTCCAACTGTCAGGATAGCCCTCTGTGCTAATTACACAAATAAGCAGGCTGAGATCTAGATAGCTTACCAAAACTTAAACAGCTAGTATAAGGCAGAATGAGGCCTAAAACCCAGGTCTGGCGTTTTGAAACCGAAACACTTTTCATTACTTCAGATGCTGGTTAAATATCCAGCCCAGCACACAAATGCCCTCGTGAGTTAGGATAATTGTGTGTGTGTCCGAGTTCTCCATCCCTTTTCTGCCCCTCGGTTCCTCCTCCCAGGGGCACAGAGCCCTGATGTTGCCCTGGAGAAGGCCTTGTAACATCTGGAAGTCCGGGGAGAGTGAGGTGACTGCTGTGCCAGGTTGAGTCAGTGGAGGAATGCAGGCGTGTCAGCGGGTTCCCAGGGGCCCTTTTCATCACCGAGGCACTCAGTAACAGGCTATCAATACCATTCCGAAATAGAAAGCATCAAACGGCCCAGGCTGTGGCTTTGAGTCGCCACCGAGGTGGCCAGCACAGGAAGCATTAGCACATCTTGCTTTTCTAGGAATAAAAGAACCGCAACTGTGTCCTTGAGTGTGTTAAACAATGTTAACTAGAGGGAAGGGTCAGGAGAGAGGTATGTGTGGTGGTTTATGGGCAGGAGATGAGAGAAACCACATGGCTCATTTGCCCGGCACTAATGGATCTGAAGCGAGGAGCCGGAGGCCAAGGGCACTGCTGTCTTGAAATGAGAAGAACTGAGAACAAGGGAAGTCCATTAGTGTCATGTTTGTGTTTCTCCTCCTCTGAAGCTGGATTCCAAGCTCACAGGGAGAAAAGACCAACAGTTTTCATCCTCAAGAGCTTTTTCCCGTTAGTGTCAAATTATGCCAGTACGGAAAAGGCAAAAAAACAGCAGTATAAATGGAGGCATTCGGAAGCATACTAGGAAGCCTCTCTCCTCTGCCCAGGGCGAAGCTCAGCTGCCTTAGGTAGATGATTAAGTTGATATTTGGGGCAGGGGTTGCTCCTTCGCCCTCGACACATGCGGATTTTCAGCAAGAGATCTCCTTACCTACACAGGGTCTGAATCAAGTCCTGCTAACTAAAAAGTCATCCAAAGGCATCCAATTCACAATGTGACCTATTAATCAAGATCGTCATGTACCTTAGCTCTGAGCCATCACTAATTTCACCAAAACAAAATTGTTTTGATCTATAGAAATAAAAAATAACATCATTAAAATAATAACACCTAATATGTACAAGCACTTACTTTGGGCCAGGCATTAAGTGCTTTACAAGTTCTAACCCATTTAACTCTTACAGTGGTGCCAAGAGGTAGAAAACTGTCACATCTCCACTTTCAAACAAGAACACAGAGACTCAGTGGAGTATTTCGTCATCTATTGCCGCTTAACAAACTACTGCAATACTTCGTGACCTAAAACAACAATTTATTGCCATTATCTCATGTTTCTGGGGGAGCAGGAATTTGATGGGCACAGAGGAGCAGTGCTACTCTGCTCCATGGGGTCTAGGACCACAGCTGGGATGATTTGAATAGTGAGGGGCTGGCCAGGCATCTCTGTCTGCATGGTGACTTCACAGGGCTAGCTTGAGTTTTCTCCTAGCATAGCGGCCTCAGGGTAGTTGGACTCCCTCCATGGTGCCCCAGGGCAAGTGGTCCAAGAGGTCTGAGTGGAAGCTATGAGGCTTCTTATCAAATAGCCTAAGAACCCACAGGAGGTGACTTCTGCCACAGGCAAGTCATTAAGACTAGCCAACATTCAGGGGAAAGGGAATTAGATTCTACCTCTAAATACGAAGACAACAAATTTAGAAGTACTTTTAGTCTGCCACAGTAAGTAATCAAGTCATGTAACTAGTAAGATGAAAAATAGCATTTTAACCTAGACACTCTTGTAACTTTTAGAATTTATTTATTTTAATTTTTAATTTTGTAAGTACATAGTAGCTGTATATGCTTATGAGGTACATGTGATGTTTTGATATAGGCATGCAATGCATAATAATCACATCGTGGAGAATGAATGGGTTATCCATCCCCTCAAGCACTTATCCTTTGTATTATGAACAATCCAATTATACTGTTTTAGTTATTTTTAAATGTACAATTAAGTTATTATTGACTACAGTCACCCCATTTTGCTATCAAATAGTAGGTCTTATTCATTCTTTCTATTTTTTTGTACCCATTAACCATCCCCACCTCTCCTCTTCCCCTTCCCCCCAGTTTATTTTATTTTAGATTCAGGATGTACATGTGCAGGTTTATTACAAGGGTATGTTGCATGATGCTGAGGTTTGGGCTTCTATTGACCCTGTCACCCAGATAGTGAACATACTACCCAATAGGTAGTTTTTTCAACCCTTGGACCCCTCCCTCCCCCTTTTTGCCGTTCCCAGTGTCTATTATTCTCATCTTTATGTTCATGTGTACCCAATGTTTAGCTCCCACTTATCAGTGAGAACAGATGGTATTTGGTTCTCTGTTTATGTGTTTATTCACTTAGGATAACAGCCTCCAACTGCATCCTTGTTGCTGCATACAACATGAGTTCATTATTTTTATGGCTGCATAGTATTCCATTAACCCAGACACTCTTAACCACTACATCTGGAAGTTGAACTTATATATCATTGACACAAATTCAGTGGATGATGGATATTCTGGCATTCGTTTGTAATTCAATTGTTTGGAAAATTTACACTTCCTTCTAGAGGTGTAATGTTTCTTTTCCTCTTTCCTTAAGTGTTTGTTAAACACCAACTTTGTGCCAGGCACTGTCCTAAGTGTTAGGGATAAAAAGCAAACAAACTACTGTCCCTGATTTTCAATGTTGTTATGGTTTGACTGTGTCCCCACCCAAATCTCATCTTGAATTGTAGCTTCCATAATTCCTATGTGTTGGGGGAGGGAACTGGTGGGAGACAATTGAATCATGAGGGCGGTTTCCTCTATACTATTCTCATGGTAGTGAATAAGTCTCAAGAGATCTGATAGTTTTACAAGGGGAAACCCCTTTCACTTGGTCCTCATTCTCTCTCTTGCCTGCTGCCGTGTAAGAACGTGTCTTTCATCTTCTGCCATGATTAAGGCCTCCCCAGTAACGTGGAACTGTGGGTCCATTAAACCTCTTTTTCTTTATAAATTACCCAGTCTCAGGTATGTCTTTATCAGCAATGTGAAAACAGAGTAATGCAAATGTCTTGTAGTCTAATGAGGGGAACAAACATGTACTTAATTATTGTTCAATGTAATTAATACTGCATGATAGGAACTAATATGAAGATTGAGGAGAAAACACCTAATTATAGTTTAGGGGCTAGGGAGGCTTTCCAAAGGTAATAAGGTTTGAATTATACCTTAGAGGATTAAGAGGCGGTTGCCAGGTGTTATGGACTGAGCTTTTATGTCCCACCAAAACTCTTAGGTTGAAGCCCCAGTCACCAATGTGGCAGATTTACAGATGGGGCCTTTAAGGAAGTCATTAAGGCTAAATGAGATCTTAAAGGTGGGTCCTTGATCTGATACAATTAGTGTCTTTATAAGAAGAGATACCAGAGAGCTCACACTTTCTCTGCCATGTAAGGACACAGTGGGAAGACAGCCTTCCAAAAGCCAGGAAGAGAGCCCTCCCAGACACCGAACTGGCCAGAACCTTGATCCTGGACTTCTTGCCTTCAGATCTGTGGAAAATAAATTTGTGTTTAAGCCACTCACTTTATGATATTTTGTTATGTCAGCTCCAGCTGACTAAGACACCAAATAAAAAGGGAAGGAAGAGTATTCCAAAGAGAAGCAATAGCATATGTAAGTGAAATGAGACTTAACAGAACAAGGTATAAGTAGGGAACCAGCAGTAGTTCACTGGGGCTGAAGCACAGGGTGGGGGAGCAGTGGTAAATAGACCAGAAAGATGCCAAAATCTAGATGCTTGGATCTCCTAGAATTGCTGAGTTAACCAGTCCTCGGGTTGCCTGACCTCTGCATTTCTCCTTATGTGAGATAAGTTTTCCTATTGTTTGAACCATCTTGGCATAGTTTTCTGTCCTTTGTATTCTAAGGTACTTGAATCATTTATGATAAATTTTAGCTGCATGTTACGAAAGTTTCAAAATAATTATGGTTTAAATAATATAGACTTTTAATTATTTCTTAATAAAAAATTACCAGATTTTGGCAGTCCAGGCCAGGCATACACTTCATGATGGCAAAGCGTAGGATCCCTTTATCAAGTTGCTATACCATTCTCAAGAGATAGCTTCAGGATCATGTTACAGAGCACAGCTATCATGTCTTCACTCTTACCAGGAAGATGGAAGGAGACAAGGGATGCCTCACACATCTTCCTTTTTTACAGACATGGAAACCACGCACACACACACACACATCACTTCCACTTTATGCCATTGGGTCATATGCCATTGGAGCATGTCTGTTGCAGCTTGAAAAGTTGTCTTTTCTTTGGATATCTATGCTTCCAGGTAAAAAGTCTGTGGGTTTTTACTAAAGAAGAAGAGGTGTAGGGATATTGAGGGATACTTACTAGTCTCTACCACGTAGAGAATCTCCCTAAGTCATCTAGATGATGGTGTGGTTGCATGGGCGACAGTGAGGAAAGAGTGGAGATTCCCAGACAGGATTTTGTAAAGTGCTGTGAGGATAATTCTGGTGTAACAGGAATTTTGCCATAGTGTCTGACTTGCAGTCAGTTTCCTGTGTTCTTTCTCAATGTTCCTCAAACATTGAGAACAAAATATGTGTTCTTTCTCAATGTTCCTCAAACCACTTCCCTGGAGTTTTATAAAAGCCTTTCATCCTTGTTGAGAAGAGAGAGAAACATAAAATAGAGAGAATATTTTGGTCAATATATTCTCGTTAATGCATAGTATTTAATGGTCTATAATGTGCTTCTGTATCATATAACCCACATGGATATAAAAAGGGAACCATATTAAAGAATCATTCTGGTTTTGACTATTGCAGCCACTAGAATCTTGATGGCAATACTCAGGTGCAGTATGCCATGTTCAAATATTCACAATAGATCTGAAAGGGCTTCCTAACTCAGGGATGAAGGAGATGGTTCAACAACTGAGTCTATACTGGAGATCGAGAACCTATACACTTTAACAAAGCAGTATCAGATCATTTATAAGCAAAAACACTGTGTGCCTATCAATGGAGTGTAGACTATCACTTTCTCCTCTCCTTCTCACTAAGGAACTGGTGAACATCCTTAGATGACGAATAGTTTTCTGAGGTTTCCATAACAAAGTACCATAAGTTGTGTGGCTTAAACAACAGAATTTAGGCTAGAAGTCCAAGATCAAAGTGTCATTAGGGTGGGTTCCTTCTGAGGGCTGTGAAGGAGAATCTTTTCCTCATCTATCTCCTCACTACTGGTGGTTTGCTGCCAATATTTGACTTATAAATAGCTTTCTCCTCATGTCTTCATATCATCTTCCTTCTAGGCATGTCTGCCTCTGTGTCCAAATCTCTCCTTTTTATAAGGACACCAGTCATATTGGATTAGGGCCCTCTTTATGACATTTTAAGAAAATGGCTTACCTCTGCAAATACCTTATTTGCAAATAAAGTCACATTCTGAGGTACTGGGGGTTAGCCATCCAATATATCTATTTTTGGGGGGATACAAGTCAACTCATGGCAGATGAGTATTACTGAAGAGAGAGCTTTGCTTTTGGTTCAGTTTAGATTTGTCTTCTTCTGAGTTCTGTGGAATTTCCTCTGATGTCCTACATTCCTCCCAAGTGATGCTGTGCATATTTGTTAGGGTGCTGCTATCAGCAGAATGTTTATTTCCTCCCCCAAATTCATATGTTGAAATCCTAACCCCCAAGGTGATGGTATTAGGAAGTGGGGGCCTTAGGGAGGCAATTAGGTCATGAGGGACAGAGCTCTCATGAGTCAGATTAGTGTCCTGATAAAAGAAGACCCCAAAGAGCTAGCTCACCCCTTCCACCACATGAGAAGAGCAAGTGGGTGCTATGTATAAGGAAGCAGACAATCACCAGATACAGAATCTGCTGGCACCTTGGTATGGTTTGGCTGTGTCCCCACCCAAATCTCACCTTGAATTGTAATCCCCATAATCTCTATGTGTCAATGGTAGGACCAGGTGGAGGTAATTGGATCATGGGGCGTTTTCCCCCATGCTGTTCTCATGATAGTGAGTGAGTCTTACAAGATCTGATGGTTTTATAAGCGTCTGGCATTTCCCCTGCTTGTACTCACTCCCTCCTGCTGCCCTGTGAAGAAGGTGCCTGCTTCTCCTTTGCCTTCTGCCATGATTGTAAGTTTCCTGAGGCCTCCCCAGCAATGTGGAACTGTGAGTCAATTAAACCTCTTTCCTTTATAAATTACCCAGTCTCTGGTATTTCTCCATAACAGTGTGAGAACAGACTAATACATAGCTTGATCTTGGACTTCCTAGTCTCATTTCTGTTGTTTAAAAGCCACACAGATTATGGTATTTTGTTATAGTATCTCAAACAGGCTTCGAGAGGTACTTACTAGTAATTTCTTACGTTATTTCTCAGAATTCACATTAAGTATTCAAATTGTATCAATATTGCTGAGGAGACTGGATCCCCCCCACCAAACTCCTTGCAAAATGCCAACCACTTGCTTTGCTTTTTACTATCGGAACGGCTGCAGGGTGTTTCATCTTTGATTCCCTCATTTCCTCTCAACACTCTGGATGCTGATACTGTATTTGGCCTCCTCTACTCACCCCTCTTCCCCACAATACTTGCTTTCTTTTTTTCTCTGCCAGCTGCATTGAAAAAAAAATCCTTTTAGTAAAAATAGTTATTTTCTGAATGGAATCTAATCTCTGCCTCCCACTAAGCTGTGGCATCTTCTGTGTAACACCATTAAACATGCCCTCTGAGAGCTCAGGGGCAGTTTCCCTTTATCAGTACAATGTTCTTATCTGCTCTTATCCTATTTTTGAATAGTTAGTGATGTTTGCTGACATTTACAACATCCCTCTGCCACCTACAACCCCCTGATCAAGAGAATTGTGCTGATGGGGCCACGGTGGGCAGAGGATAGTCCATCCTTGGCTTGTCTGGATGTATCTTGTGCAGAGGATGGTTTCATGGAGGACATGATGTCTTTATCATTCAGGGTGATTCACTTCAGGATTCTGTCTAAATTATTCAGTGAGTACTAAGCAGACAGGTGGAGAGAAACAGAAATGCAATGAGAAAGAGTTCAACAGATCTGTCTAGTCTTCAGGGGGGACTTGGGCTCTGATAGCTTCTTGTTCCTGCTTCAGTCTAAATCCTGAGAATCAACTTTCCTCTCCCCAACACTTTTTAACTGGTTCTCGCAACCAAAAACACCCTAACTTATTTCTAACTCTTTCTTTCTTTCTTTCTTTCTTTCTTTCTTTTTCTTTCTTTCTTTCTTTCTTTCTTTCTTTCTTTCTTTCTTTCTTTCTTTCTTTCTTTCTTTCCCTTCCTTCCTTCCTTCCTTCCTTCCTTCCTTCCTTCCTTCCTTCCTTCCTTCCTTCCTTCCTTCCTTCCTTCTTTCTTTCTTTCTTTCTTTCTTTTTCTTTCTTTCTTTCTTTCTTTCTTTCTTTCTTTCTTTCTGTCTCTCTCTCTCTCTCTCTTTCTTTCTTAATTTGCTCATCCCAACAATCTCTTGAGGCTCAGAGACCTTTAAAAGATATTCCACATTTGATATTCCACATTACATTGTGGAGCTGAGACTGAAACGTGATTCTTCTGATAACAAATGTCACATGCTTGACTTTAACGTGTTATAAGGCTATTAGTGAAAATATGCTCAGAAACAAAGCACAAGGATGGTATTATCTGCTAAAGAGCTGTAGTGGTGCTGGGCAAGGAATATTTCACAGAGGTTTCCTTCATCTTTCTAATTTCATTGGATCTTCAAAGCAAACCTGTGGGATAGAGACATGAGAAACACCTTTATCTTCAGTTTTATTTGTTATTTATTTAGGAGACAGGGTCTCACTTCATTCATCCAGGCCTGGAGTGCAGTGATGTGATCTCAGCTCACTGCAGCCTCAACATCCCAGGCTCAAGTGATCCTCCTACCTCAGATCCCTGAATAGCTAGGAATATATCTGCAGTTTTAAGTGCAGAAACTGTACTTCTAGGCTTGGTCAAGGCCACAGAACCAGGAAATGCTTATGACAGTGATTAGATTATATATTTTTAAAGACCCTGACCCATGGGCGACATATATTTTACTTCAATAAACGTTTTTAGGCAGGAAGACAGGAGAGAGTGAATGAAAGATGGAAAGGAGGAAGGAAGAGAAAGGAAGAAGGAAGAATGTCTTTTCACAACCTCAAGCCATGGCCAACACTCAGTGATCAATGATTCAGTGCTGGTCACTACCCCTTCAACCAAGGGTTCCACCCACTCCGTGCTCAGCAGTCCCCAAGCTTATTTCTTAGAAGTTTTGTGTTTGGGATACCTAGGGCTTGATTATTCTGGTACTCAGTGAGTCATCCTCTCCTCCATCTGTTTATATAACAAGTCTAACCACAGCCATTGTTGCTGATTATATGGTGGAAATGACCTAACAATGTTTTATTTAATGATCTCCAACCATTTCCATCTGGTCTGTGGGTGGCTGCACAGTCATTATTCACCAGTGGAACTTTGCAAACACAAACACATATGTATGTATGTAATAAAACCTCAATAATTTACACTAATTGGAGGGAAGGCCTATTTGAGTTAACAAAAAGTAAGAAACACTGTTTTATTACTTTCAAGCCCATGATGTAATTAACCACTTAATGAGCATGTGGCTTGGTGGAAAGCACTGGAATAGGAGTCTTCTGAGCTGGACCTTGATAAGGAGAGAAATGAGATAAATGTGGATATGCAGCCTGGGTCACACAAGATGCAACACCAGAGCCTGGTGACCACATCTCAGGGTCTGACTTATAGGTCCAGAAATGTAAAATTCTTGATATTGCAAGAAGTAATCTACTCTGTGAGGTTAAAAGGCATGTCCAAGTGCATGCAACAAATAAATGAATCATGTGAAACAAAATTATATGTGACTGAAACAAAATTTAATGCTAATTTGTTAGTTTTATCTGAAGTCATTTTTCATGTGGACAAATATATATGTTAGCTAACTAGTACATTATCATCTTTCATTTAGGAAAGTTCTCAGCATAAATCGATTTTGATCAATTAGGTTGCATTCTGTCACAAGTTACAGCAACTACAATTCAAAATAGGTGACACAAATGGGGGTTTCTAGAAAAGGAAATTCGGAGTGAGACCTGGAGTTGGATTGATCAGGCATTTAACATTATCAAAGTCTGATTTTGTTTGTATGTTTGTTGTATTTGTGCTGTGTGTGCATGTGTGCACACAGAAGTGCCTTGTCTCTGCCTTCCGCAGTGTCTTGTTTCCTTTAAGGCTGGTTTCCCTTATGGTGGCAAAATGGCTGCATTGCTTTACATCTGTGTACCACATGGCCCAGAATGGAGTGAGACTCAGAGAGAGGGAGGGAGAAAGGGCAAGAAGGGGAGGAAAGGAGAGGAGAGTGGGGGAAAAAGGAACTGGGGATGGTCCTAACATACATTATTCTTAGAAAAGTGCATGGGAAGCAGCATACAATCAGAGAGGAAAAAAATTCCTGGATGAAGATAGTCACTGTTATCCAGCTCATGGCATCACCTCTCTTGGACAGGGATGGAGGCAACATGGCCAATTCATGTTCTCTCATTGCCTATTTCTAGTCCCAATGCAAGCTAAGCCTCCTTTTCCATTACCATCTCGGGAAGATTACAGGGAAATTCATTAGACCACGGCTCTTCACTTCACCATAAATTGTATTCTAGTTACACCTTCCTGAAAATGTATCTCAATTACTTTTACTAGACTTGGAAAGATCCATGTTTATTGGCTCTTAGGTGATAGATCTTTTCCCATTTTGTATAGATCCCTACTGGTTTCCTTCTCAGAGAGAGATTCCTAGTCAACAAGTTCTGGGGGACATTAAGTTAACTTAGTAAGTCTTTTCTGTATGGAAGCCACTGAAATAAACTTAAGGTAACACACATACATTATTTCATCAAATCTACAGAAGGCATTATTCTCATTTATAAAGGTTTAAGGATCCAGCCCAAATTCCCACAGCCTCTGAAAGGTAGATCTATGGCTTCCCACATGTATTACAGTCTTCTGAGAAGTAAAGTATAGACATTAGTTCCAGCTCTGCCATTATCCATGTGTGTGGTCCTGCTTTCTTCATCTGTAAAATGATGCGGGTGGATTAGATGATTTTTGAGATTGTGTCTGATTCTAAGATGCTATGCATTTATGTTTGCATGCATGGATGCTTTGCATTTATGTAACATCTTACTTAGTTTGCTTTTCCTGAGTAGATAAACTCAGGTATAGTTAGTAATGTGTAATAGGCAAATAAATGTGGCAGAGACTGGAAAACTCTTTATTTCTTTTAGCTGTTTAAATATTGCTCTTGAGAATATCTTGAAAAGCCCAAAAGAGAGACTCCAACTCCACCGTGGTGAAATGTGGGAGCCACAAATCAGAGACTGACTTACCTTGGGGATATCCAGGATCTTTTCCCATTAAAAATAGTGTCCTTGTCTTCTCTGACGCCTCTTATGGCTTTGATGGATCAAGAAAGAGCTTCTTCATGAATCTCAATAGTGACTGAGCTGAACTTTTATCACATGGGTTTATCTTTTTAAAAATGAGATGTGAATATTCTCAACAGGGAAGAAAATTAAATAAATTCACCCAGGCATGGTTAAAGTTAACACTTGTGTAGTAATGGTTGTTCTTTTTTTTCCTTGTACCCTCTACTTTGATTGTCAGAGACAATGCAGGGCAGTGGCTACTGAGCCTCGATCCCTACTGTGTGGTGTAAGAAGGAGAAAGTTTAAACATATCCAGGCAATTTAAAAAAATAATATGGACTTTTTTATGTTTTATTTTTTCGAGACAGGGCCTCGCTCTGTTGCCCAGGCTGGAGTGCAGTGGCATAATCTCAGCTCACTGCAGCCTCAACCTCCTGGGCTCAAGTGATCCTCCTGCCTCAGCCTCCAGAGTAGCTGGGACTACACGGGCACACCACCAGGCCTCACCAATTTCTTTTCTTTTCTGCATATTTTGTAGAGATGGGGTTTTGCCATGTTTTCCAGGCTGATCTCAACCTCCTGGGCTCAAGAAATCTATCCACCTTGGCCTCCAAAAAGGCTGGGATTTTAGGCCTGAGCCACTGTACCCAGCCTAGGACTTTATTTTTTTAGAGCAGTTTTAGGTTCACAGCAAAATTGAGAGAAAGGAAGATTTCTCATATATGCCTGCCCCCGTGTGTGCATATCTTCCCCCATCATCAACATCCCCCACCAGAGAAGTACATTCGTTACCGTTGAGGAACCTGGTTTAGCACATCATTGTTACCAAAAGTCCATGTCACCCAGGTAGTGAGCGTAGTACCCATAGGTAGTTTTTCAGCCCCTGCCCCCAACTTTTTCTTTCCTATCTAGTAGTCCCCAATGTCTCTTGTTCCCATCTTTATGTTCATGTGTACCCAATGTTTGGCCC
This sequence comes from Pongo pygmaeus, assembly GCF_028885625.2. Taxonomy (NCBI): domain Eukaryota; kingdom Metazoa; phylum Chordata; class Mammalia; order Primates; family Hominidae; genus Pongo; species Pongo pygmaeus. Next base: position 161,948,744 of record NC_072373.2, on the reverse strand, counting down.
CCACTTACAAGTGAGAACATGTGGTATTTGGTTTTCTGTTTGTGTGTTAATTTGCTTAGGATAATGCCTTCCAGCTGCATCTATATTGCTGCAAAGGACATGATTTTTTTAATGGCTGTGTAGTATTCCATGGTGCATATGTATAACATTTTCTTTCTTTTCCTTTTCCCTTTTTTTTTTTTGACAGGGTCTCACTCTGTCACTCAGGTTGGAGTTCAGTGGCATGATCAGAGATCACTGCAACCTCAAACTCCTGGGCTCAAGCAATCCTCCTGCCTGAACCTCCCAAATAGCTGGGACTACAGGCATGCACCACCACACCCAGCTAATTTTTAAATTTTTTGTAAGGATGGGGTTCTCACTATGTTGCCCAGTTGGAGCCCAGGTCTTGAATTCTGGGCTCAAGCAATCCTCTCACCTCAGCTTCCCAAAGTGCTGGGATTACAGGTGTGAGCCACCATGTCAGCCTGACCACATTTTCTTTATCCAATCCACTGTTGATGGGCATCTAGGTTGATTCCATGTCTTTGCTATTGTGGATAGTGCTGCAATGAACGTACAAATGCATGTGTCTTTTTTTCTAGAATAATTTATCTTTCTTTGGATACGTACCCAGTAATGGGATTGCTGGGTCAAATGGTAATTCTGTTTTAAGTTATTTGAGAAATCTCTAGACTGCTATCTACAGTGGCTGAACTAATTTACATTCCCACTAACAATGTGTAAGTGTTCTTTTTTCTCCACAGCCTTACCAGCATCTGTTATTTTTGGTCTTTTTAATAGCCATTCTGACTGGTGTAAGTTGATATCTCATAGCGGTTTTGATTTGCATTTCTCTGATGATTAGTGATGTTGAGCATTTTTTCATATGTTTGTTGGCTGCTTTTATGTCTTCTTTTGAGAAGTGTCTCTTCATGTCCTTTGCCCACTCTTTAATGTGCTTATTCATTTTTTGCTTATTGAGTTGTTTATGTTTCTTATAGATTCTGGATATTAAAACTGTGTCAGATGCATGGGTTATGAATATTTTCTCCCATTCTATATATTGTCTAATTACCCTGTTGATAGCTTTTCTTGATATGCAGAAGCTCTTTAGTTTAATTAGGTCCTACTTGTCAATTTTTGTTTTTGTCGTAATTGCTTTTAAGGACTTAGCCATAGATTTTTTTGCCAAAGCTGATGTCGAGAAGTGTATTTCATATTCTTTCTTCTAGGGTTATTATAGTTTGAGGTCTTGCATTTAAATCTTTAATCCATCTTGAGTTAATTTTTGCATATGGTAAAAGATAGGGGTCCGGTTTCCTCCTTCTGCATATGGCTAGTGAGCTAACCCAGCACCATTTATTGAATAGGGAATCCTTTTTTCTTTTTCTTTTCTTTTTTTTTTTTTTTGAGATGGAGTCTTGCTCTTTTGCCCAGGCTGGAGTGCAGTGGCACGATCTTGGCTCACTGCAACCTCCACCTCCTGGGTTCAAGCAATTCTCCTGCCTCAGCCTCCCAAGTAGCTGGGATTAAAAGCACACACCACCATGCCTGGCAAAATTTTGTATTTTTTTTTAGTAGAGATGGGGTTTCACCATGTTGGCCAGGGTGGTCTGGAACTCCTGACCTTGTGATCCACCTGCTTCAGAATCCCAAAGTGCTGAGATTACAGGAGTGAGCCACTGTACCCGGCCGGGAGTCCTTTTCTCATTGTTGGTTTTTGTCAGCTTTGTTGATGGTCAGATGGCTGTAGATGTGAAGCTTAATTTTGGGCTCTCTATTCTGTTGCATTGGTCTCTATATCTGCTCTTGTACCAGTACCATGCTATTTTGGTTACTGTAACCTTATAGTAGTTTGAAGTCAGGTAATGTGATACCTCTGGCTTTGTTCTTTTTGCTTCGAAGTTATTTGGCTATTTGTGCTCTTTTTTGATTCCACATCAATTTAAATTTTTTTTCTAAATCTGAGAAAAAAGATGTTGGTAGTTTTGTAAGGATAGCATTGAATCTGTAGATTGCTTTAAGCAGTATAGCTATTTTAACAATATTGATCCTTTCAGTCCATGGGTGTGGACTGTTTTTCCATTTATTTGTCATCTGTAATTTCTTTCAGCAATGTTTTGTAGCTCTCCTTATAGAGATCTTTTATCTCCTTGGTTAGATGTATTCCTAAATATTTTATTTTTGTGTGTGGCTATTGTAAATGGAATTGTGTTCTTCATTTGGCTCTCAGCTTGAATACTACTGGTGTATAGAAATGTTACTGATTTGTGCTCATTGATTTTGTATCCTGAAACTTTACTGAAGTTATTTATCAGTTCTAGGAGCCTTTTGACAGAGTTTCTTGGGTGTTGTAGGTATAGAATCATATTAACAGAAAAGAGAGATAATTTGACTTCTTCATTTTTTATTTGGATGCCTTTTACTTTTTTTCTCTTGCCTGATTGCTCTTGTTCAGACTTCCAGTACCATGTTGAATAGGAGTGGTGAAAGTGGGCACCCTTGTCTTTTTCCTGTTCTTATGGGAAATGCTTCCAGCTTTTGCTTATTGGGGAAATTTTTAAAATGCTACTAACATTTGTGGGCCAATTGGCTTAATTAAGAAAATGTGAGTTTCAAGTCCAGGCTAAGTGAAAAAAAAAAAAAAGAAAAAGAAAATAGTGCTTAATTTGCCTTCTCTCTCACTCTCTCAGTCTCTTCTGCCTGCCATAAAACTAGTTTAGTAGTGCAATGAGCACCAAACCTGGAGTTAGTCCAGAGTTAAAACCTCAAGTTCTGCCACTTCCTAGTCATGTGACCTTTCAGCTCAGACATTATACTGTTGTTGCTTGTTTTCCATCACCGTAAGTTTGATATGGGTCTTTTTCCTGCTTCTTTTCTTTCTTTTTTTTTTTTTGAGACGGAGGCTTCCTCTGTTGCCAGGCTGGAGTTCAGTGGTGCAATCTCCGCTCACTGCAATCTCTGCCTCTCGGGTTCCAGCAATTCTCCTGCCTCAGCCTCCTGAGTAGCTGGGATTACAGAAGCCTGCCACCATGCCTGGCTAATTTTTGTATTTTTAGTAGAGACGGAGTTTCACCAAGTTGGCCAGGATGGTCTCGATCTCTTGACCTCGTGATCCACCTGCCTCGGCCTCCCAAAGTGCTGGGATTACAGGCGTGAGCCACCACGCCCGGCCCTGCTTTTCATGCCTACAAATTTTTGATTGAATAGCAGACATTGTTAATGTTATGTTTTGGGGTGTAGATTTTTTCCAATCCTTCAAATACTTATTAGGCTTTATTTTGGGATGTAACTAAGTTACTTGGAAACAAATTGATCCTTTTGACTTGCTTTTAATCTTTGTTAGGAAAGACCAGATCAGTTTTTAGCATAGGATTAATTTAGCCTGATTGCTAAGGTGATAACTTTTGAGTACTCTATTTTGTACCCCATATCTTAGGAGGTCTTTTACTCTTGCTAGTAGAAACAGAATATTCCCTGACCCTCAGTGAGTTCTGGAGATTGCTTTTTTCTGATGGTTCTCTCCCGGTTCGGTAGTTTCTCTACACGTGTGCTGATTAGTGTATACTAAAGATGCAAGGGGTCCCTCTGCATCTCTTTGTAGCTTTCCTTCTGTGTAGCTGTCTCCTTTACAGTACTCTGCCCAGAAATTTTAGCTGCCTGGCCTCCCAGTGCTCCAAACATTGTGTCCTTAAATTGCTAGGCTCTGTTTGTTTCCTTCCTCCTTTGATAGAGCCTGGAAACATCCCCAGACAATGAGCTAGGGCATCGTAGGACTCATCTTTTTGTTTCCCTTCTCTTAAGGATCACTGTCCTTCTTTGCCTGTTTCTCAATGTCTGAAAACCAATGTTTCGTATGTTTTATTTAGAGTTTTAGTTTTTTAAGGTGGGAGGGTAAATCCAGTCCCTGTTAGTCTATTGTGGCAAGAAGCAGAAGTTCACATCCCTATTTTAGGAACCACAGCCCCACTTCTCACCAGCTGTGTGGGCCTAGGCAAGTTACATAACCTCCTGACACTCAGTTCCTTCAGCGGTAAAGTGTAAAATTATAGTAATATCTATTTATAGTAGGGTCATTAGAATTGAGTAAAATAATCTATATGATGTACTTAGTCTGTTGCTTGGCACACAGCAAGAAGTTATAAAATTCTAGCAATTATGATGATATTGATGCTTAGAAAATATCTGTTTATGGTGAACTCAAAGCCACAAGTTTCTCAATGCTGTAAGTTTCACGTCTATAAAATATCCAGGGCTGGCTGGGCATGGTGGCTCACGCCTGTAATCCCAGCACTTTGGGAGGCTGAGGCAGGCAGATCACCTGAGGTTGCGAGTTTGAGACCAGCCTGCCCAACATGGAGAAACCCTGTCTCTACTAAAAATACAAAAATTAGCCGGGCATGGTGGCACATGCCTGTAATCCCAGCTACTCGGGAGGCTGAGGCAGGAGAATCACTAGAACCCAGGAGGCGGAGGTTGTGGTGAGCCGGGATTGCACCATTGCACTCCAGCCTGGGCAACAAGAGTGAAACTCCGTCTCAAAAAAAAAAAAAAAAAAAAAAAATGTCCAGGGCTGGATGTGGAGCTGTGCTCCTATTATCCTAGTGCTTTGGGAGGCTGAAGCAGGAGGATTACTTGAGCCCAGGAGGTTGAGGCTACAGTGAGCCATGATCACACCACTACACTCCAGCCTGGGTGACAGACTGAGACCCTGTCTTAAAAAAAAAAAAAAAAAAAAAAAAGGAAGCTGGGCACAGTGGGTCATGCCTCTAATCCCAGCACTCTGGGAGGCCAAGGCAGGCAGATCACCATGGGTCAGGAGTTCAAGATTAGCGTGGCTAACATGGTGAAACCCCATCTCTACTAAATATATAAAATTACCTGGGTGTGGTGGCAGGCTCCTGTAACCCCAATTACTCGGGAGGCTGAGGCAGGAGAATCACTTGAACCTGGGAGGCGGAGGTTGCCGTGAGCCGGGATCGCGCCATTGCACTCCAGCCTGAGCAACAGAGAGCGACTCAGTCTCAAAAAAAAAAAAAAAGGAATATTTTTCATTTTATAAAAGGAGAATTTAATTCCCAGTGATAGTTCCAACATGGAGTAAATTTAACCTGGTGAAAATCTCATGAGACTGTCCTTATTTTCCCCTTTCTCTGCCGATTAGTTACCACTTGGCACACAGACTGATGTTTAGGAATCACCACTCCATGTGCTCCTTTTAGCTGCTTGCCCATCTCCTCCTGGAGTTCCTGCCACTCTAGTGTCTGGCTCAGGGTTTGCCATACTCCTTAGTTTGAATCCTCCTGTTATACCCTCCCAGGGGCCTCTACTGCTATGCTGGCAATACTCATTGCAACAGTAACAATTGCTCAATGCCTGTTTTACTCAATACTGGGTGAGGAGTAACTTGATCACTGTCACATGCAGAGTAGCTTCCAGGTACCTTTAAGTATTTATCAAACCAAATGGGCTGACTTTCCTTTGGAAGTGTTCTCTTATTAAATGCTAGCTGGGTCAGGTGACTGTGTCCTTCTTAGCCTATCACATCCTTTCTCCCTCCTCTGAATTCAGAGACCAGAAGGCTTTTCAAGTTGTTTCCTGATGCATTCCCATGGCAAAGGAAAACGACAGAGGACTCCTGGAGGTCCAGGAATATAGATCTACTCTGTCCACCTCATACAGGAAATTTATTTGAAGTCTCATGATTTAGCTGAAAATTGGTATGATTGTTTTATTCTGCTCCACAAATTATCCTCTGAGAAAAACCTCTCTTTTAGTTACTCACCATAGAGTAAAATGAAGGGTCTAAATGTCCTGCTTGCATATGTTGACTTCTAATTCTCCTTGACACCAGTGCTCTATGCCACACAGACTTAAGTTTGAGAAAATCTATGTTCTGCTTCTTTGGCCTTATGACCCTTGAGACAGAAGATAAACCAGGCCTGGAAAGTTTTGTTGCAAAGATAAAGATGGGTGGCCAGGTGCAAATAAATATGATATTCAAGCCTGGCTGGGTCCCTCTTCCAGCCTAGAGGCTTGCTAATCAAAGTGTGACCTGAAGATCACTTGGGAGACTGTTAGGCATGCAGAATCTAATGCCCATCCCAATTTGCTGAATCAGAATCTGCATTTTAATAAGACCCGGAGGATATTAAGAAGCACATTAAAGTTTGAGAAGCACTGTCTCAGAGAAATAGATCTTTACAAAATAGAAGCTTTTAAAAAAGTAACAACAATATGAAAGGATGCTCAACGTCACTAATCATTAGGGAAATGCAAGTCAACACATCAGGGAAATGCAGCAACTGCAATGATCAGTTATACTTCACACCCATTAGGATGGCTATTAGAAACAAAACAATGAAAAATAACAAGTGTTGACAAGGATGTGAGGAAATCAGAAGCTTTGCGAGCATGGCTTGTAGGAACGTAAAATGGCAGAGCCACTGTGGAAAACAGTACAGTTCCTCAAAAAATTAAACACAGAATTATGATATAATCAAGCAATTCCACTTCTGGGTATCGACCCAAAAGAATTGAAAGCAGAGATTCAAATAGATGTTTGCATTCCTATGTCACAATAGATAAAAAATGGAAACAATCAAAATATTCACAGATGGATGAATGGTTAAACAAAATGTGGTATATACACACGGACCATTATTCAGCCTTAGAAAGGAATGAACTGATACATGCCACGACATGGATGAACATTAAAGACATTATGCTAAGTGAAGTGAGAAATAATCCAGACAGAAAAGGCCAAGCGTTTTATGATTCTGTGTGTGTGAGGTACCCAAAATAGCCAAATTCACAGAGACAGAAAGTAAAATAGTAGTTACTAGGGGCAGCGGGGAGGGGAGAATAGAGATTTATGATTTAATGCATACAGAGTAACTGTTTGTGATAAGAAGGTTCCAGACATGAATGGTGGTGATGGTTGCACAAGGGGATGAATGTACTTAATGCCACTGAGATGTACACTTAAAAATGTTTTAAATGGCCAGCTTTATGTTATGTGTAATTTACCACAAGAAAAAGTAGTAACAGTCATAAAGGTTTATTTTAGAAAATTTGGAAACTACAGGGGGGCATAATGAAGAAAATGTTAATCACTTCAATGTTAATCTCTAGAAATAAAAACTTTAACAGTTTAATATATATTTATCTTGTCCTTTTTATGTGTGTGTACAAGTTTCTAATGACTATGGAATATGTAGTTTTGTATTTTTGTAATCAAGGATGGGAATTAGCATCTTCACTGAGCACTCTATGTGCCACTTTCACTAACTCGATTTCTTTTCACCCTCAGAAAACATTGTGAAATAAATTTCATAGCTCTATTTTCCTGAAGAAAAATCTTAGAAAACATGATCAGGTTTGTAGGGGAGAAGAAATCTTTTCTTGCCCCTCCAGAGTTTATAGCTGAGGTATCTATAATAAAAGGTTAATCAGTGAAAAGTGTACAAATTTATGTAATACAAGTTTTATGTGACACAGGAACTTTCAGAAATGAAAACCCAAAGACACAAGGAAACAGATTTTTATACTAAAGTTTGATGAAGAAATGGACAGTTGTGGTGAAGTATCGGACAAAGGGGGTATGATGTAATGGTAACAAACTGGGGAAACTTAACAAGGTCTGTTTGTTCAGATTATTCTCCATCTCTTCAGAGATAGAGTAGTTCCTTTTCTCTGGACATTAGGAGGATACCTCTGGAATGAGGATCTTATCACCTGCTTTGGAGAAAGGTGAGAGGAAAATGAGAGACTTTCCTGCTTCTGCTGTTTTCGCAAATACCAAGCTGCTATACTTTTGGGTAATGTGTCCTGAACCCATCAGAATCATATAAATGGCAAGAATAGGATTTAAAGCGCACCGGCAGGGTGCGGTGGTTCACGCCTGTAATCCCAGCACTTTGGGAGGCCGAGGCGGACAGATCACGAGGTCGGGAGATCGAGACCATCCTGGCCAACATGGTGAAACCCCGTCTCTACTAAAAATACAAAAATTAACTGGGCGTGGTGGTGCATACCTGTAATCCCAGCTACTCAGGAAGCTGAGGCAGGAGAATCGCTTGAACTAGGGAGTCGGGGGTTGCAGTGAGCAGAGATCACGCCACTGCACTCCAGCCTGGTGACAGAGCGAGACTTTGTCAAAAAAAAAAAAAAAAAAAAAAAAAAAAAGGAAAAAAGCACATCTGTGTTCAAAAACACCATATTCTTCCCAGGATCCTACACTGCCTGTGGCATTGGGAGACAGAGTTCAGAAACCCAGCTCACACTCATTTTACAAAGCAATAAATTTTGAAGATCAGAGAAATTAATGTGACTTGCCACATATTACAAGCCTGTATCCCACATTTCCATTAGTATCTGATGAGGTATGAGGTGTGGTTTCTGAGGCAGCATCAGATCCTCCAGAGGGTGGCTTGGTGTTGACCTGGGTCACCTGAAGGTCTCTACTGGAGCATGGTAGATGGGCTGGAGTCAGCTGTCCCCTGGAATCCTAGTTTATTCTCTGGCCTTGAGGCAAATCAAAGAGTCTCCTTGGCACAATAGTGCTGGGGACTTGGCTGCTGCCAGGTGGAATGTTCTGTTTGTTTTGGTCCAGAATCAGCCTGAAGGCGAATCCTTCTTGGAGAAGATGAAGGTGCAGAAGGGGAGTGGCCAAGCACACCATGTGGCAATCCTGCCAGCTAGTGGCCACATACGGAATGGGCCTAAACCCACCCAAGATGCGACAGGCCGGGGACTTAAAATACTCAGGTTGGCTTGGAGTCAGAGGGCACGAGCTTCCTCACCTAGCTCTATGCAGGAACGGGGCGGGGAGACCTGGAGAGATGAAATGATGTGTTCAGGGTATTGACAAAATCAGGATTAGAATCTGGTCTGTTACATCGCAACTCTTTTTGGTCATTTATTAAGAATGTTAAGGAACAATCACAAACAGGCTATCATGAGCAAAGTTATTTCTATTTCTCACAGTAATTCTCCAGTGAAGATACTTTTTTTTTTTTTTGAGACGTAGTCTTGCTCTGTCACCCAGGCTGGAGTGCAGTGGCGCGATCTCGGCTCACTGCAAGCTCCGCCTCCCGGGTTCACGCCATTCTCCTGCCTCAGCCTCCTGAGTAGCTGGGACTACAGGCGCCCGCCAACATGCCTGGCTAATTTTGTTGTATTTTTTTTTAGTGGAGACGGGGTTTCACCGCGTTAGCCAGGATGGTCTTGATCTCCTGACCTCGTGATCCGCCCACCTCGACTTCCCAAAGTGCTGGGATTACAGGCGTGAGCCGCCGCGCCCGGCCAAAGATACTTTCTTATGACTACTTTAGATTACTTTTTCCAGGTGACATGCCTCTTTGGTAATGATACTGGGATCCGCCAACAATAAGTAGGGTTCCCTGAAGCCGAAGTATCAAGTTCTCAGAATATACTGGTAGATATAAAGGATTTTAGTCCCTGTCAAACGTTTTCCAAACACTAAATAGACAATATATGTTTTTTGATAAATACACAATGAAAGACAAGATCGTTTCGACCATAGCTAAAATTAGCTTAAGTTAAAAAATTAAGACCAGTTTCAGTGACTCACACTTGTAATTCCAGCACTTCGAGAGGCTGAGGTGGGCAGATCACCTGAGGTCAGGAGTTCGAGACCAGCCTGGCCAAAATTGTGATACCCTGTCTCTACTAAAAATACGAAAATTAGCCGGGCGTGATGGCAGGCACCTGTAATCCCAGCTATAAGGGAGGCTGAGACAGAAGAATCGCTTGAACCCGGGAAGCGGAGGTTGCAGTGAGCTGAGATCATGCTGCTGCACTCCAGCCTGGCTGACAGAGCGAGATTCCATCTAAAAAAAAAAAAAAGTTAAAAGCCAACATGGAAGAAGTGGCATTGACAGACAATGAAGGACTGTTAGGATTTCAAAAGGTGAGTGATCTTATAATAAAAGGCACCCAGGAAGAGTAAACTGCATGAGGAAAAGTGTGAGAGTGATTGGGGAAACGGAATAATCCATTTTGGCCAGATATTGTAATACTGGGAGCAAGGCAAAGAGAGTAAGACCTCTAGAAAGCCTACTGCATTTAGCAATAAGGAATGACTGGTAGTCTAAAAAGACCTGATTCAAATGAGTGACGAGTAATGTTCCCAGGAGTACTTCCTCATTCCATGGGATGTTAACAGGCATTTGGCAGAAAAATGATTCCATGATTAAATATGCTGGGGAAATATTTAATTAAATTAACACAGTCTATTATTGTACTTCTCTGGACTTTTAGTTTGCAGACATGCATTGCGTTGTGGAAAAAAATTTTGAACAGCTGTTGATGTTTTAGGGAACCAGTGTTTTATAAAATGGAATTTTGAAAATATTCCACTAAATATTTTGCCCTTACTCGATTTTTAGGTTTTCCTGATGAAAGAGATCTGAATATACTTAAAGGTAGAAAAGAAGGATTCAGAAAAAAGAGTGTGACGATTCAGAAGAAAGGAAATACAGTAATTCTTATAAGGATCAAATCTCATTATGTAAAGGGTTGTTTTTCTAAAAGATAAAATATATAGGAATATGCTTATTAGGAATTTTCTAAAAGCTGCATTTAGAGTATGTTACTTTCCACGTAAGGCAGAAGGGAAAATGAAATATACATATATTTGCCTATATTTACAAGAAGAAACAGAATGTATAAACCATAAAACAATAAACCTGGTTATCTACAAGGGATTATTGGGGGTGGAGATGAATGAGGTAGAGGGAATATAGAAGGATGTGACACTTTTGTGTCTACTTTTTTTGTATTGTTTTGACTTTTGAAAGCACTTAATTTAATTAATTTATTTTAAAATATTTATTTATTTATTCATTTATTTTTGAGACAGAGTGTCACTCTGTTGCGCAGGCTGGAGTTCAGTGGCGTCATCTTGGCTCACTGCAACTTCTGCCTCCTGGGTTTAAGCAATTCTCCTGACTCAGCCTCCTGAGTAGCTGGGATTACAGGCACCCACAACCACACCTGGCTAATTTTTTTATTTTTAGTAGAGACGGGGTTTCACCATGTTGGCCAGGTTGGTCTTGAACTTCCTGACCTCAAGTGATCCACCCGCCTTGGCCTCCCAAAGTGCTGAGATTACAGGCGTGAATCACCACATCTGGCCCTGTTTCTAATATTACAGGAAAAGTTATAAGTATTTCAAAATGAATCAGCTTGAAAAACAAAAATCCTAATTCTTTAAAACGAACAACACTGTTTATTCAGCCAATTATGTCGTTGATTTGGCAAAAGTAAACAAGATTAATTTAGAAATAAAGAAGAAATCTAATTTCTTAGATGACTAGCAAGTCCGAAGGAATCTATTTTCAACTAAGAAATACATAAGAAACCTACAACTAGTTGTCTTGTTAAATGAAAAGTGATAATTAATGTTTAGAGTCAAAGCACAAACATCCTCCAACTGCTGTTTCCATGGCATGATATCTTTGGCAAGGCTTTTGTTTCCCTCTTAATTGTGCATTATATATTTGGAGCATTTCTTATTGTATTAAACACCTTTTGGGTGCTTCTCACCTATCTTTGAGGTCTTTGGCCTCTTGTTCCAGCCCCAGCTGTGGAGCAACCTGCTGTGCATGAAGTGGGATCAGTTCCGCCAGAGAACAACCTGACATCTCTTTGCCTTATGTCCTCTCTGCATACGTTTCACCTTCTGTTCTGTAGAGACCGAGGTGTGAGACCTCAAGGACATGCTTAGTGTCAACATATGTGCAACTTAATCATATGAGAGGAATTTATATCTTCCTGGGTGAAGACTGAGCCAGTCTGGATGGACTGTTCTATGAAGCAGTTTTTTACATGGCCACTTGGTGAAAGGCACTATAAGATCAAGGAATCAGTAGTTTTTAATACCAAGAGATGACCAGCTCAGTAATATGTATTCTTGTATCAGCTCTTACATTTTCCCTGCCTCACTCTCCTTTTCCCTCACTCTTGCTTCCTGGGATTGCATCCTATAAAAAAGTAGCAGCACGTAAACTTTGTCTCAGGCACTGCTTTCTGGAGAATCCAGATTAAGACAGTTGTTCAATGATTGTTGAAAGGTATGGGAAAATCAAAGATATTGGTTTTGTATTTTTATTTTGAGGCTTAGCACCCCCTAGTGGAATTTATTTTTCACTTTCATTCTTACCGAGAGCCCCCAAAAGGTTTCTTATGTACCATTAAGTCTTCTCAGGCAGAAATAGGTCTGGCTAAAACACCAGGAAATAAAGAAGGCTGCACATAGATGCCAGAGTCATTACATATCTCTATTAATACCTGGAGGAGTCCGTAACACAATGAAAAAACTAAGTCTAACTCAATCCACATCACGTAATGTGAACGAAATGTAAGTTAAATAAAAAAATCAACTCTGATTGTTTTACAGCAATTCATCTGTTGGATTTTCCAGAGAACCTTCATGAGAAAACAGATTTTCTTGAATGTGTCTGATGTTACTTTTGCCCCATGCAGTATGTGTTTTTGTATCAAGCAAGTTGTTACTGGTAGCCCATAGTCTTGACCTCTGCCAGTGCTCGGAGCTGATTTCAAGTACCCCATCTTTATCAATGAGGATTTCATTTTCTTAAATGTCCACCACATTGAGCCTGTTGTTAATCTCGGAAATCGTGTTCAGCTGTAAGAGATAATTATATTTTGTTTTGCTGCCCAATATCCATTTATCCTTTTTGTGGCAATGGTATCTGATTCTTTGCTGGGATATGTAATCCTCCTCCACTTTCATCCATAAACTTATTTTTTCTTTTTTTTTGAGGCAGGGTCTCACTCTGTCACCCAGGCTGGAGTGCAATGGTGTGGTCTCGGCTCACTGCAACCTCCTCCTCTCGGGCTCAAGCACTTCTCCTGCCTCAGCCTCTCGAGTAACTGGGATTACAGGTGCCTGCCACCGCGCCCAGCTAATTTTTGTATATGTATATATTTTTAGTAGAGACAGGATTTCACCATGTTGGCCAGGCTGGTCTCGAACTCCTGACCTCGTGATCTGCCTGCCTCGACCTCCTAAAGTGCCGGGATTACAGGTGTGAGCCACTGCGCCTGGCCCTCATCCATAAACTTCTTTTTGAAAATGCCTTAAGTTCAGGGTCCGGGGTGTAATTAGCATATTTCATCACCACAGCAAATAGTTTGGGATTAAGCATATACCCAAACTGAGACCATAAATGCTGAGGAGATTTGGTTTTGCATTTTTTTGTTTGACATTTTGAGAAGAGACTTTCCTCTTTCACTGAACTAGTTCTTGTGATGATATGAGCCTGGTGCCACCAGGAGCCACCTTGCAAAGTCTGAGAATGCAACCAACACAGAGGAAGTAGAACTGAGAGGTGAAGCCAGCTGGACTTCCTGGGCCGAGTAGGGACTTGGAGAACTTTTTAAAAAATTATTATTATTATTATACTTTAAGTTCTAGAGTACATGTGCACAACGTGCAGGTTTGTTACATATGTATACATGTGCCATGTTGGTGTGCTGCACCTATTAAGTCGTCATTTACATTAGGTATATCCCCTAATGCTATCCCTTCCCCCTGCCCCCACCCCACAACAGGCCCCAGTGTGTGATGTTCCCCACCCTGTGTCCAAGCGTTCTCATTGTTCAATTCCCACCTATGAGTGAGAACATGCGGTGTTTAGTTTTCTGTCCTTGTGATAGTTTGCTCAGAATGATGATTTCCAGCTTCATCCATGTCCCTACAAAGGACATGAACTCATCCTTTTTTATGTCTGCATAGTATTCCATGGTGTATATGTACTACATTTTGTTAATCCAGCTTATCATTGATGGACATTTGGGTTGGTAACTTGGAGAACTTTCCTGTCTTACAAGAGGGTTGTAAAACGCATCAATCAGCACTCTGTAGCTAGAATCGTAAAATGCACCAATCAGCACTCTGTAGCTAGCAAGGAGATTGTAAAATGCATCAATCAGTGCTTTGTAAAAACATACCAATCAGTGCTCTGTAGCTAGCAAGAGGATTGTAAAATGCACCAATCAGCGCTCTGTAAAAACGCACCAATCAGCGCTCTGTAGCTAGCAAGAGGATTGTAAAATGCACCAATCAGTGCTCTGTAAAAACGCACCAATCAGCGCTCTGTAGCTAGCAAGAGGATTGTAAAATGCACCAATCAGCGCTCTGTAAAAACGCACCAATCAGCGCTCTGTAGCTAGCAAGGGAATTGTAAAACGTATCAATCAGTGCTCTGTAGCTAGCAAGAGGATTGTAAAATGCACCAATCAGCACTCTGTAAAATGCACCAATCAGCACTCTGTAAAATGCACCAATCAGCAAGATCCTAAAAGTAGCCAATCGCAGGGAGTATTGAAAAAAGGGCACTCTGATAGGACAGAAATGGAACATGGGTGGGGCCAATAAGGGAATAAAAGCTGGCCACCCCAGCCAGCAGCAACAACCTGTTCGGGTCCCCTTCCATGCTGTGGAAGCTTTGTTCTTTTGCTCTTCACAATAAATCTGTGCTGCTTACTCTTTGGGTCTGTGTCATCTTTAAGAGCTGTAACACTCACCGTGAAGGTCTGCAGCTTCATTCTTGAAGTCAGTGAGACCATGAACCCACCGATAGAAACCAACTCTGGACACAGAACTAAGGAATGGCTCCTGGAGGCATCATTTTATTCCAGAATGAGGCCACTGCTGAAGTCAGCCCTTCTTGTATATTTTACAATTACGTTAGCCAATAACTTCCCTTCTTTGTTTAAGCTAGATTAAATTGGGCTTTTTAATCACTTGCAACTAAAAGATTCCTAACTGGTAAACTGTTTAATTCTGAACTTATAGCCTTGTTCCAACTTGATTCTCTCTTGGTATTTATTATTTTAGTGATTGCGATTATCATCCATCCAGTTGTGCCAACTAGAAATTCAGGAGTTATCTTGACATCTTAATTTTTCAGTTTCCATATCTAACTCACCACTGAATTTTGGATATTTTGTCACTTAATCGTATTTTGAAATGATCTAATTTTTATTCCATATCAACACTCTAGTTCAAGATAGCCACATCTCTCACCTGAACTGCTACTACTACTAATATTACACCTAACCTTCTCTGAGCTCCTCATCCATTCTCCCATCTGTTCTCCATTCTTCATCCAGAGGGATGTTTTTCAAAGTACAAATCTAACCATATAATGTCCCTTTATTCCAGTCCTCCTATTAAAACCCCGAAGTTACTCTTAGAATAATGAAAACTCCTAAGAAAGTTTGACTGTCACCCATCTCCTTCATCTCAGTGACACTAAAGTCTACACTCTGAAGTCACTGAGGGCCACTGCATAAGCTGATTCTTCTGCCTGGAATGGTCTTTCTTCCCCTTTTCAGATCTCAACTCTGGTCCATTTTTTCAAATAAACCTTGTCTGGCCTCCATGATTAAGTCAAATAATAGTATTCCAGACTTCATATCACTGTGTGCTTGGTTTGGGATGTATCACAAACTAGGGATGTTATCTGTTTCTTGACTACATTTTTATTCTTTTAACGTGAATGAGATGGTAAGACAGAAACCAGTCAAAAGAATTCACAAAGCATTTTTTCAACTATGAAAAGCAATGTCCAAATGATAATTTATCTGCATTGCTGTCTGTCTGAAGGAGGTCTTGATTCCCAGAGTGAGTGTTGATGGGACAAACGTGGTTGAATGGTAGGGAGTGGGAAAGAGGCAGGAGGAAGTGAATGTGAAAATCGATTGATGTAGAACAGATGAACAAGGCATTCTATTATTTTCTGTAACTTGCTGAATGGGAATAGGTTGTGACTGATCTTATTATTAACCCTGGTTTGGAGAAAAATCCTTATAATTTCACTCTAATGTCAAAGTTTGAAGCCTATACCACCATCCCAGGATAAACTGAACAGATCCTGTGGCAGCTATTGGTGTATGCTGCTGTTATTTTCCTTGAAGTGGGAACACACTGCAAAGAGAAGAGTCAGTTGACAGCCTCCAGATGCTGCAGCTTTGGGGTCCATTGAAGCGAGCGTGATGAGGCTATATGGTCTCTGGGCTGCTCTCAGACAGTAACTGAGCATGGCTGGGGTACTAGAGCTTAGCCATTCCTGTCCAACATGGGATTCCTCTAATGGGATAACTTTGCTCTGGGGTGCCTTGTTGACCTGGTCAAGACTCTCAGATCTGCATCACAGTCTGGAGCTTTGCCTTACCACTTTTCTTACCTTCCTCTTTCCTTTCATAGGTGGCAGATGAGCATCATGGTCTGAAGGCTCTTCCCTCCTACTCCTGTTCCTTTTCCTTTATTATTCATAGTCATTTACCCCAATTCATCATTTGCATGTCTAATTCTGCCTTGGCATCTGCTTCCAGGAGGATCTGAACTGACACACGCATTCACTTGGGAGCTACTTACGGAAGAAAAGGATGTAGAATGTTTTTCTCTCTCCTTTCACTGTATCTGGAGGGAGGAAAGTAGATTTGGTGTTAGGGAAGCAGGTTTCTTTTGGCTATCTGTATGTTGGTGATGGCTAGTTTGCTGCACATTCCAAAGCTGATCATCACCATCCATCAATTTCTTCAATATCTCCTGATGAGGGGGACCTATAGATTCGGATGGTGATGAACATGGCCCTGAGCCACTGTCTAGGCATCTGTGGGTGAAGTTTTACGATGCATCTTCCATCTGAAGCCATCTTACTTACAACTCCCATGCATGTGCCTCTGATGCATGTGGTCGATTTGGCACAAGCCTTCCCTTCCATCCCTACCCATCTTTTGATGTCCCTATTGTGATCCAATTGTTCATACCTCTCAGGAGACATGGCGTGTATGTGGCAAGAGTAGCTTTGCGGCTAAGCCTTGCCCTCTTCTGCCAATACCCATCCCTTCCTTCCGAAATGCCTTTCCCTAAGTTTTGTTAGGAAACCCTGAGGCTAAGCAGACCAGAAGCTGGTAAGCAAGATGCCAGTCTCCTTTTCCTGTGGTGCCACTATACAACTGTAGTGTGGCTGTCTAATGGATTCCCCCAAACTAGGAGTCAGGGTTCATGCAACAAGCTCTTCACATCTAGGAACTTGAATCTGACCCCGAAAGATCTCTTCCTGTTCTTTAGCTCATCTTAATTTGGCCTTTCTCCTAGCAAGAGAATGGAGGTAGGAAAGACGAACTGTTCTTAGTTTACTCTGATTTTTTCCTTTGGTCCCACTCTGGTAAGTTCTTCAGTGAACTTGATCTAGGACATTTTGGAGTATTGGGGGTAGTGAGGAAAGCAAATTAACATTTTCAGTGGCTGTCACTGGTCAAATGTATACCTTGCAAATCTGTCTAGTGCCCACCTTGTTAAGTTACAAGGCTTTAGTAAGATAACACATGTAGAGTGTTTAGAAGAGTGCCTGGACATGGTAAATAATCAGTAATATTAACTATTATTTTACATTGATGAAAAATTTAGCCAAAGCCAGAAACAAATTTTATTATATAAAAATCTTATAAAGTGTATTTCCTAATTCTCCCAGCAAAAGTGAGAATTTATCAAGTACTTATTTTGTTCAAAATGGCAAAAGAAAGTAATATATTGTATTTATAATTTTTAAAATGATGGAATTCTAACTTACTGGGGAATCCACAGGCACAGAATTAAAAGGGAAGGGTCCTTTGGTAAACTTCCTTCAATGCCATCTGCTTTCTAATGCTACGCTTCCTTCTTGAATTTCTCCTCAGCCTCTGCTTTGGGGCATCTCTAGTTCAGGAGTAAATGACTTTCACTATGTGAAAGTAATGATGTTTTCATCCCATGTAGTGCCCCCGAACAGAGTCATTTCACTCTGTCTGTTATGATCTGCATCACCATGTGGATGTTGTATGAACTGGGCGGCTATGGCTTCACTGGGTCAGATTTCCCAGAACTTTACACTATCACTATGTTTGAATACTATAGCACATTTTCTCTCAATTATTATAACAGTGTGTTTTAAAATGAGTAATTATTAAAGCATTATTTTAGAACAGTTCCTTTTCTCGAATGCTGCCGGCATTTGTACTCCTAGTAATCTTTTACAGCAGGGGTTAGCAAACTGCAGCCTACCACCTATTTTCGTAAGTAAAGTTTTGTTGGGACTTAGCTATGCTTATTTATTTTTTCTTTGTCTGTGGCTGCTTTTGCACTACAATGGCAGAGTTCAGTAGTTGCAATACAGATCACAGGGCCCACAAGTCTAAAACCTTTGCTATCTGATCCTTTATGGAAAAGGCTTGCTGACTTCTGTTCTGTACCGTGATTATTTCTGCAGAGGAATGTCCACACCCAGAAGATACAGGGTGGGGTTCTCTGACTTTTTTTAGAGGCAGATATTTGGCCACTTCTGAAGAGGAGGGAAGGGGATTTATTAGTTTTCTAGATTACTCCAGCTGGGTTATACGAGCAGGGAGAATGAACCAAAATCGGTGCTGTTGAACACAAATGACCTACCATTCCCTGTCCATGGCCCTGTTTCAAGTTCATCCTTAGGCTTGTGGCCTTTAGGACCCAGCTCCCTTTTTTTGGAGTTATATTAATATGGCACTATCAGTTTGAATGGGAAGGAGAGAAGGATGGTCAGATTTTCCCTTTCATCTATATTTTGCCTGAAGTTGGCAGCCTTTCCTCTCAGCTTTGGGACTCAACGATTATCCATGCTCTTTTAATATTAATATTCTGCCTAGCAGGGGGCAGCTTTTGAAGTCTACCTACATTTTGCAGTTGATATAGTTCATGTTTCCTTCAGATTTTTTTTTTAAACCAATTGATTGAGAATGGCAGACTTTCTCACTGTCTCCTTCATGTGTCTTAACCTCTATTTCATATTTTCCTTTTGTCTATCTGGCAGTGCTTTGTAATTCTTTTTTTTTAAATCTCCATTTTCCAGTTCACTAAATCTCTTCACTGCTGAGTCTAATTTGCTGTTTTTTAATTGTGATTTTTTCAATTTCTAGAATCTCTATTTGGCTCAGTTTTATATCTAGCTGGTGGATTCTAATAGTCTTTTATGCTAGTGTCTTATTTTTCACTACTCTTCAATTTAAAACAATATATGAGGCATACTCATCTATTATTTTGGGTCTACTTATTCCCAAATCTAGTCTCTACAGTCATATTCTGATGTTTGTTCTGACTGCCAGCTCTCACTTATTGTAGTTTGTTTCCTTCTCTGATAATTTATTTTATTGTGATCTTAGAACTTTGTCTCTGAGAATTCTTTAAGCCTGTGCTTAAAGTGACTTTCTCTAGAGCATATTTGATTTTTTCTGCCCCATTTCTTGGAATACTGCCAAGTAGGAATCAGTCAAATTACATTTGAGTTGGGGTTTTCAATTAAAAGGGCAGTTTGGATTTTGACCCTCACACTATGAGAATGTAGGTTTGTGTGAAGAATTTTCAGGGGAGCCATTTATTTTTCTTTTTTATTTATGTTTTCTTTTTTCACACAAAGCTGAGAAGCGAGTGTCTCTATGCCTGTGTCTATAGAGAGAGGTTGTTTCCAGCTTACCACTGGGGCTACAACCCTTTGGTGGTCCTGACACTGAGCTGACTTCCCACTCTGCTTTGATTTTGGCCTTTGTCTCCTGTTTGTTGTCAGTGGCCCCTTAATACCCAAACTTCAGGCCACCAGGGAGCAAGAATCAGCAAGTACCTTCAAGGAAAAGATTGGCTTTGGTACTAACTTATTTTTGTGTATCCTTGGACTCCCCTGAATAATTATATCCTTTCCCAACAGCTCAGTCATACATAAAACATTTTGTTGCTTTAAAAAACTTTTCATAAGCATTTTTTGGTGTGTTAAACCAGAAGGGGTTTCACTTAATGTTTATATAGGCATATCAAGAAAGAAAAAAAGGAATTTAAAAAAAGAAAAAAAAGAATTTAAAAAAAGAAAAAAAAATCAGTTTCTTCCAGTTCTAAGGAAGAAAAAAAAGACATATGTAGTCATATTATCAGAAATGTCCCTTCATCTAAAAACTCGTTTTGTCTACTCCTCTGTATATGTCTCTCACTCTTCTTTCTCCACAATATCTCTTGCATCTTTCCTTTATTCCTCTTTTTTCCATTCTCATTCTTATTCAAGTCCTCTACACCTTAGATGTGTACTATTGCAAGGGCCTCCAGTGCAAATCCTTCTCTCCCCTGTGGCCCATCTTCTAGTTCATCCTGTACCTGATAGCCACATCTAGCTTCCTGTGAATTTACTTAGACAAATGAAATGCAAACAGTCAGCAATGTCATATTTGTATCGGTATTTTAGAAAAGGTCTAAAAGAAAAATGATCAGCAATACAGAGAAGAGAAATTGTATCATTAGAGAAAATAAGTAAATGAATATATATTTTTATATGTCATATATATTTTACACATATGACAATGAGGTACATATATCAGACATATATATTTATATGTCATATATATGCTATATATATATGACAATTAGATAAGTACTGTTCCAAAGCAGGTCCATGATGCTGTGTCTGGAATCAGAGAGAAAGGAGAGATCAAAGCTGCTTAGACAGAGAGTGAGATTCTGCATGGCTTTACAGAGAAGTTGGTCCCTGAGTCTTGAAGTAGCAGTTATGCAGTTGGAAATAGGTCAAGAAAAGGCATTCATGGAGTAGAAACACTGTACAAAGACACCATTTCTTATGGTTTGTTTGGAGACAAGAAAGTACTGGAGTAAGGCTACATCTCAGAATTTAGAATGGTAGAAGATATACTTGCAATTTGGATATCTGTCCTGCAGAAATTTATAAAAATAACACCTCGACAATGCTTTTCTATATTTTATCATACTTCCCCAACCCAACAGACTGAACAAGAGTCTTATGTTCAAGACATTGGAAGTTGTTTTTTTATATTAATCACCTAATCTAAGGTTTAAATCTTCTCCACTACATCTTTCCTAATAGTTTTTGAGTCTCTTCTTGAATACTTTCACTGGCAGATAGCGTGGGGCAACTGTTAAGACCAGGATCCAGATTGCCTAGGTTCAAATTCCAGCTTTCCCTAGGTGCTGTGGCACGCCCTGTAGTTCCAGCTACTTGAGAGGCTGAGGTGAGAGTATCACTTGAGGTCAGGAGTTCAAGGCCATAGTGTGCTATGATCACACCGGTGAAGAGCCACTGTACTCCAGCTTAGGCAACATAGCCAGACCCCATCATCTTTATAAGTAAATGAGAAAAAAATATCTCAGCTCTGCCTACTATGGTAGACCATGCCAGACCTGCTGCATTGAAGCTTCAAATAGGCATACTAGCTAAGCAAGAACCAAAATATGAAAATAATGAGATTAGGTAGCAATGGCTCACCCAGAAATTATGAATCTGGAGCCTTGGTATAAATGACGTGGTTCCCTCCCAGCCTAAAAAGAAATAAAAGGTAAGTCCAGTGTTGAAAATTCTTCCACCTAGAAGATAAGTATATCATGTGAGCTGCTCAAACTAATCCACTTTAGGTATATTTCCTTGAGAAGAAAAGTTGTCACTAGAGAAACTTCTTTCCATCTTGTTCTCATGCATATTTTTTTCATTGTTTACTAGTTGAAACAATTGTAAGACAAGAGGGAACCTTCAAGTTATTAGCCTTACCAATCTGAACCTTGATCAGGCTTTAAATAGCTTAATCACTTACATTTGTAAAATACGATTGGTTTGAGGATTAAATGAGATGATTACAAAGCCTTAGACAATGGCCAGTTCATAGAAAGTCTGAACTAAGGTTGGTATTATTATTTACTGTCTCATATAGTGACTCATTCCATTTGTGCCACTTCTTTCTTATGCAGAATAAGATCATCACACCCACTACAACCTCTACTTTTTGGTTTTGGTTCTTAAGTTTTGTAGGATAGGCAAAATGTCTTCTTCATGGATATTCTTCTCTTTTCATGTTTCCTTTTTATCATTCAATTTACCTGTCCAAAATTCTTTTCCTTTATCTTTCCATCTTGGTTTGTGGCTTTCCGTCTTTCCATTTGATTAGACTAAAAGTCGTAGAGTCAGAATTTCTTGCTTTTTCTCACATCCCAAATTCTATCTATCTATCTAAGCCACTGTAACATCTCTCTTAGCTTATTGCAATAGCCACCTAATTGTTCTCCCTATTCATGTTCTTACCCCCATTTAGTTTACACTTAACACAGCAATCAAAACAATCTGGTGAAATAAAAATTTCATTCAATCTTTCACTCCTTTGTTCAACCCATCAAATGACTTTCCATCTCACTCAGAGTAAATGACAAATTTCTTTTAATAGGAGTTGTGAGGCTGGATGCTGTGGCTCATGCCTGTAATCCCAGCACTTGGGAGGCCGAGGCGGGCGGATCACTTGAGGTCAGGGGTTCGAGACCAGCCTGGCCAACACGGTGAAACCCCGTCTCTACTAAAAATACAAAAATTAGCCACTCATGGTGGCACACGCCTGTAATCCCAGCTACTTGGGAGGCTGAGGCATGAGAATAGCTTGAACCTGGGAGGTGGAGGTTGCAGTGAACTGAAGTGGCACCACTGCACCCTAGCCTGGGCAAAAGAGTGAAACTGTGTCTGAAAAAAAAAAAAGGGAGTTGTGAAGCCCTGTATGATGGTTTGAACTCTTAATATTTCTGATTTTATCTTCTACTACTCTTTTCCTTGCTCACTTTTATACACACTGATCTCCTCACTATTCCTGGAAGGCATCAGGCAAGCTCCTAATTTGTGTCCTTGCACTTGGTATTATGTCTTTTGTTTTGTTTGCTTACTCACTGTCTTCCTTCAGGTCTTTGTTTAAATGCTACCTTCTACTTGAGTCTTTTTTTTTTTCAAATACATTTAATAAACATTCTCATTCATTTTTAAAATTCAAATTACTATATAATACACTCTATATTTTACTAGTAATTCTTGACTATTTTCTGTCTCCTTTCACAGAACATAAGCTCCATGAGGGCAGAGATTTTGCCTGATTATATTACTGTTACATTTGCAGAGATTAAAATGGGGCCTGTCTCATAGTAGGCATTCAATGAACGTTTGTTAAAGTAATGAAGAGATTCTATGAAGTATACAACCTACTTTCATTGTTCTCGGATGACTTCTGATGAATTATATGTCACTCTTAGATAATTATTATTCAAACTGAATATTGTATTCCTGTTTGGTTTTGAAAAACACAGCAAAGATAGGGAATATTATTTTCATTGTTTTAGACATTTCTTCTTTTATATAAGTTTGGCAATTAAGACTAAGGATCTTAATTGACTTATTAAGATTCTTAATATACTTAGATTTTTTTTTTTTTTTAATTTAAAAGTCCAGGCTGTTCTTGAAGTCATGGCCTCAAGCAATTCTCCCACCTCCGCCTCCCAAAGCGCTGGGATTACAGGCATAAGCCATTACACTTGGCCCAATAGAGACCTTTAAATGAGACTATTAATACTACTCATCCCACTGCAAATATATATATCTGTTTGTCTTACATTTCTCAAACTTGTTCCTTAACCAGTTAAGGAAACTCTCAGAAAGGGTAAATGAATTGCCCAAGTATGCGTGATTAGTAAACAGCAGGTATGAATCTTGAGACTGGTCCAAGGTCCCACTACTGCATAATACTTTTAGCATTCTTATATTTTCTATAACACCAAGCACAGTGTTTTGCAAGTCCTCAGTAAACACATGTTTATTGTTGATTAATGTTCCTTGCCTTGAGCTTCCTGTAATGTGAGGCTCTCCTTTAGACTTGCAATCCTCAACTGGGGGGCAACTTTGCCTCCAAAGAACATTTGCCAATGTTTGAAAATATTTTTGATTGTCAGGAATGGGAAATGCTACTGGTATCTAGTGGGCAGAAGTCAGGGATACCGCTAAATGTCCTACAATGCACAGGATTGCCCTTCCACAATAAAGAATTATCTGGCCCAAATGTGCTGAGACTGAGAAACCCTGATTTAGATCTTAGCTTATTGATTTGCAAGCAGTATAGAGAAAGTCTAAAAGTGAACCAAAGCAAGCTGATTATTTTTTCTCTCTGGTTTTCTTGTTAATGGACCCAGCTTTTAAGTAAAATAAAAGAGCACTTGAGCTATAAAAACAGATACACAAATAAAACCCTGTCAGCCTGGCTCCTTTTGGTACCTGAGGTCCTTGTGCTTGTACTGAGAGGTGAGAGCCAAGTAAAAGCCATACTCCTCAGCCAGGATAAAGAAAGTTGTACTCATTACATATTCATGTTTGCAATGGCATTCTTCACTTAAAAGATTCAGGGCACATCATTAATTAAAGCAATGAATTCCTGAGAAACAACACTAATTAAACCTCAAAATCAAAACAGCATAAAAAGGCAGACCTCATTTTTCTATTCCTTCTGAGCATCTGGGAAAAATCATACAGCTTTATCATGCCAAGTGGGGAAACGTAGAATTTATCATGAAGGCAGACCAGCCACCTTCACTTAGGCTTTCTTCATCTTTCTTGCTGCTGGTTCTAAAAATGAACCATGGCAGGGCTGCCAAAAAGCAAATCACTGGTTGGTAGTGGCAATGCCCTCATTTGCATGGCATGTGCTTTATCTTTCATAAACAAGCAGCTAAATTCTGGAACAGCAGGAGGATTCGAGCTTAAGGGGTCAGAGATCCACTCTGTTAAGCTAGACAACCGTGGCCTGCTGTTTTACTCCATATTTGATGCCTGGGCAACCTCATAGCTTAACTCCCTTATATTTACTGATTACTTCCATATCTCTATTTTTCATTCCAAGAACTACGCTAAATGCTTTGCATGCCTGATCTTTTAAAAAATCCTTCAACAACCCTGTGCACTATTACTCACATTTCCTAGATTATAAAATTAAGGTTTAGAGAAGTAATTTGTTCAAGATCACATGTGTAGTAAATACAAAAGCTAAGACTCAAACCCAAGTCCTTTATCCCCCTTTCATTCTCAATTCTATTGTTTGGTTCAGGTTCCCATCATTTCTTATATGGATTATTGTCCAGCTTTCTAACTAGACTCCTAAATTGTGCTTCTAGAGGGCTTGTCCCAGGTCTTTCCTACTATTGCATAATACTTTTAGCATTTTTGTTTTCTCTAACATCAAGCACACTGTTTTGCAAGTCTTCAATAAACATATGTTTAATGTTGATTAATGTGTCTTGCCTCGACCTTCCGGCAAAGTAAGGCTTTTATTTAGATTTATGGCTTTCAAGTGGGGGTGACTTTGCCTCCAGGGAACATTTTCAAATGTTTGGAAACATTTTTGATGGTCAGCAATGGGAAGTGCTTCTGGCATCTAGTGGGTAGAAGCCAGGGATACAGCTAAACATCCTACAATGCACAGAACAGCCCTCCCACAACTCCATCTTCCACTCTGCAACCAGCATAATGTTTCTAAAATGCAAATCTAAATCCTACTTAGCCTAACTAAATGACTTATGGTTCCTTGAATTCATCAGAGTCCACTTCCTCACACATGTTGTTTTCTTAATTGACATTTGTTTATCCTTAGAAATTCAGTTGAAAGGTTAGCAATATTGAGTAGAAAGGTGGCCATAGTTTGCTTAAAATATAGACTTCATTACTTGTGTCCACATCTGCTAAAGAGAAAGTAAATTTTTGAGTAATCTTAACGTTTGTGAAATGATTTCATATCTATAATACCGGAATACTCTCTATTTTTGTCAATTATGTTATTTAAATGGATTTCATTAGGCTTGACCATATTACCATGACCATCTCACCATGGAACTATGATGAAGCTCTCCATTTTTTCCTTTCCCTAGTCTCTAAAACGTCAACATTTTCATTTTTTAGTGTTTTAAAGGCATCTCAAATCATATTTCATTCATCTGCTTTTCCCTGAAGATTAAACACATATTCAGAGTGGAGATATTTGTGAGTGTACCAATGAGTCTCTGTCTCTGTTTTCCCATTTGTTGTTCTAAGTCCACTGACAATTCGACCTATTTGGTTCAATCCTTCAGGAGGTTCTACATTCAGAGAAGTTTAGTCCTTCTGAAACTCCCTGTTTTATTTGCCCATCTTGAAGGATATAGATGAAACTAGAGGTTACACCCTGTGGCAACTCATTAAAATCCCTGGCTATCACCATAGTGTCCAATACTTTTTTCCTTAATTTATGTCATTTCATCCCTATCCTGTCTCTCTCACACTCTCTTCTCTCAACTCTGCTTCTTGCTCCTTCTCTTCTTGTCCACCCCCGTGCCCTGTCAGCTGATGGCTCTCTTTGCTCTCCTTTAGATAATCACCCAGTCAGCTTTTGTTCTTTCTACACCTCCTACATTCTAGGGACTCCATTACATGAAATCAAAATATTACTCAGGCCATGTTGCAAGGGCCAGGAAAGAAAGGGGACAAAGCAGACAAAGCAGGCAAAGCAAAGGGATTATATTTTAATAGTTTAGTCCCATCACAATTACACTTCTTTGCAGGGTAGGGGTCAGGCTTCTCCTTGTAATTGTGATTTTGGTCATTATAAGGAAAATTATGAGGATGCTTAGAGATCAGGTAGTTCACCTCTTTAATTAAATAGATGTCCAGATAGGTGTGACTTGCCCATGGTCACACCATGGGTCAATGCCACGGTTAAGCTGGACCTTCTGACCCAGAAGTCAGGATATCTTCTAGTACTCTACACTGTTTAAATGCATCAGTGTAGTGCCTCCTGCAATATATATATGAGGTAAATGTGGAGCTAAAAAACAAAGATATGGTTTAATGATTTAAATTAAAGTAGGGAATCCTTCTCCCCACCACATTATGACAAAAGGACCAGATGGAGTAGTAAATAAGATTGGTCTGCAGGTCTGCTTATGCTATATAGTTATAACGTTTGGTCATGAATTACCTGGGAGTCTAAAATGGTATTCTATTTTAAAGATATAATAAGTCTTTAAAATGAAGATGTGTCTTTTTAGTTTTTACTGGCTGTGCTTTAATAGTAATAAAAGTATTAACAATAACACTGATAGCTACCATTACTGATTGCACTATGTTTGCCAGGCCTCCCATTAAACACTTTATTCTCTTATTCAATCTAATTTTCAAAAGAACTATAAAATATGAGTTTATGTAGCTACTTTACAGACTAGGGAACTGAGGTTCAGAGCAATGAGACAATTTATTGTTACTCAGTAAGTAGCAGTCAAAATTCAAACCCAAGTTTGCCTATCTTCAAGAGGCTATGCTTTCACTCTCATACAAAGCAGAAGGTAACAGTGCCTACCTCATTCTGCCTTGTCATATATGTAAGTATACCTCAAAGATATTGGGAGTTTGATTTCAGACCACTGCAATAAAGTAAATATCACAATAAAACTCATCTGTAAGAAGCAACTCCTCATCCATTCAAGTTTTATCATAAGATTGCAGAAATTCAATCACATCATCAAGTTCCACTTTTAATTCTAGTTCTCTTGCTACTTCTGCGATATCGTCAGTGACTTCCTCCACTGAAGTCTTAAACCCCTCAAAGTCATCAGCGAGGGTTGGAATCAACTTCTTCCAAACTCCTGTTAATCTTGCTATTTTAACCTCCCATGAATCATGAGTGTTCTTAATGGCATCCAGAATACTGAACTCTTTCCAGAGGCTTTTGATGTACTTCACCTAGACCCATCAAATGAATCACTGTCAATGATGGCTACAGCCTTAAGAAATGTGTTTCTGAAATAATAAGACTTGAAACTCAAAATTACTCCTTGATCTCCTGGGTTGCAGAATAGATGTTGTGTTAGCAGGCATGAAAACAACATTCATCTCTTTGTACATCTGCCTTAGAGCTCTTAGGTGATTAGGTACATTGCCAATGAGCACTAATATTTTGAAAGCAATCTTTTTTTTTCAGGAGCAATAGGTTTCAACAGTAGACTTAAAATATTCAGTAAACCATGCTGTAAACAGATATGCAATCATCCAGGCTTTGTTGTTCCATGTGTTGAGCACAGGCAGAATAGGCTGAGCATAATTCTTAAGGGCATTAGAGTTTTTGGAATGGTCAATGACCATTGGCTTCAACTTAAAATACCCAGCTGCATTAGTCCCTAACAAGAGAGTCAGCCAGCCTGTCCTTCAAAGCTCTGAAGACAGGCATTGACTTCTTTCTGGCTATGAAAGTCCTAAGTGGCATCTTCTTCCAAAAGGAGGCTGTTTTATCTATATTGAAAATCTGTTGTTGAGTGTAGCTACCTTCATCAATGATCTTAGCCAGATCTTCTGGATAACTTGCTACAGCTTCTACATCAGCACTTGCTGCTTCACCTTGCACTTTTATGTTATAGAGATGGCTTCTTTCCTTAAATGTCATGAAGCAACCTCTGCTCGTTGTGCATCTTGCGCAGCTTCCTAACCTCTCTCAGCCTTCACAAAATTGAAGAAAGCTAGGGTCTTGCTCTGAATTAGGCTTGGCTTAAAGGAATGTTGTGTCTGGTTTGATCTTCTATCCAGATCACTCAAACTTTCTTCATATCAGCAATAAGACTACTTTGCTTTCTTATCACTTGTGATTTCACTGAGTAGCACTTTTAATTTTACTTTTTTCTTCAAGAGCTTTTCCTTTGCTTTCACAATTGGCTGTCAGAAGAGGTCTAGCTTTTGGCCTGTCTCAGCTTTCTACGTGCCTCCCTCGCTAAGTTTAATCATTTTTAGCTTTTGAGTTAAACTAAGAGATGTGTGACTTTCCCTTTCGCTTGACACTTAAAGACCATTGTAGGGTTATTAATTGGCCTAACTTTAACATTGTTGTGTTTCAGGAAACAGGGAGACCCAGGGAAAGGAACAGAGACAGAGGAACCACCAGTTAGTGGGGTAGTCAGAATATACACAACATTGATTAAGTTTACTGTCTTAAATGGGTGTGATTTGTGGTGCCCCAAAACAATTACAATAATAACATCAAAGATTACTGATCTCAGGTCATCATAATGGATACAATAATAAGAAAGTTTGAAAGATTGTGAAAATTACCAAAATGTGACACAGAGATACAAGGTAAGCACTATTGCTTACCTTGGAAAAAATGGCACCAATAAACTTGCTTTTGGAAAAAATGGCACCAATAAACTTGCTTGGTGCAGGGTTGCCACAAACCTTCAATTTGTAAAAAGTTTAATTGCTGCAAAGGACAATAAAGGGCAGCACAATAAAACTATACAGGTATATCTGTATAGTTTATCCTTCCATTCAAAGAGCTTTTATTGCTATGCACTGGGACAGGTGATAGGAACACAAAGTAATGGGAAAAACAAATAAGCAAATGCATAATTGTAGTTTAGTGTAAGAAACTGTTTTCATAGAGGGGGACATCAAAACCAGCCTGGGTGGGGATGGCCAGGGAATGCTTGCAGGACATGCAGGCCTTTGAGTTGCGTGTTTAAGGAGCAGTAGATGTCCATTAGGGAAATAGCATGTGTGAACATGGAACATAATGAACTCAAGAAACCATGAATAATTGTTTGGAATGAGTAATGGACTGGAAACAGTAGCCCATGTGGGACATGTCAGAGGAAGCTGGAGAGTCAGTCTCATCTTAGATCCTGCATGGCTATTTGAACCATGTTGAGTGGCTTAGAATTTATCCTAAGTGGAATGAGGAACCACCATGGATTTTTATTAGAGAAATGACATAATCAGATATGGTTTGGGGAGTGTGCCTATGGGTGGGGGTGGTAGAGGATAGAAAGGCAGGGTGGGGCATTGAGAAGGGACATGGGAGACTACAGGCAGGGACCCCGGCGGGGATGCTGCTGTAATCCAGGTAAAGAGAGAAGAGAGCTGAAACTGAGGCCCCTGAAAGGGAAAAGAGAAAATAGGAGGAGAGAAATGGATTTATAAGATTTGAAGCAGGTTCCCTTGCCTGCCATATTGTTTGCTCCATTGACATTTGGCTCAGCCCCTTGCTCAGGGAGATATTATAGCATGTGCAGTGTATTGAAAAAGAAAAAGAAGAAAAGCCCAAACATGAAATGAATCACATACAACTATGAGCAAGAAAGAATAAACCAAGGGATCTGAGTAAGGCCAAGAAGGAAGAGACAGTCTTCTCTTTTTCTTTTTACCTTAAGCCTTGTGTCCCTTTCTTCTCTAATCTCTCACTCTTCCTTCTCACCTACTCCTTTCTCTGCCTCTGTGACTTTAACAGTTCATCATGACTAAATGTCTCAGGAAGACAGGGTAGGGAGCTAAACCTGAAACCATGTTGAAATTACAGTGCTGCTCAACTTTAGGATGTGATCATTGCTAAGCTGGGCCTTTAGCAAAAGAATGGCTTCTTGACACACTGCATGCAGGGGAAGGGTGGGCTCAGAGAAGCTCAGTGTTTGCTTCCACAATATTCCTTGAAAAAATCTAAAAACTGCTTTAGAATATTAAGAAGAAAAAAAAACCCACCATTTTTTTTCTCCTATTATTTTCTTACAACACAGAACACTTCATTGACCAATGTGTAGGAGTTTTGACCCACACACTAATCAAGAAATCAGTTCTGCAGTGGACACCAGTGGGGTGTCCTCTCAATTCAATTTGGAAACGACCTACCTGAAGGTAGAATCAGATCCCACACATTGAGTAGTCAGTTCCATGACTGCCCCCTACTTCAGATGCGAGTTGCCAGTTCAGGCCTTTGGCATTTCTGACTCGCCAGCTATAAATTGGGATTTCTACAACCCCTCTACCTTTGGGTTTGATTAATTTGCTAAAGGTGCTCACAAACTCAGGGAAACCCTTTAGTTTTGTTTACCCATTTATTAAAAAGGATACATGAAAGGATACAAATGAACAGCCAAAGAAAGAAGCTCTGGAAAGGTCCCAAGCCCAGGAGCCTCTGTCCCTGTGGAGGTGGAGGGTGCCACCCTCCCAGCAGGTTAATGTATTCTTGTTCACTAATTTGGAAGCTCCCTGAACTCAGCTCTTCTGGTACTTTAAGGAGGCTTCATTATGTAGGCATGATTGATTAAATTGTTGGCCACTGGTGATCCACTTAAACTTCAGCCCCTCTCCTTCTCTGGATGTGAGGTGGGGTGTGGGGCTGTGAGTCTCAACCCTCTAAGCACACAGTAAGTCCCCTTGGCAACCAACGCTTCATCCTGTAGTTATCTAGGGATTTTCCAAAAATCACCTCATTAACATAGTCTCAGGTGTGGTTGAAAGGGGCTTGTTATAAATAACAGATATACTGTTTCACCTTCATCACTCTGGAGCTATTCTGGAGCTGTTTCTGGAACCGAAGACAAAAGACCAAATAGTTTAATAAAAAATATCCTTATCATTCTAGTTACTTAGGAAATTATAAAGGCTATAGGAGCTGTGAGCTAGAAACCATGGACAAAGCCCAAAATAAATATTTTATAATATCACAAATACCGTCTATGTTTTTCCATTGATATGTCATTATTTGTTTGAACCCAGGCCCGTTAAGTTGCTGTGATGCTAATGGCCTTTTGTTTATAATAGACCTACAAGATTTTCAAATTATGCAACCCCCATTGCCAAAAGCTTTCCGGTGGCCTTTTAAGCAAAATTAAGAAAAATTGCATATAGGTTCACATTCATTTTCCAATGTAAATTGCCGTTTTATTAAAAATGGAGTTTATAGCAGGGAAATCATAATTTAAATTAATGAATCCTCAAATGATACTTGTTATTGCCAATTATTTTTTAATATAATATAAAATTTCTGGGTTCATAAATAGCATTCTTTTCTTATTCAGGAAAAGCCATGCTCAGCAATGTGTTATTCATGACTTAATTATTCTATAGATGCTTCATTCATATGCATGCAGATATATCTGGCAGCACTGCATTTTAATGAAGATGCTGAAAGGCAGCAGGCTGTAATTTCTGACAGAGGATTCTGTCAGGACTGAACAATAGGAGATCCTGAAGAGGACTAGGAAATAACACAGCCCAGAAAGAAAATTAAAAACCCATTTAAATATTTTAATTATAATCTTCATTAGGGACATTTTGAAATCCTTGTGCACATCAGAGCTTCTATAGTTTAGAAGCTATTTTTGCTGGAAGAGAATAATTTTTAGGAAGGGGGAAATATTTTCAAGATCTCATGAGTTGAGGCACAGCCGCTCCCTAGGGGAGCACAGGACCTGGTTTCTGTGCCCATTCCCTGCCCCTCTTTAGGCTGACTTCTCTTTATTGAAGTTGTAATGGGGTTAAAATGACCAATCTGTTCAATCTTGCAAGAGACAAGGAAAGGAGGAAGGGAAAGAGAGCCTTTCGCATTTGTGTGTGTGTGTGTGTGTGTGTGTGTGTGCACGAGTGTGCCACATACACACAGAGTGTGAGGTTTAGGATTTTAGCACTGGTTGGCTGCACCTCAAGCTTTCATCCTTGGACCCTCCAGAAAGCTCAGGTTAATGAGAAACAATAAAGACCTGTTTCAACGATAGGGACTGCCGCAATTTTATTATGGTTTCTCTTTTTCATCTTCTCAGAGAGGGAGAGATGTCAGAAAAATGATAGAATTGTCAAAAGCTTGTGCAATCAGCTAAGTAAATAAACAGGTAATAATTCCACTTTTTCTGTTACAGAATATTAGCAAAAGAAACCTACCGCTACATTCAAATATTTTAGCGTAGCTGTGAATATCCAAGTGATGGGGCATCCAGGGCACTGTGGGAGGCGTGGCATTTTCTGGAAGGGTGAGGAGCAAGAAGAGCAGCTGTCCAGGCACTGCCCTGGGTTTCCTCCTACTCTGTTGAAGCTGCTTTTGTTATGCTTGCCTGTGTGCCTTGCATCTCCACATCCACTGCACACTTTGCTGTCTTCTTACTCCACCTCTCAGCCACGTCGAACACAGATGGCAACCTCCTCTTTCTTCAAGTATGCTGCTCTTGTGACGCTTGTGATGATATAGACTACTGCTTCTCAGCATTCTAGCATTTTCCTGCCTTTCTATTTCTTTTTAAAATGTTGACAATTGATAAGTAGAATTTAATTTTTTTTGTGTGTAAATTTTTAATCTTTTACTGTATTGTATACATCTTTAGTTAAGAAATTCTTCCTCGGGCCAAGCATGGTGGCTCACACCTGTAATCCCAGCACTTTAGGAGTCTAAGGACAGCAGATCACTTGAGGTTAGGAGCTCAAGATCAGCCTGCCCAACATGGCAAAACCCCATCTCTACTAAAAATACAAAAATTAGCCTGATGTGGTGGCTCACACCTGCAGTCCCAGCTACTCAGGAGGCTGAGGCAGGAGAATTGCTTGAACCCAGGAGGTGGAGGTTGAAGTGAACTGAGATTGTGCCACTGCATTCCAGCCAGGGCCACAGAGTGAGACTCTGAAAAAAAAAAGAAGAAAGAAAGAAAGAGAGAGAAAGAAAGAAAGAAATTCTTCCTTACTTCAAGCTCATGAAGTTCTTCTAAAATTTCTTGTAACATTTAAAGTTTCTAGTTTCTTGTCATGTTTTGAGGCAGAGATCTGAAAGTCATGTTGAAACTTAATCCCCAGCATGGCAGTATTAAGAGATGGTGCCTTTAAGAGGTGACTGGGGGCAGGCGTGGTGGCTCATACCTGTAATCCCAGCACTTTAGCAGGAGGAATCAGGCAGATCACTTGAGCCCAGGAGTTTCAGACCAGCCTTGGCAACATGGTGAAACTCCATCTCTACAAAAAATAAAAAATCAGCCAGGCACGGTGGTTGCACCCTCATAGTCCCAGCAACTTGGAGGCTGAGGTGGGAGGATCACTTGAGCTTGGGAGGTTGAAGCTGCAGTGATTGTGCCACAGCACTCCAGCCTGAGTGCTGTGGGTGAAAGAGTGAGACCCTGTCTCAAAAAACAAAATAAATAAAAACAAGTACAAAAACAAAAAACTAAAAAAGAAGTGATTGGGTCAGGTGGGTTCTGGTTTAATCCATTCACGGATTAATTAATGGATTAATGGGTTAATGGATTAATAAGTTATCATGAGGGTAGAACTGGTGGCTTTAAAAGAAGAGGAGAGACCTGATTTAACATGCTCAGACCCTCTTGCCAGGTGGTGCCCTGTACCACCTCTGGACTCTGCAGAGAATTATCACCAGCAAAAAAACCCTCATAAGACACAGGTCCTTATCATTGGACTTCTCAGCCTCCATAACCGTAAGAAATAAATTCCTTTTCTTTGGGAATTACCCACTTTCAGGAATTCTGTTATAAGCAACAGAAAACAGACTAAGATAAAATCCGAGCTTTTTATTCTATATATATCACAATTTGTCCCAGAATTACTCATTGGATAGTCCTTCCTTTCACTAATGGTCTGCAAAGCCAACTGTGTCATATATCAGATATCTAGTATACATAAGTATAGGTCTCTGTGTTAGTCTTCTTAATTACTGAATAAAACAGTACCACAAATTTAGGAGTTTAAAACAATAGCTACTTGTTACCTCACAGTTCTATAGACAAGAAGTCCAGGCAGGCTTAGCTGGATTGTGAGTGTTTAATAAGGCCAAAATAAAGGTATTGGCCAGGCTGGGCTCTTATCTGGGGGCTCTAGGGAATAATCTGCTTTCGAGCTCCTTCAGGTTGTTGATAGAATCCACTTCCTTGAAGCTATAGGACTGAGGTCTCTGTTTCCTTGTCTCCTGTGAGCTGGAGCCACTCTACGCAGCTCAAAGCCACACACATTTCTCGGCATATGGACTCTTGTATCTCCAAAGCCAGCAAGGGCATGTGAAATGCCCTCATACTACAAATCTCCAACTTCTGCTTCTTCTGCCAGCCAGAAAAAAAAAAAGATCTGCTCTTGAAGGGCTCAGATGATTAAGATTACCCAGATAATCTTTATTTTTCCATAAAATGTAACATAGTCATGGAAAGAATCTTTACATGTTCCACCCCCACTCAAATAGGAAGGTATTACAGAAGAGCCAGGGTCACTGGGGGTCATTCCTAGAATTTCATGTGCTACAATCTGTCTATGGGTTTTCTAACCTGCACCATTATCCCTGTGCCAATATCCACCCTGTTTAACCAAGTTGTATCAAAAATTCCACTGGTATTTGAATTGTAATTGCCTTGGATCTAAGGTTCTATCTTTTTGATATTGAATCTTTTTACTAAAACTTTGGAATGCCTCCCAATTCATAATTTTGTCCATATATCTTACATATCTTTTCCTTTTTCATATGTCATAATGAAAAGTTACAATGAACTCTGGCCCAAAGCAAAAATTTTGACTTTAGGTGGGACTTCTAGAGTGAATGAGAAGATGGGAAAATCCTGTCCCCCAAAGGTAAATATAAAACCGGAAAAAACTGTCAAAAACAACCACTTCAGGATTTTGGAAATTGATGAAAGGCATCCATCTCGTTGAGAAGCATGTATTGAAGAAAAACTGAGCATCAGTAAGAATGGTGGGAATCTGTGGCACTCTGTCCTGGGGTTTCTGCCATTCCCCACCCTAGTTCTGCTGTTTAGTAATTTTACCAGGGCAGAACAAGCTATGAGGACAGGTGGCCTCCTTACTACAGGAGGCAGATTGACTTTGGAGTGGAGCGTAGATTTGACTCAGGGCCTTTGGCAAAAATGATGGTGGAAAAATCCTGGAATAATACCAAACAATTTAAGAAGGGCAACATTGCAGCTACCTGAGGTTATGATGTTGCTCAGGAAACCAAGAAACTTACAGACCAGCCAGAAAATTAAAAGGGAAATCCAGAGATGGAGATAGTGCCAGTGGCCTTCACAAGTGTTCACTTCTCCACGGTGGCTTGGAAGGCTGTATGCATGCTCAAGGACATGTGTACACATAGGATGATCAGATAGGGCCTGGCTGTCTACTTGTCCTTTATGAATGTGAAGCCTTGAGTACGCAGAAAGTATAAACCAGGGCAGACTAATAAGTTGTCTGAACTTTGATTACATTCCTTTTTTATTTTGTTATTTTTGAGCTAGGGTCTTGCCCTGTTACCCAGGCTGGAGTGCAGTGGCACCAACACGGCTCAGGGTCCCCGCTACCTCCTGGGCTCAGGCTATCCTCCCACCTCTGCCTCCTGAGTAGCTGTAATAGTGCACATCACCATGCCTGGCTAATTTTCAATTTTATTTTTTGTAGAGACAAGGAATCACTGCTGGCAGTGGTGACTCAAGCCTGTAATCCCAGCACTTCGGGAAGCAGAGGTGGGAGGATAGCTTGAACCCAGGAGTTTGAGACCTGCCTGGGTGACAGCAAGACCCCATTCTCAAATATAGAAAAATAAATAAATAAATAAAGAGATAGGGTCTCACTATGTTGCCCAGGGTGGTCTTAAACTGCTAGTATCTATCAAGTGATCCTCTTGCTTTGGCCTCCTAAAGTGCTGGGATTACAGGGTGTGAGCCACCATGCCCAGCCTTGATTACATTCCTTAAACACACAGATCTGTTGGCAAAGAGCAGAAAGCTTACTGGCTCAATACGTTTATGTGCAACCTCTGATCAATTTTTGGCTGATCATTAAGCTATGCTAATCCAGGAGTGACTCATGGGAAGCCAGATTTAAAAATTAAACAAAAATAAATTTTAAAAAGGAACCTGAACAGAAACAACAGGGGCTGCACACTGTTGTGAGATAGATTCTACAGAATTAATCCAGGCAAGTCATTCAGCAAATCAAAAAAGTAGCAACAGCAACTAACCCTGGAGAGGAGACGAATCCAGAGTTACTACAATATGTTATCTAAAATGTCCAATTAAAGAAATTACATGCAAAAAACCAGGAAAGTGTGACCACACACAGAAAGAAAAACAATGGAAATTGTTTCTGATGGGACAGATGTTAGATTTGGTGGAGCAAAGACTTCAAAATAACCAGTATAGATATGTTTAAATAAAGAAAGAAAACATTTAAGAACTAAAGGAAAGCATAACAATAATAAATAATCAAGTAGGGAATACAAATCAAGAGATGAAGATTATTTTTAAAACGGAATAGAAATTC
Organism: Pongo pygmaeus; assembly: GCF_028885625.2. Taxonomy (NCBI): domain Eukaryota; kingdom Metazoa; phylum Chordata; class Mammalia; order Primates; family Hominidae; genus Pongo; species Pongo pygmaeus. The sequence goes on along the minus strand of NC_072373.2, from coordinate 161,911,809 downwards.
TGAAGTTGAAAAGTACAGTAATTAAAATAAAAAAATCATTACAGGGTTTCAATAGCAGAGTTCAGCTGGCAGAATAAAACAAATGAGTGAAATCAATGATGGATCAAGAATTCTAAGGAATTACAGAAAAAGCAATGAAGAAAAATGAAGACTCTCAGAGATTGAGGAACATCATCAAGTGACCCAGGATCAGTGTCTCAGAAGTAGAGAAAAGAAAAAAAGTGAAGAAAATATATTTAAGAAATAATGGCGAAAGAAACTAAAATATATATAGTAAAAGGCATCTGTATCAGTCTGCTCAGGTGACCATAATAAAATACCATAGACTAGGTGGTCTCAACAATAGATATTTATTTCTCACAGTTCTGGAGGCTGGGAATTATAAGATTAACATGTTGGCTGACTTGGTTTCTGGCAAGGGCCCTCTTCCTGGTCGATAGACAGCAACTTATGGACAGAGTCCTTACATGCCAGCGAGAATGCTCTGGTCTCTCTTCCTCTTTTTATAAGAACACTAATCCCATCATTGGGGTTCCACCCTCATGATCTAATCTAAACCTAATTACCTTTCAAAGGTCCCACCTCCAAATGCTATCACATCCAGGGCTAGAGCTTCAACATATGAATTTTGGGGGGACACAAACATTTAGTCCATAATAGCATCCAACAAATGAATATAAATGGTGCAGTAGAAAATATTTACATGGTACAACAAAGGCAGTGAAAGAGAAACTTAGAAACAAAAAATGCATGATATATATAGACACAAATAGCAAAATAGCAGAAATCAATACAAATAAGATTTCAACAAATAAGATGAAAGTAAAATCATGGAAAAATATATATATTAGGATGGCCAAAATCTGAAAAGCTGACAATACCAATTGCTGGTAAGAAATTCTCATTCAACAGAAGTTCTCATTCATTGCTGGTGGGAATGCAAAATGGTACAAACCCTTTGGTAGTTTCTTGCAAAACTAAGGCTACCATAGAATCCAGCAATTGTGCACCTAGGTATTTACCCAACTGATTTGAAAATTGCTGTTCATACAAAACACCACACATAAATATTTATAATTATTTTAGTTATAATCACCAAAACTGGGAGTAATCAAGACGATGAAGCCTGTGACTAGCCAGCCACTGCACTCCAGCCTGGACACAATAGCAAGACCCTTGTCTAAAACAAAACTAAACAAAACAAAACCCTTAAACAAACCACAGCTAGCAAACAAATATCCTGATTAATGATTAAAAAAAAATACACATCTCCATGACTAAATCGACTAATATAAATATTTCATAGAAAAGTCACCAAATTCCAGATAAAACTTGAGTGCATTCAATCTAAATAAGTGAAGTAAGTTTATTTCCTTACTTCTCATTTGGATTATTTGCTTCTCAAAGACAGAATTGTTCCTTGCAAGAAACAAATTTATACATACAATAGTTCTTTATTTAATTATTGTTTTATTGATTCCAAAGATATAGCCAACATTGATGAGGACAAAATGCTATAGTTTATTGAGGCTAAATCAGTGTAGCCCAGGTTGGAAGTGCAGTCTCAGATGTCTTCTAATTGGAAATGCTGCAAGTTATATTATTGTTCAAAAATATTTACTCCCTTTCTTTAACTTCATGGGAAGAATGTTCTTCCCCCTACTCGTTGATCTTGGCTTTGGCCTTCTGTGACTTCCTTTGACCTCAGGCCGAATGTGCTTGCATTCTATACCCTCGCATTAGTATAATGCAGCATAGCCTATGGTTAAACAGGCTTTCAGGCAGGCTTCTGTGCTACCAGCTTTCATTTATATTACGGTGAACCATAGAAATGGCGGATATGGCCAGATGTGGTGGCTCATGCCTGTAATCCCAGCACTTTGGAAGGCCAAGGCGGGCAGATCACGAGGTCAGGAGTTTGAGACCAGCCTGGCCAATATGGTGAAACCCTGTCTCTACTAAAAATACAAAAATTAGCCAGGCGTGGTGGCGCGCTCCTGTAGTCCCACCTACTTGGGCGGCTGAGGCAGAAGAATCGCTTAAACTCGGGAGGCGGAGGTTGCAGTGAGCTGAGATTGCGCCACTGCATTCCAGTCTGAGCGACAGGGTGAGACTCCGTCTCAAGAAAAAGAAAAAAAGAAAGAAATTGCGGGATATTTGACTTTTTACTCTCCAAAACCCCTGCATTTTATATGGTTCATTCAATCCTCATCTTACCTCGCTGCCGCCCCAACCCAAGGCCCCGCGCAGAGGGGAGCGATGGCACCAGCGGCAGCCACACGCTCGCCCCTACTGCTAGCATCCCTGCAGCGCAGCCCCCGCCCGCACCGCCTGCGGGAAGCTGGGGATCTTGGAGCCTCGGTCTCCAGCCTTCTCCTGACTTTGGCTCCATGCCACCCGCCAGGCTCACCCCCCACCACTACTCTTTCCACCCACCATTCCCAGTCCCTCCTCCCTGCCAGCTTCTCCCGGACATTCCTGGTCTGCTCCAGCAGCGCAGCCAGCTTCAACCTCACGCCCTTAGTTTTCACTTCTTATTTAACAGCAGAAGCACCGAACAAAATTTCCGAATAAAATTCCTCATTGGCCTCTGGCACTAGACTACAAACATCAGGTGACTCAATATTGTGGGGGGAATTGGGCCAACTTGGCTTAAATTAATCCAAGCTTTGCTATAATATGACCTAAATCCCTTCATTTATAAAATGTAGATAAGGGAGAATTGGTATTGAATAAACACCTGGCACATCATTCTCAATATTACTACTGTATTACTATTCTAATAGAAATTATAAATTGTCACTTATTCAACAAAGATTTATCCACCCTCTCTTTTGTGCCTCACTGAGTTTAATTTTCTCTTTCTGGAAAAGGAGACCCCTGGAATTCAGGGAATATGGAAGGTTACACCTACAGGTCTGTGATTGGCATATTGAAAGGGCCCACGAGACTTTGCCAATTGTAGAGTCTACCTCACCAGGGGTTAAAAAGACTTGATTAGAATACATTTCTATACATTTATGGCATCTGTGCTATATCTAGCTTCTCCCTCTTTTTATCATTTCTATTATAGGTTCTAACATGCAATTTTAAAAATGGTCTCTCAAGCTCATGGCCTTCAAGCTTGGAATTAGGTTGGTAGGGCAGTATGTGTCTTTGCTTGCTAGCAGTAAAAAATGTTTGAATGGCAGATCTTTCCATGGAAAGGGTTTTTATAACACCGTTACAAAGAGCAGTCTAACAATGCAGGGGAATATCAAGTTTTTTCAAATGTTTTACAAGGATGTTGGGGAAGCGGATGGTCTCTCCAGCTCTGTCTGCATGTTCTATGTATTGACTTGCAAAGAGACCACACTGTGTTATTTTTAGTCAAGATAAGCAATGAAAAAATGCATTGGTGCATACCTTGCCTTCCATATTTTTGAACTTAAATTCATTTCATACTTCCTTCTCTTTGAACAAAGAATTTACCAAGATAACCAGTATGTCGCGAGTCTTCCTGCAGTGCACCTCTTTCACAATCTTGGCTCCCATTTCTCCTGGCACACAGACTTTTTTCTCGAAGCATACTTGTTCCACTTGTGATTCTTCCCTGACAAACAGTCCTGCCTCAAATTCAACCTATCTCTTGGATATCTTTGTGAAATTCTTGCTGTCTTATACCTGATTGGATTGAACTGGTTAGTGTTTGATAGTTTATTTGTTTTAGCATATCAAATTTTTTTAAGGGGACAGAGTTAAAAATTGGCCTCCCTTAGTACACCATCAAGATGAATCCACTCTTCCTCCATTTTATTGCATAAAAATGTAATGCAATACTATTATAGACCCCTGTGTGTATGAGTGCTTCCTCCATCTCTTGAGGGTAGAGACCCGGTCTAGTTCCCCTCCTTATCCTCAGCAGCTAGCCCTGGGCCTGACACCTAGGAGGCACTTGGTAAATGTCTTTTGAATAAATGAATGAACAGTGATGATCAGTAAATTAATGGAAAGCTTTTAACCAAGGGACGCCCATGGAGGCTCAGCATGACTGTGTTTACTATCTGTAGGGCTAGCGGAGGTAGAAGATAAAAAGCTGGAGATAATTGGGCAGCCTTTGGGAACTGGTGGTGCTATATAAGGAAGATCTCCTGGAAGGGAAGGAAGATAGTGAAAGACGGTTAAACAGGGAAAGAGGTTAAAGGGGAAGGGGAATAGAAAGGGTGAGTGCAAAAAGAAACACCATCTGTCAGACTGGGCTCTTTTCCTTTCCCTCTCCTCAGCTCACACAGACTTCCTTCGGGCCCCTTTTTTTCAAAATGTAATTTATTTTACTTAACAATCTAGGAAGTTCACAGCCATCAGCAGTTCTAGTGCAATTTCAGGTGTGATTGGGAATTCGGGAATCTCAGTGGAGCTGTCAGTGTAGCGAACCTTGTAAGTAAAATACATGCATACTTTTGATAGCACATACGAAGGTATCTCTCTAAAATTGACCTCATTGGTTTCGTTCTCAGCAAATTGACCAGGGCTGTTCAACATGGCTTTTATCATGCCTGATATTAATGCATGTTCTCTTTTTACAATAAATTCATGGCCATCAGATGATATCAATTTGACATACATGGCATCTCACGGCCTTCACAGCCACCATAGGTTTTCTCCTCTCCATTCATTTTGTTCTTATAAAATGCTACTTTGCTTCCCCAGGAACTTTAGTAGTTTCCTGGAGCTCTGTTTCTACCTCAGTCAGAGTCTCACTCATCAGCCCTGCAGCCACTGCAGCCTGGTCCCCATGCACCACCATAGCCCCTGTTTCAGGGCCATTGCCCCCCTTTGGGTCCCTGTTGTAGTCCTTCTCCACTTGCTCCAATTCTGATCAGAAGAGTTGCTATGCAGGATCAAGAATTGTAAGCAGGTGGAAAACAGCAACTGAATATAAAGTTTAGGAATTCACTAAGCCAAGAAGTTTGAAGATAGGTTGAAATACCAGGCTGTGGTATAATGTCTCACTCTTCAAGAGGTGGGCCTTTCAAGTGACTACTCGTATTTCCCCTATGAAATGTGATGTGCTCCATGGAAACAGCCCATGAACAGCCCAGTGTTCCATTTTTCCAAGGTCTGCCAGCATTGCTGCTGGGCTGACTTGGAGGGTTGGCTGGGTGAGGCTAAGGTTAAGCCAAGATCTTTTCAAAGTAATTGGCATTTGGAAGTAACTACTGTGCATTGCCAAAAGAAGAGATGATGATGACAAAGAGCTGTGACCTTAAAGGAATGTGACCCAGGCTTTGACTGATTCTTTTTTGTCAAAATAGCCAAAAGAATGTCTGATCAAGGGTCATGTTGAAAGGAAAATTTCAATTTGCCTCATTCTTTTTTTTAAACGTAAGTTTTTTTAAGACGCAGGGAATAAACATTGTTTGGAATACAGGTTTTCTTCTTGTTTAATTAGCAAAATATTTTTAGGATCTCTCAAATGCCCTCTGAAATCTGACAGTTAATATTTAAAGTATAATTTTGACTCACTTAAATGAAATAAGAAACTTGTCTGCTGAGCAAAATGAGAAATTTTGACCTCTTCACTTGGGTTCAGGGTGGTGCCATCTGTATCTCTGTACCCGAGTGCTCTGTGTATAGTGGGAGCTCAGTAAACATTTGGTGCCTGAGTGAAAAAGCTGAAATTCAATAGCATTACACAATCCTGATCTGCTGTTTCAGTTGGAAGCAGCTAGTTGGTTATATAGCTCATGGGCCGTCAGCATTTTGACTTCTTTTGCTGTAGAAGCAGACAGAGTAAGAAGCTAGGCATACCTTTATATCACCTATTTTCAAACCTCGTCATTAACAATAAATTTATTTTATTAGAAACGTGTGTGCTTGCAGAAAAAGCTTGCAATGTAACAAAACTAGCTTTCTAAAAATGAATGATTCTATCTTTTGTAATCAGTACTTCATGCAGTTGTAGTCACTGCAAATGGGCAAGCAGATAGCTCCAAGATTCTGTAAAGCCACTATGATTTGAACTATACTCATAATAATATAGCTCTGCATTTTTCCTCATTGCAGTTATATGACTTTAAAAATTATACAAAATAAAAATGCAGAAAGAAATGAAAACTCATAGTTGCCACTATTAGTATATTCCTAGAGTATTTTTGGCGTAAGAATGTGTGATAGTCATAATTCTAAGTTAGCCCTCCATGATCTCCACCCTCTAGTTATTCCTGTGATTATGTTGTTTCTTGGCAAAAAGAATTTTACAGAGATAATCAAGTTACTGATCAGTTGACCCTAAGATAAGGAGATTATCCGGGTAAGCCTAATCTAATCACATGAATTCTTTAAAAGCGGAGAGGTTTCTTTGGCTAGTTGAAGAAGCAGAAGTCAGAGATTCAAAGCATGAGAAGCACTCAAAATGCCATTGCTTGCTGGAAGATGGGAGGAGCCGTAAGTTAAGAAATGTGAGTGACCTCTAGGAGTGGAGAGTGACCCCTAGCCAATAGTCAGCAAGCCAGTGGAAATCTCAGTCCTACAAACAAAAGAACTGTATTCTGCCCAACAGCCTGACTCAACTTGGAAGCAAATCCTATACAGTATCTCCAGCTTGGCCAACATCTGGATTTCAGCCTTTGAGACCCTAAGCAGAGGACCCAGTTAAAATGTGCCAGACTCCTGACCCATGAAAAATGTAAGATAATAAATACATATTGTTTACAGCTGCTAAGCTTATGACAGTTATACAGCAATAGAGACTAATGCAGATTTTGATACTGAAAGTTGATACTGCTGTAATTAATACCTAAAAAGCGGAAATGCTTTTGGGATTAGGCAGTAGCTGGAGGCTAGAAGAATTTTGAGGAACATGATAGAGAAAGGCTAAATTGTCTCAAACAGACTGTTAGCAGAAATATGGATATTAAAGATACAACCGGTGAGAGCTCAGAAGGAGGTGAAGAGCATTATAGAGCAAACCTAAATTTCCTTGGAGAAAGCCTAAATCATCATGAACAGACTTTAATTAGAAATCTGGGCTTTTAGAATACTGTTGGGGAAGACTCAGAACGAAGTGAGAATCATGTTATTGGAACTGGAGGAAGGAGAATCCGTGCTATGTGGTGATAGAAAGCTTAGAAAAATTGTGTCCTGCAGTTATGTGGAAACAGAATTTGTAAATGACAAACTTAGATATATAGCTGAGGAGATCTGCAAGCAAAGTGTTAAAGGTGCTGGCTTATTTCTGTCTTACTACTTATACTAAAATGTGAGGAAAAAAAAATAACTGGAGGGAAAAACTGGTAAACATAAAGGGATTAGGACTGGAGAATTTTGAGACTGCTCAGCCTTTCCAGGTGGCAAGAAATGCTAAGAGTCAGAAATGGCTTCCAAAAGTATGGCACAGAGAAAAGAAAGACTGTGCAACTGTCCAGCTTTCACTGAAGCCTCAGGAAGACTAAAAGGTTAAAGTGTTCAGTCATAGAAAAGGCTCTTCTAAGATATTAAGGTTGTGACTCACTGATCCCATCAGTGAAACTAGAGGGCCTCTCAGAAGCTTAGGAGTGTTGTCCCTCAGTAATCTCAGTAGAAACCAAAAACAGAGCAGGGAACATCTCAAAAATGTTTGTGCTCATGGCTTTTGTCTAATGGAGTGAAACTGAAAAATTTAGGCAACGACCATTCAGTGAGTTGAATAGTTTCTTCCTGTAATTCATATCTTCCTTGGACCTATGAATGTGACCTTATTTGAAAATAGGGTCTTTGCACATGTAATCATGTTAAGGTGAGATCATACTGGATTAGAGTGGGCCTTAATCTAATTGGTGGTGTCCTTATAAGCAGAGGGAAATTTGGACACATCCATGCAGCATGCAGAGAGGAAAACATGTGAAGACAGGCAGAGATTAGAGTGATGCACCTACAAGTCAAGGATTGCTTGCAATTACTAAAAGCTAGAAAAGACAAGGAAGGACTCTCCTCTAGAGCCCTCAGAGAGAGCATGGCTCTGCTGATACCTCGATTTAAGTTTTGTAGCTTCCAAAACTATGAAAGAATAAATTTTACTTGTTACAGGCCATCTAGTTTGTGTAACTTGTTACAGGAGCCCTAGGAAACTAGTAAGGATTATAATGTTTTTGAGAACATTACATCAACAGAAATGCTACTAGAGTGGACTGAAAGAACTGAGGAAGTGCAAAATGAAAGAAAACTATTGGAACTCTCCCATATGCCAATTTTATTGTCAGGAAGCAAGCTAATAAAACCACTTAGCTGAAAACATGTTCCTTTCTTGATAATGGAAGGATGACTCAGAGGGCAGAATCAAGAACCCAGAAGGCTGAACCAAGAACCCAGGGTGCAGATTTGAAAACCATAGCAGGTTATTCCAAGGCCTGGAATAATAAACCTAATTAAAGAACCCCAGCTGGAGTTTGTGTGGCTGTATTTCAAAGTTGCTTTGGATTTGTGTCTCCTTTTTGCCTTCCATCTCTCTCCCTTTTTTAGTGATTAATATATTTTATTAAAAAATTTATTTTTAGAGCTTATAAATGGGTAAATTTCAAAATAGTGTCAATGCAGACTATTTAACAATATTTTAGTGTTTCTTTTTACTCAACAGTCACCTTTATGTTTTGCTTTCCATCAACAAATGCATTGGATTAAAGCAACAGTAATCTTACCTCCAAGTTCAATGCCTGAGTTTCTTGACCACTTTATTTCCATTCAGAGTTTAGTAATTACTTAACTTCACATTTTTCTGTCACCAATGATAATCAAATGGTCTACCTAACTAGCCAAAATCATAAAACTATTATAAGCCAAGTCAATGGAATTTATAACGTTTATATGAAACAACTATACTGACACACATGTGCATTGGGGACTATTCGAAATATGTCAAAAATAACAAGCTTTAAAGAGTGAGGTCTTCAGGCAAAGAGGGAAAAGGGTCTTCATCATAAAAAATTATTAGGAAGATTTAGATAAGAAATCAGCCTACAATTTTAACTAAATAAAGGAGGAAAGGGGAGTACATAATCACAGTTTATGACAGTTGAAGAAAAGTCAGTTGCCATTCTATCACAAACTGGCTCACTCTCTCAAGAGCTTAGAATCAGGCTCTTCAGGCATTTATGAAAACAACAGAATATTATAATGCTACTTAATCTGACAGCAAATAATAGAAGAAAAATTGGTGGCACCACACCTTCTCAACACCTTTGAAAACAGGAACTAAAATGAATAATTAAGAAACAGTATTCAGAGATCACTACAAGCTGGGCACAGTGGCTCACACCTGTAGTCCCAGCACTTTGGCAGGCCAAGCTGGGTGGATTGCTTGAGTGTAGGAGTTCAAGACCAGGTTGGGCAATACACATGGTAAAACCTTGTGTATTGGTCTGTTCTCACACTTCTATAAAGATACTACCTGAGACTGGGTAATTTATAAACAAAGGAGGTTTAATTGACTCACAGTTCTGCATGGCTGGAGAGGCCTCAGGAAACTTACAATCAAAGCAGAAGGGAAAAGAGGCACCTTCTTCACAAGGTAGCAGGAGACAGAAGTGTGTGTAAAGGGGGAAGAGCCCCTTATAAAACCATCATATCTTGTGAGAACTCACTATCACAAGAACAGCATGGGGGAATCTGCTCCCATGATCCACTCACGTCCCACCAGGCCTCTCCCTCAACACCTGAGGATTACAATTCAAGATGAGATTTGAGTGGGGACACAAAGCCTAACCACATCACCCTGTCTCTACAAAAAATATAAAGAATTACTGGGTACAGTGGCTTATGCCTGTAATCCCAGTACTTTGGGAGGCCGAGGCAGGCGGATCACTTGAGGTCAGGAGTTTGTGACCAGCCTGGCCAACATGGTGAAACCTTGTCTCTACCAAAAATACAAAAAAAATTGGCCAGGTGTGGTGGCGCATGCCTGTAACCTCAGCTACTTGGGAGGCTGAGGCAGAAGAATTACTTGAAACTGGAAGGCAGAGGTTGCAGTGAGCCAAGATCGTGCCACTGCACTCCAGCCTGGGCAAAAGAGCGAAACTCCATCTCAAAAAAAAAAAAAAAAGAATGACTGGGCTTGGTGGCGTACACACGCCTGTAGTCTCAGCTACTTAGAGAGCTGAGGTGGGAGGATAACCTAAGCCCAAGAGGTCAAGGCTGCAGTGAGCCATGATAGCACCACTGCATTCCAGCTGGGGTGACTGAGTGACACTGTGTCTCAAAAATAAACAAGTAAAATAAAACTAAAACAACGAGCACTGTATTATCTGATGCAATTTATAAAATAAGCAAAATTCAGCAATCTTCAATGGAAAAGGTCATAGTATTTGAAAATTAAGAATGTTTTGATGCTGATTTTTATCAAAATGGTACTTTAAGCCATTAATTGGAACAAATTCCAAACTCACAGTTACTTGCATCACCTCACTTTAGAATCAAATCATGAGTCCATTTCAGCTAATAATTTATTTTGATTTTTAGCTTCATGGTCCACTTCAATGGAAAGAGATTTTGCAGCAGTGACTTTGCTTCTCAGACTTTCAGTGAGTCTCTCATTTTCTTCCTCACAGGCACTATACTCACTGTTAGCATAGCCATAGTTCCCCTAGTTGGGAACCCCTGGGTACTCCTACACCCAGACCTGCCCGCCTCATCCTGCCAGAGAAGAGAAGGAAAAGGCAGGCATGGGGGGAGAAGTGGTGAGTGGATAGGAAATAGATAGGGGTGACCCAGACCACATCTTCAGTATCAGGGCCCAGTGGAATACCAATTTCTTCCTAAAAGTGCCATGACATCAATGAAATATAAACATTATGCCTTTTTTGAATTGCAATGTGTATAACTATTATCCTATGTTTGCCCCACTATTGTATGTTTGGAGTATTGGAGGATCATAACATGTCTCTTCAGTTTTACAGGTCCACAGATAGAGAGGAATTGTGCCTGGGAACCGTTATTATGGGTTACCATAGAGCCCCATCCTCTCCTGATTTCTACATGATTTACATGATGGGATTAGGGGCATATGAGCTATTGAGATTTAGATGAGAATTTTTGATTTTGAGTTGATACTCTAATGGGAATTTGGGGAATTTATGGACATGAAGAATCAGGGGACTACAGGGTAGATTGTGGTAGACAGTATTCTAAATAGCCCCTTAATCTCTGCCCTCTATTGTCGCCCCCTTATTATGTTAAAAATGATTTTACAGATGCTATTAAGGTGACTAATCAGTTGACCTTAAAATAAGATGTCAACCACGTGGGCCTGTCCTAATTACATAGAGCCTTTAAAACAAGAGAATTTTCTCTGGCTTACTGGGGAAGCAGAAGTCAGAGATTCAAAGCATGAGAGAAATTCAATGTGTCACTGATGGCTTGAAGAAGGAGGAACCTACAAATTGATGAATTTGAGTGACCTCTAGGAGCTGAGACTGATTCCTGGGCAACAGTTGCTAGCAGAGAATGGAGACTTTAGTCCTATAACCACAAGAACTGAATTCTGCCAACAACCTGAATGAGCTCAGGAGAATATTCCTCCCCAGAGTCTCCTAATGAGAACATGGCTCAGCTGACATCTTGATTTTATTCAACCTTTGAGATCCTGAACAGAGGGCCCAGCTAAAATATGCTGGATACCTGACCCATGGAAACTATAGATAAGAATCTGTATTATTTACTGTTGTAAGTTTGTGGTAATTTGTTATGCAACAATAGAAAACTAGTGTGTGTGTCTATGTAACACTATGTGTATAATTCTATGCATTTGTATTCTTTAAATAGAAGAGATGACATTTTTACAAAACCATATAAATCGGTCTAGCCAGAGGTTTATAGAACAATCTTGTTGTAAGTCAGTAATAAAATGAAATTTATAGTACAGATAGAATTCCAGTTTTTAAAAAGCCCTTAATAAAGAGGGATAGCTCTAGGTTCAAGCTTCTTATTGCTTTATCCTTCTGGGAGAATCTGTGAGAAGGATACCTCATTAGTATATACTGTCAAAGGGCTGATATCTCAATAAAACAATCAGTTCAACAAGTAATCATTTAGCACCTTGTAAGTGCCGCTGGACACTAAGTTTAGCACTGGGGTTTGGGTGATTTTTTTTGTCATCCAGGACTATGAGAAATAAATTTATGTTGTTTATGAGCTGGTATAAGCTTATAAGAGCAAAGGATATTGTAAGAGCAAAGGATACATTCTTAGCATTGGATGCTCATATACCTCATCTAAGGGAGATGAGGTGAGTGTGGCTTCTTGACTTTCTCCTGTTCTTTACAGAACACTGCCCCAGCTGGTGGAGATGGCATTTTGCCTGTCCAGGCTGAGGTCCTTTCAGGTTGCAGGTTGCAGGAAGCCATAAGCAGGAGCTTACCAAGTCTCTAATACCTCAAATTATGTCACTCCCAACCTCCCGTATAATTACTTTATAAGGCTGCAAAAACTGTCTTTAGTTAAGCTCCATTTCCTTTGTCTAACTAGTGTAGATTCCAGGTACAATTTCTTACTATGCCAGTGGTGCCACCCTTACCACATTGGTCTAGGTTTTAGAATAATGACTAAGCATTTCATATGAGTAGTTACATTAGAATGATGAGGAATGTAAAATTGTTCAAGATGTAGCAACGCTTAACATGAAGGCTTGGCTAAGGTCCTCAAAACCTAGTTCATAGAGTAGTCCTGGGACTTAAATGATGTAAGGCATTAATTAAATGATATAAGTGCTTAATTCAATGCCTGGCATAAACGAACAACTCAATAAATGTTAGTTGCTATTGTTGTTAATTGCTATGACTTACTTGTTAGTGCCCTTATGGTAACAACTATTATTGCAAAAGAATTACAGAAAAGAAGGGCTGATATTGGGAGAAAGAAGAGAGGATCTGGAAGTCCTGAAGAGGCTGAAGAAATAATAGACTGGGAGTAACTGAATGAGAATGTTGGAAGAAAGGTTGCAGTTAGTGAATGGAGTGTTTGAATTTAATATCTAGGAGACAGAATAATTCTAAGTAATGATAGAAGTATAGCAAACTGGGATGGGCGTGGAGTACGTGTGATGTGAAATGGGAGATAGGAGAGGAAGGTCATTAGCACTAAGGCAGACAAAGGAGTCTGGAGAATCAGGTAGGGTATCCATGTGGCTTCGGAACACTCTCAAGATGACAGCACAACTTAGATTACAGGAGGCAATGGAAAACGCTAACGTCTTTAATAAAAGAAGGAAATACCTGAATCTTTGTTGGTAGGATTTCCAAGACTGAGAGTGTCTCTGGATCCTGTCGTTTTAGCAGAACTACTCTGTGCACTATTTATACCCTTGTTGGAGTTCTCTCTACCTTCTAACTTCAGGAAGTAACTTTATTGTGCCGGTTACCAGAAAGCTGATGGGGCAGTGTATTCAGGCCCAAGCTGGCTGTTTGGAATACATCTAATGTACCCATTCTTCCAGCCCAGGAAAACTGCCCTTAAGAGCTACTTGATCCAACATCACGAAATCTGTTCTCATTCTAATTTAGAATGCAGGAACTTGTGTGGTGACTCATACGTTTGAAAAGCTCAAATTAAGTAGTGGTGATCTCAACCGTGATTCACTGATGAGAACTGGAAAGTGATTCATCTCCTTTATGTGCTTGTCCTTGGGAGTCTCCAGGCTTAAAGGTCTTCCAGAAACACACTGCACTCAAGGAAAGACACTGGGCCCTCCTGTGGCGGTATTTCAGCAATTACACAGAGGCATTCACTACATTTTTTTACAAGGTCATTTCCTTTAGTTCATTTTATTCCCATCTACAATCCACAAGACGCTCTTGTGCTGTAATGATTCACAGCTGATAAATGAAAAGTCAATGATACTTTTAGGTCAAAGGTGGGTGTACATTTAGTAAACCATTGGTGCAGATTCACAATTATCTAATATGTAGGGATAACAGTATTTTCCTTAGTATCTACTTGTTATCAAGGAGTAACTTTTTTCTTACCACAATAACAGGGTTTGAATGTATTTTATATGATATTGTCAGAGGCGTTTAAACCAGAGCAACTCCATCTTGCATAGAGGCTGGGTAAAATAAGACTGAGACCTACTGGGCTGCATTCCCAGGAAGTTAAGGCATTCTTAGTCACAGGATGAGATAGCAGGTTGGCACAAGATATAGGTCACAAAGACCTTGCTGATAAAACATCATGTGGTTAAGAAGCCTGCCAAAACCCACCAAAACCAAGATGGTGATGAAAGTGACCTCTGCTCTCCTCACTGCTCGTTATATGCCAATTATAACGCATTAGCATGCTAACAGTTACTCCCACCAGCGCAGTGACAGTTTACGAATGCCATGACAATGTCAAGAAGTTACCCTATATGGCTTCAAAAGGGGAGAATCCCTCAGTTCCCGGGAATGGCCCACCCCTTTCCTGGAAAACTCATGAACAATCAACCTCTTGTTTAGCATATAATCAAGAAATAACTATAAGTATCCTTAGTCCAGCAGCCCAAGCTGCTGCTCTGCCTATAGGGTAGCCATTCTTTATTGCTTTACTTTCTTAAAACTTGCTTTCACTTTCCTCTATGAGCTCACCCCAAATTCTTTCTTGTGCAAGATCCAAGAACCCTGTCTTAGGGTCTGGATCAGGACCCCTTTCTGGTAACAATATTAGGAGGGAATACTAATTAAAAAACTAGTTTAAAGTTAAGATAACTTATACTAAAACGAACCAAAGATTCTTGTATATTGGTAATAGCACTGTGTGGAATTACAAATTGATACCCAAACAATCTACCTGACAAAGTAAGATCATATAATTTAACCAGATTAAGTATTTTTGCATCTACTATGCTGAGCATCCAGAACTAGGTAGGCACTATTGCTATGAATTTTCCTAGTATTTGTTTAAAAAACATTCACTATAGACCTGCTAAACAATCAATTACAATCCCATCTGACATAGTTGTGACCCTGTCCTCAGTTTGTAATGCTTCTAGCTAACATTTATGTGAACCCGTTTTGTGATAGGAACTGATCTAAGTACTAAACATGAATTAATTCATTTTATCTTTACGACAACCCTAGGAAGTAAACAGTTACTACCCTTATTCCTGTTTTTATATACAAAGAAACTGAAGCATATGTTACCGGGGGATCCTTGTTCTTAGAGCTTCCAAGATGGCGGCAAGCCTCTTGTTCTCTGACGTGGGGTTCTTGGCCTCACGGGGTTCTTGGCCTCACGGATTTCAAGGAATGGAATCTTGGGCCATGCGGTGAGTGTTATACCCCTATTCAGCTCGATTAGGACGAACCCGGGGCACTTAGCCAGCGCAGGAACAATGGCGAGCCTCTAGCCCGATTGGGAGTGGCAGTGGGTGCTGCCTCACCAGATCGGACGTGCAGCAGACACCCTGCCGGATCTGGAGGGGTGAAGTCTGCCACGGGTCTGTGACAGCGGCAAACAGCAGTGGTGGACAGCGAGCAAAAGCTCAGCTCTAGCGGTAAGAAACATGGACCAGAAGAATGCAGTTGCAAGATTTAATAGAGTGAAAACAGGGCTCCCATAATGTGGGAGGGGACCCAAAGGGGGTTGCCGCTCCCTGCTCCAATGCCTGCGTTTATATCCCGATCATTGTCCCTCCCCCTGTGCTCTCAGGCTATATATGATTTGACTATTTCTTTACCTCCTGCTTTAGCCTAATTTGTATTTTAGTGAGCCCTCTTTACTACCTGATTGGTTGGGTATGAGCTGAGTTACAAGCCCCATTTAAAAGTGGGTGTGGTCACCTTCCATAGCTAGGTTTAGAAATTGTTAGTCGGCCTAGGAATCCAACTAGTCCTGTCTCTCACATAGAGACTTTTTTCTAGTACATAAAAATGAAATTAATTTATTTCCATAATCATGAGGTACATACAATGTTGTGATATGTACTTCTTTATTTTTTAAATTTTATTTTTATTTCAATAGTTTTTTGGGTACAGGTGGTTTTTGATTACATGGATAAGTTCTTTAGCGGTGATTTCTGAGATTTTAGTGCACCCGTCACCTGAGCTATGTACACTCCACCCAATGTGGAGAACTAGGTAGGCACTATTGCTATGAATTTTCCTAGTATTTGTTTAAAAAACATTCACTATAGACCTGGTAAACAATCAATTACAATCCCATCTGATATAGTTGTGACCCTGTCCTCAGTTTGTAATGCTTCTAGCTACCATTTACAGTGAACCCGTTTTGTGATAGGAACTGATCTAAGTACTAAACATGAATTAATTCATTTTATCTTTAAGACAACCCTAGGAAGTAAACAGTTACTATCCTTATTCCTGTTTTTATATACAAAGAAACTGATCTTATTGCTATCAGCATTTTGGGCAAAGCCATTCAACAAGTCTCTAGGAAGTTCCAAACTTTCCCACATTTTCCTGTCTTCCTCTGAGCTCTCCAAACTGTTCTAACATCTGCCTGTTACCCAGTTCCAAAGTCACTTCCACATTTTTCGATATCTTTTCAGCAGCACCCCACTCTACTGGTACTAATTTACTGTATTAATCCATTTTCATGCTGCTGATAAAGACATGCCCGAGACTGGGAAGAAAAAGAGGTTTAATTGGACTTACAGTTCCACATGGCTGAGGAGGCCTCAGAATCATGGTGAGAGGAGAAAGACACTTCTTACATGGTGGTAGCAAGAGAAAATGAGAAGGATCCAAAAGCAGAAACCTCCAATAAAACTATCAGAACTCATGAGACTTATTCACTACCACGAGAACAGTATGGGGGAAACCGGCCCCATGATTCAAATTACCTCCCACCGGGTCCCTCCCACAACAGGTGGGAGTTATGAGAGTACAATATAAGATGAAATTTGGATGGGGACACAGAGCCAAACCATATCACTGCATAAGTGACTCAGGTTACTTCTGGATGATGAGGACTTTCTGAAGCTGCCGCCCTTACAGGCCATGACTTTCTCTAGCATTGTCCAGATTGCAAGTGTCTTTCCTGATGCAATATGGGGCTATCCCTTACCCCAATTCTTATTTCACGGAGAAAATAAAAGCAATTTTTTTTTTTTTTTTGAGACAGAGTCTCACTCTGTCACCAGGCTAAAGTGCAGTGGCACGATCTCGGCTCACTGCAACCTCTGCCCTCTGGGGTTCAAGAAATTCTCCTGCCTCAGCCTCCTGAGTAGCTGGGACTACAGGCGCACGACCACACCCAGCTAATTTTTGTATTTTTAGTAGAGACAGGGTTTCACCATGTTGGCCAGGATGGTCTCGATCTCTTGACCTTGTAATCCACCAGCCTCGGCCTCCCAAAGTGCTGGAATTACAGGTGTGATCCGCTGCGCCCGGCCGAAAAGCAATTTTTAATTTTCTTGTTTGTTGTTGATTTCTCTACCAAAATATAAACTTCTTAAGAGCGTCTTTGATAATCTTTATTCCTGGCAGGAGTTCCCAATCTTTGGTCTCTGAAGCACTGATGATATTCTCTGTCAGCTGTGCTGATTCCTAGCTGTGACACCAATTAATCTCTTTCTTTTTTTTTCTTTAAGGATGTCACTAAACTCATATGTGGTAACTAATAATAATGCAGTAATATTTTACCTACTCGTAATTCTGCAATCAGGTTATTTCAGCTCAACAAATATTTTCTGAGGACATGATTTGTGATAGGCATTGTGCTGGAGCCTGGATATAATGGTGGATAAAGTAGTCATATTTAGGACCCCGATGGAATTTATATTCTGGCAGGGAAGACATATATTAAATAACTAATTGTAAATATGCCAAGTGTTTCAGCTAAATCAGCTATGGGAGCATGTACTAGGGTGTTTACCTTGGTCTAGGAGTCAGGGATATTCTAGCTGAAGAAGTGATACTTCAGCTATAACTTGAGGTTTGAATAGGAATTAGCTAGGTGGAGGGAAAGGTGTAGGTGTGGGGATGAGCTTTCCAGATAGATGGAAATAGAGCTGGACAGGCCTGTAGGCACAAAAGTGAACATATGTTTGACAAACTGAGAGTAGTTCAATGTAACTGTATCAGAGGGTGCAAGGGGAAATGTGGGACAGTAAGACTGGAAGGTCAAAAAGTGGCAAGATTGTGAACCATGCAATGAATTTGAGACATTATCCTGTGGATGGATAGAAATAACTAGAGAGTTTTAAGCAGAAAGATGACAATCAGATTTCTTTTGTGAAATATTATTCTATAATCATCTCTTTAGAAACTCAATAGTTAAAAACCAGCAATAAATAGCAAATGCTTCTAAGCAGTCTAAATTTATTGTATCTATGATAAAGCCACATCCTCAAATTTATGCATTTATTTTACTCATAAAAGAATTCCCATGTGTGTAATTTAGTTTACATTTTGTTTACTCACTTTCAAAAGCTTTGTTATCTCCTTTTCATAGGTTTTTTTTGGGGGTTGTCATTTCCCTTTCACTTTTTTTGTTTTTGTTTATTTTTTGTTTTTATTTTGTCGGTGGTAAAAGATAAATATACTTAACAAATGAATGTATTTTAACTGAACCTTGAAAGATCATAGAAAAGGCAAAGCATAAAGAGAAAGCTGACTGGTCAGTATTAGCTACTTAAGAAGACATTTAGTGTACTTTAGAAATATTTTCATAAAATATTAAAAAATCTTTAAAGGTTTGTTATTATAACAATAACAACCAATTACATCTGCAAGAATTTGGGACAAACCTAGTCCCACAATATGGGAGCTTTTCCTTTATCTGTCATCAAGGAAGAGTGAAGACTGTTTCACAGTTTTCCTATTTCAAAGGCTAGTCCCTTTATTACACTAATATCGGTAATTTAATATTTTCCCCCCAAAAAAACTTAAAATTAGTTGTATACCTGCTTATTTTGATAATCAGATTTTTTGATGCTTAACCAAAGGACATGAAGGGTAATAAGGCAGATACAAGTTTGGTAGCTATTTAAATAACACTTTTACCCAAACTTTAAATATCTCTGACAGTTGTGCTTTCCTAATTCTGTTGTTTGGTTTTACAAGTTTATTGCAGCAGAGACTATCTATCTGCCCTGTGTCTTTTCTAATTTGTTTCCTTTTAGTATGTAGACTGTGGAAAACAGGAGTACCAAACTTTGATACAAAGTTTGTGTAAAAAAAAAAGTCAGGATTTCAGTGCATGGACTTTGAAGGCAGATTGCCTTGATTTGACTTTTAGCTCCTTTTTTATATCAGCTGTGTGAATGAGGCACTTTACTCCCTCAGACACGATTTTTTCCTATTTCAAGTTACTATGTCTGGATTTTAACCCTGGATCTACCTTTGAGTAACTATTTGGCCTTGGGAAACTTTTTAAACCTGGCTTCCTATATTAAGGATGATTATAATAAATAAACATAAATAGAACTACTACCACTATTACTTCTACCACTGCTAGTCCTACTAGTTGTTACTAGTCATGGTAGTGGTGATAGTAATATTACCACCACCACCACGAGTAACAAAAACAACGGCATCTGTCTTTTTTCTACTCAACAGTTATTACAATAGAAAATATGTTAATATATAACCTAAATCAGAAAGCACTGTGCAATTATGAGAAGTTATTATTACATCTTTAAATTTTCTACTAAATTCTTTTTTTTTTTTTTTTTTTGAGATGGAGTCTCGCTCTGTCTCCTGGGCTGGAGTGCAGTGGCGCGATCTCGGCTCACTGCAAGCTCCGCCTCCTAGGTTCACGCCATTCTCCTGCCTCAGCCTCCCAAGTAGCTGGGGCTACAGGTGCCCGCCAGCACGCCTGGCTAATTTTTTTGTATTTTTAGTAGAGACGGGGTTTCACCGTGTTAGGGAGGATGGTATTGAACTCCTGACCTTGTGATCCGCCCGCCTCGGCCTCCCAAAGTGCTGCAATTACAGGCGTGAGCCACCGCGCCTGGCCCCCTAAATTCTTAACAGTTAAAATTTTCACAGATTTATTGAATATTTGGAGAATTAAGAAAAACATTCGTATAGTACACCATTCATATCATTCTAAAAATATATTCACATAGTTCATCTCATTTTATTCTGTTTAAAAATCAGTGCTATTGATAGGAAAGATACTATTATCTATTTTGGAGACTGTCATATATGCAGAAAGTGGCAGCTCTCTAAAAAGGTATAAAAAGTCTTCTATCTGGTAGGACATTTCCTCTCTGGTTCTGCACTGTATATCCCTAAGGGCAAAAAAAGTGTTCGAACTGTTTTCATGAATTTGCATCATTAAAGATAACTACCTAGTTTCTCATAATGTTTCCCTAAACAAAACATGTGGGTTCTTTCCAGTGTTTTGGTTTTATAAGCAATGCTTCGATATACATATTTCTTACATAAATAGGGTGAATATTTTTGTGGAATAGATTCCCAGAAGTGTGTTGGGTTAAGGTATATGTGTATTTCAAGTTTTATTAGAAACAGTTCACAAAAGGAGATATTCAAATGGCAATAAACATATGAAAAAGTACTTGACATCGTTACTCATTTGGAAAATGCAAATTACAGTCACAAGGAGATACTACCCAGAATGGCTAAAATTAAAAAGACTGGCAAAACCAAATGTTGAGAAGGATATAGGATGTAGAGCAACTGGAACTCTCATATACTGCTTGTGAAAATGTAAATTGATAAAACACTTCAGCAAATTGTAAATAATTATTGAAGCTAAAGATATTCTAGCCCCATGACTTAGCCATCCCAAGAGCAATGAACATCTCTGCCACCAAAAGACAAATGCAAAAATGCTCACAAGGAAAAAAAATAAAAGCAGAAAATACTGAAATGAAAACAAGTATTCAATAAAAAACAACAGAATCAAAAATTGTCTCTTTGAAAAGATTAATAAAATTGATAACTCTCAGGTGAAAATTAATAAGACAAAAAGTGAGAAGTTACAAAAAGTGAGAAGGAATGAAAATGGAGACATTAAAAAGACCATAAAAATATATTGTGAACAAATTTTTGTCAATAGATTTAAAAGTTTAAATACAATAGACTAATTTCTAGGAAAATAAAATCTTCCCAAAAGTGACAGAAGAAAAAATACAAAATCTGAGAAATGTTATAACTTCTAGAGAAACTTAATGTGTAATTAAACATTTTCCATATAGAAAACTTTAAGTGCAGCTAGCATTACCAATGAATTTTTTAAAATACAGTCATGCATCACTTAATATTGAGAATAGATTCTGAGAAATGTATTGGGTGATTTTATCATTGTGTGAATGTCATAGAGTGTACTTACACAAACCTGGATGGTATAGCCTACTGTACGTGTAGGCTGTAGGCTACAAACCTGTATAGCAAGTTTCTGTAGTGACCTACTGTAGGCGATTGTCACACAATGGCAAGTATTTGTGTATGTAAACATATATATATACATAGAAACGGTACAGTAAAATACGATATAATCTTATGAGGCCACCATCGTGTATGCCGTGTGTTGTTGACTGAAACGTTGTTATGTGGCACATGACTATATATAAAGGAAAAAGTAATGCATCTTACATGAGCTTTTCTCGAAAATAGAAAAATAGAGAGTGCTTCCTAACTTTTTTGTGAGATCTACGTAACCTTGATAATGAAATCTGACAGAAGCTTTAAAAAAAAGGAGGGGGGAATCTCAGGTCAATCTTTTTTTCACATACCTAGATAACAAATCTTATATAAAATATTGGCACACCAAATCCAGGAATTTTCTAAGAAGAATAATAGAACAAAATCAACCTGGTTTATTTCTAGTAATGCAAATTTGGGCTTTCAGTGGAAAATTAATGGAATACATCACATCAACAGACTCTAGAAAACTCATCATATCTCCTTAGACACAGAAAAATCATTTGATAACAATCAATATCCATTCATAATAAAAACTCTTAGAAAATCTGAAATAGAAAAGAACATCCCGAATTTAGTAAAAAGTATTTACCAAGAGAAAAAACAAGCAAACAAAACCTGCTGAAAGCCATTCATCTGAGGTTATGAACAAATTAAGTATGCTCATTGTCATCATGTCAGCCTTATACTGGTGGTCCAAGCCAGTGTAATAAGGTTATAAAAAATAGGAATGGCAAATGAATAAATAAATTACCATTTTAAGGATTTCAAAGCAGTTTATTAAGTTACCTGAAGTACAAAAAAGTAATTAAAATTAAATGTACATAAAAAACAAGATAACAGAGTTAGAGTAGAGACATAAAATAGAATCAGGGATGAGACTCTAAAAGATAGGTACCACAACATCTTACATGTGTCCAATCAGTGGGACACAAATCTGATTCTAACCTTTCTAATAGCTATCAGCAAAATGAATTCCAATCAATTTTACAAATCACATGAGATTAAAATATTCCAGTTGCCTAAGAGAAATATAACCCTTTCTAATGCCAAGATCAGGTAAGATTATTTCTTGATAGAAAATATAGACAAAATATGCACTGGGCTTGTGAGAACATAATTATTTTCTGTCATCTGGGCTTAAATTTTTATCCATAACTTTATATTTTGAATGGAAAATTTTCATGTTTATACCCTAATTTGTTTCCATTTAGAGTCAGTGGTGGTGTTGACTATCTTGCATATTCTGGAAAAAAAAGCCTACAACCAGGTTAGAAATATTTTTCTCACAATGAATTATAGATTTCTACCTGAAGAGCCTGTGAAATATGATGATCCTTTATACAGCCTAGAAGAGCTAAATGAACTGGCCCCTCAAGAATTTCAGTCTCATCTAGATGTTAAAGGGGTAAAGAAAAAAAATGCATTTGCTTCTAAATGGATTGCCTGGACAAATAACTAATCATTTCTACTAAAAATTTTGGTACACTTAGGCAAAATATTTACATTAATTATAAAATGTGACAACAAAAGTTAAAGCTTAGTGATAAAGAATACTTATCTCTTTTATGAAGACATGATATAAATAAATTTTAAACATGATCAACTAGAGACTAATGAGTTATATTCTAAGTGTGATGCTTTTTCAGGCTGATGCCAATTTAATGGGGCTTGATGACTCCTGTTGAAATTTGATTTTTTTCCCTTCAAACTCTGTTAGTGTGTTTTAAATACCCAAGCAAAGGAAAATGCTAGAAATGTCTGAGAATGTGTGAGTGCCCAATCCCAGGATCCTATGGAATTAGGAAAAGTATATTTCAATTAAGGAAGTTTTCCAAAAAGTGTCAAGAGTGAGCTCTTATAAAACAGAGTAACAGTGGTAGTCACAAAATAGCCTTTGGAATTTGATCATCCCGATTTTGAGTTCCCTTTCGACCACTTCTAAAAATGTGATTTTGAGTAAGTTATTTACTCTGTATGTCTCATTTTCTTTATCTAAAATGAGTACATTCATAACATCTTTTTTCATAATATTATTATACAAATTTAACCAGGTAATCATGTAAATTGTCTGGCTCATGTTAAAAAATGATAGCTATTATTATTGGCTGTTACGTACGTGCCAAAACTTGTAGCAGAAATTGCTATTATTTGACAACACAAAGAAGGAAAGGGTCTGGCCATTATTTTAATGCTTTACCAGGATTTGTATTCCTTGGAATGACTGACACATACATATACATTGAGTGAGCAAATAAATTAATGTCTGTATATAATCAGTTTTTAAACTGTTTGTTCATTTGGTCATTCATTTGTTCAGCAAATAATCATTGAGTACCTCCTATGTGCCAGATGAACTTACATGGAAGTGGAAGAGACAGATATTAATTAAATAAACTCAAATGCAAATTTAAAACTCTAACTGATAAGTTTCTGCAAAGTACATCATGAGGACATTTTAATCAGTTGAGTCGTGCATGCATACGTCACATGCCTTTTGTAGATTTTGAGCCAGTGGACAGATGGGAAGTTGAGTCCATGAGTTCAAAGCAGAATGTGAAACAATGCTTGTAAAGGGTTTGGCTCATCTGGAGGGGTTTATTTTGCATGAACACATCTTTCTTGTAAAGCTAAGCTACAAGAGCCTCCCTGCCAAGGTGAATCTTTTCACTTACAACTTAGATCTGCTCTCTAGCCTTCACTTCTGACAATAACATGAGAGAACTAAGCACCTTTATGGGTGAAGTAAAGCTTCAAGTTAAATTCCATCAGAGAGAATGACATGATATGAATATAGGTTCCATTCCCAGGGACTGAGAGGGTTCTGCAGTGGGAAACTTGTTTCAGCACTGAAACCTTCAACAGCTCAAAGTAAAAACGAATACTATTCCAGTTGTTTTAACACACTTTCACTTTGCTTATGTCAGGCAAATTCATTTTCTCCAGGGAAAGCTCATCTTTTAGTGCTTGAGTTAAAATCTTTCAAGATAATTAAGAGGCAAATTATACTGTACCATGAATCATCATCACAGATAGTTAATGAATATCCACTGGGTGTGTTTAAATGTGCTGGACACAGTCATGAATTTTGAATTTCTGGAGAGATGTGAGAACAACTGGCTTAATAAATTCAGTATTATTGTCTATATGTTTCATTATTTTCATTATTTTAGAATGACACCAAAAGCCTGTTGGACCAAGAATGAGTGGTGTTCCTTGACCAGATGTTCTAGGAAATAATTTAAACAGACGTAATTATAGTAAACAACAAACAAACCTTCCAATAACTATGTGAATTGTTCCAACTAAGCTGAAATGGTAATAAAATACCCTACTTTGAGCTTTCACTATGTGCCAGGACCTGTTCTAATTGCTTGACATATATTACTTTATTCGATCATCAGAATAATTCTATGAAATAGGTACTGTAATCATCCTTGTTTTATGGGTGAGACTAAGTCACAGAATAGTTAAGAAACTTGCCAAGTCACTAACTGAATGGTGAAGCTAAATTTTAAACCTCAACAATCTGGTTTCAGAAACTCTGCTCTTAACCAGTATGATGTACTAGTAATAGTAGTAGTGATAGTAGTAGTAGTAGCAGCAGCAGCAGCAGCAGCAATATGGGAATGAGTAAAAGGAAGGAGAGAGGAAGAGGAGAGGAAAGGAGAAGCAGGAAGAGAAGAAGAAAAATTCGGAAGTGATTAGAAGGATTAGTAGTAGAATGATAGCAGCAGCTTAATACTGAGGAGAAGCAGAGCTGGTGGTGAAGAGTGGAAACTCTGGAACCAGATAGTCTTGGTCCAAATCCTAACTATAATCCTAATAAGAAGTGAGATTTTGGGCAAGTCACATAACCTCTTTGTACCTCAGCTTTCTTATCAGTAAAGTAGGGATTGGGAAGGATGAAATGCTATAACACACGTGAATACTTAAACTGAACCCTGGCAGATAGTAAGTGTTCAATATATATTAGCTGTCAGTATTGATATTATTGCTATCTGTTCTGTACCCTTAAAATGAATAGCAAAGACATGAATGAGAAATCCTTTTCTTTTTGCTTAACTCATCTTTAACATTCCCATCACATGATCCTTGCTTAGCTTAGTGTCTTTCTTTTTCTCTGCATCCTAGGATGCATTTTTCAGGAAAATCTTTTTTGCTGGTTCCTGGAGATATATCTTACCTGTTTAGATATATTATAAACTTCTCCAGAGCAGAGGCAGCAACACCTTAGAAATATTGAGCTTGGTAGGTGATGAGACAATCCAGGCGACCAGAATAAGAAAACTAAGGCATGCACCTGGGGCTGTGGCCAAGCTCATCCTGGAGGTCTGTGGGAGGTGTCTTCTCAGATAGAGCAGGCTGGCCATCCACATGGGCACTTGCGAGAGTCAGGGGCAAGGCCCAAGCAAAGAGAGCAGCTTTAGCGCTGGGCCTTTATCCTTGAGAAGGAAGAGTGTGGGTGGGGAAGGAACATCTTGGTGACAGCAGTAATACGCTTGTTGAGAGTGGCTTTCCTTGTTTATGAAAATACCAATTAAAACTTCTAGCTGGGCTCAGGGGCTCATGCTTATAATCCCAGCACTGTGGGAGGCTGAGTGGGAGGATCACTTGAGCCCAGGAGTTTGAGACCAGCCTGGGTAACATAGGGAGAACCTGTCTCTACAAAAAATTGAAAAAACAAATTAGTTGGACATGTTGGTGCTCATCTGTGGTCCCAGCTCCTCAGGAGGCTGAGGCAGGAGGATCACTTCAGCCAGGAGGTTGAGACTGCAGTGAGCTATGATTGCACCACTGCACTCCAGCCTGAGTGACAGGAGTAAGACCTTGTTTCAAACAAACCAACAATCAATCAAACAAAAAACTTCAGTTCCTCAGTCACACTAGCCACATTTAAAGTGCACAGTAACCATGTGGCTCTCATTTATGGCACTAGACAGCACAAAATAGAACGTTTCCATCATCACAGAAAGTTCTACTGGTCTAGACAGTACTTGGTACACAGTGGTTGTTCAATAAATACTATCTGAGTGAAATACTTGAAAGAACAAAGAATACTTGCCTTGCATACTTCATAGCATTTTTTTTTTTGAGAATCAAAAGCTCTTTTCAAATGGTGAATGACCTGAACATGTTGAAGAGCTTTTATTTCCCTTATGGCTTCCAAATAGTTACATGGGGGACCTTGTGTTCTACGAATGCACAGTGAATTTTTAATGCTGGTCATATGCTGAGGATGGTGTTTCCTTGTGGCTTCTGTTCTTGCAGATACACAGACCTTCCCTTTTGATTGCAGGAAACAGGGGGAACTTGACATAACTTATGACCCCGTTTGTTTTTCCTCCTTTTCCCAAGAAGCCCGCTCTGATTTTTTGATTCTCCATTCCCAAACCCCACTGGGACTACTCCTAAGGCATTTTGTGAAGTGAGTCTGTATTAAGAGAACAATGTGAAGTGTGTGTGTGTGTGTGTGTGTGTGTGTGTGTGTGTGTTGGAGAGCAGAGCTGGTAGTCAAGGGATTTGTAATCCACTGGCAATGGTTTCCTGAGCAACCTGTGTAGAAGACAAAACGCTGCTTTCAATAATAGAAGTGAAAG
Organism: Pongo pygmaeus; assembly: GCF_028885625.2. Lineage (NCBI taxonomy): Eukaryota > Metazoa > Chordata > Mammalia > Primates > Hominidae > Pongo > Pongo pygmaeus. The sequence continues at coordinate 161,884,874 of NC_072373.2, read as the reverse complement.
TGACCTTACCTTTTCTTTGGCATCTGCCTCTAATTTGTTTCTTTAGTTTTTGATTTTTAAACATTACTGATAATTGGTTCATTTATTATTGTCATAACTAACTGTTACATTATTTGAATTAGTGTCTTGCATTTGAATCCTTCCTCTCAATTTACCAAAGATGTTTATATATGTCATCTTACATCTTTAACAATCTTGGAAGGCCGATAGGGCAGAGATAATTATCCCAACTATGTGGACAAGCTTCCAATCAGAGCATTTGTGTAGGTGGCTCATATCAGATTGCATACCTTGTGAAGTGCAAAATAGGGCTAGAACCCAGGATTTATATTATTCCTTTTCACTCTGCTGAGATCTATCAAATTTACTTTGAAGGGGGATGCAATCATTGATAGGTAGCAACAGATATAGACATTAATATGAGCCTGCTTCAGCTTTTTCTACACCTCCAACTGGGCTGCGGTTTTGCCTTTTAAAATGTTTGCTTGATTTAGAGGCAGTGAACAACCGTAAAAAAGGATGAGCCAGACGCAGTGTCTCACGCCTGTAATCCCAGCACTTTGGGAGGCCGAGGCAGGCAGATCATCTGAGGTCGGGAGTTCGAGACTAGCCTGACCAACATGGAGAAACCCCGTCTCTACTAAAAATACAAAATTAGTCGGGCGTCGTGGCACATGCCTGTAATACCAGCTGCTCAGGAAGGCTGAGACAGGAGAATAGCTTGAAACCAGGAGGTGGAGGTTGCAGTGAGCCAAGATCGCGCCATTGCACTCTAGCCTGGGCAACAAGAGTGAAACTCAGTCTCAAAAAAATAAAAAGGGATGGAATTTGAATTTACATAGGGTTTGGTCTCTTGTCCACTACTTACAACATGAGGATATTTGAGCAAGTTATTTACATTTTCTGAACTTTAGTTTACTCTTTAAAAAAAGAGCTGAAAAGCAAATAAGCAAATCAGGAATACTACCTACCTTACCAATGTATATAGTGACAATCAATTATATTTTGAAATCTAGCTAGCTATAAAACAGTAATTGTTTTACCCTCTTAGAGCTAAACAGTGAATGACATATTTCAGAGAGTATTTAGGCAATCATATGCTCTGGAAAGATCTTACAGAGTGAACATTTAGAGTGAGTAAAACTCCACTAAAATTAATAAGTATTTATTAAACATCTACCATGTGCCTGAAAATGGGTTATGCAAGGCTGCTTCGAATGCAGCCCCTGTACTCCTGTTCTTCAATGTTTTGAGTATAGTCTGTCAATTAGTGATAAAATACACCTTATTGAGAACCCAAGAGTCTGGCAGCATGTCAAGAATTATATAAAGAAGGATAAGTTTTGGCCTTTTTTTCTAGAGAAGGAAATAAGGTATTTGCCATTATTATTCCCATTTTATAAAATGTTATTACCATATTAAATGAACTATCCTAAAGTTCACAAAAATAGTAAGTGGAGGAACGTGGATTCTCATCCAGGTCCCCATCTGACTCTAAAGTCCTTTCTCCTGCTTGAGAGAAAATCTGATATGATCCCAAAACAACTACCACCACCATGAACTGCCATCACCACAATCAACACTTTATTCAGATTCACTTAGTGCCAGATACTGTGCTTAACATTTTATGAGCTTTCTTTCCTTTCATCCTCACAGTAACGTTGAGAAGCAGGTACTCTCATCAATCCCTTTCTTCCAGTGGGGCACTAGAATTAGCTCAGGAATGGAAGAGCCAGGATTCAAACTCAAATCCATCTCCAAATGCTGTCTACCACTTGCAGGCAGAAAAACTGCCCTGGTCTTCCCACCACTGTCTGCCTGTGGAGAAACAGCTCCCTCACATTCTAGTTCACTAAGACTTTGTGTGAATAATGACTTTTCTCATTTACATTTGAGTCTTACTCCTTTAGATAACCAATAAAAGCTATCTGTAGCAACTACCATGCTTCAATTATGTATATATGTTCTTTATTTATAGAAATGAGAATTTTCAATGATTTATAGCATAGGACAGATTCTACTAAGAAATGTTATCTACACTTTTTTTTCTGTTAAAAATAAACTATTTGGTAATCATTCCAACCATAATGAAAGAGAGAATAGGCTGAACTTGGCCAGATACTATACAAATAATTTGACTCATGTGTTTAAAGATCAACAATGGTTTCTCATATCCTAGCAGATCAAACCCAAAACCCTCACCCAAGCCTCTCTGAATTGGTCCAAACATAGCCATACTTTTCTCTGTCACAAACCTCATTTATCCTTCTCAGTATCAAGAGGCTCATACCATGCCCAAGTTGGATTTGTCTGTATTCCTTTGTTTGGTGTGCTTGTCCTTATTCCTCATAAACTCTGTATTCCCTGTTCTTCAAAAGCTTTTCAAAATGATGCTACTCTATAATGCCTTCTCCAAGAGCTTCAGTCCCTACTGACTTCTCCTTTCTCTGGACAACTGTTGCCTTTTACATTCAAGTACAATTATTTTGGCACTAGATAGACATGGGTTTGAATCCACATTCTGCTACTTACTAGCTTTGTGACCTTTGCAGACATATTTGTCTGCAAAATGGGAATGATGCCACTGATCTTGTGGTGTTTATCAAGTCTTAAATAAGAAAATATAGTTAAATGCAATGTAAAGTGCTAATGTTATGGTGAATTGATTTTAAAATGAAGGTAGTATTTTGCAGACTTATATGTGGAGTGTATGACATTATGACATGGACTGTGTCTCCTCAGTTAACATCTGAATGTCTCTGAATCTAGTGTTAGTTCAAATTACCTGTTTCAACCATAGGACCAGACGTGTGCAGAGACTCTAAAGCTATGTGATCCATATGGAAGTCACTAGCCATATGTGCATAGTAATTTAAATTTCTGTAAGTTAAAAATTAAATTAAATATTCAGTTCTTCAGTTACACTAGCCACGTTTCAAGTGATCAGTAGCTACACTGGCTGGTGTGTGTCATATAGGACAGTGCAAATGTAGAACACTTACATCATTGCAAGACGTTCTATAGGACAGTTGTGCCTTAGAGAAGAATTTCTTACCTTAGCAGTCTCAAAGCTTGCTTTTTATAACATGGACAATGGCTTCGCCTTTTTAACATGAAGTAAAATATGCAGATGATATAATCTAACTGTACATATAATTTTAAAAAACAGGATAATATTCTATTACAGTGTAAGGGAGAAAAAATGAAAACCAAATTTTACTGAAATAATATGAATTTTAATAGTAAATACAGGGGCACAACTTCATTAGAATACAGAATGAAGGCCAGGCACGGTGGATCATGCCTGTAATCCCAGCACTTTGGGAGGCTGAGGAGGGTGGATCGCCTGAGATCAGGAGTTGGCGACAAGCCTGACCAACATGGTGAAACCCTGTCTCTACTAAAAATACAAAAATTAGCAGGGTGTGGTGGCGGGTGCCTATAATCTCAGCTACTTGGTAGGCAGAGGAAGGAGAATCGCTTGAACCGGGGAGGCAGAGGTTGCAGTTAGCTGAGATTACGCCATTGCACTCCAGCCTGGGCAACAACAGTGAAACTTCGTCTCAAAAAATAAAAATAATAATAAAAAAAGCAAAAACAGAATACAGAATGAATACTCAGATACCTGCAGCTTCATGGGAAATCACCATGACTGTAACAGCTGAAAATATAGATTAATCTGGTTCTGCTGTATTGGCAGCTCAAAGTTGTTTTGCCATCAGTAACACAATCATATGAAATGGTAATAAACCAAAATTTCAAACCAATAAAGTATAATCTTAAAATACTTTTTTATTTTATAAAATTGAGTTATACTCTAGGCTTTAAAAATTGTGAACAGATTTTTTCATCTACCTGTGTCTGGCAGGATATTTGAAGCCTTAAAGAATACAGGGTTATTTGTATAAATTGTCCCCTGAATTGCAGGAAAACTGGCAAAATTCTTTTTTTCTAGTTATTTTGAAATACATACTACAATATTTTTAACCATAGTCATCCTACTAAGCAATGGAACAATGGAACATCAGAACTTACTCCTCCTATCTGCAATTTTGTACCTTTTGACCAGTCTCTCCCCATCCCTCCCTCTCCACTACCCTCCCCAGCTTCTAGTAATTACTATTGTACTCTGTACTTCCAGAAGATCAGCTTTTTAAAATTCTGCAAATGAGTGAGATCATGCAGTATTTTTCTTTCTGTGTGTGGCTTATTTCACTTAACATAATGTCCTCCAGGTTCATTATGTTGTTGCAAATGATAGAATTTCATTCTTTTTATGGCTGAATCATAATCCATTGTACATATATATATATACACATATATATATGTGAATATATATATTCACTATTGTGAATAGTGCTGCAAAAAACATGAGAGTACGGATACCTCTTTGACATCCTGATTTTCTTTCCTTTGGATATATATGCCCAGTGGTGGGATTGCTGGATCACATGGTAGCTGTATTTTTAATTTTTTGAAGAGCCTCAATACTGTTTTCCATAGTGGCTGTACTAATATCTTATTGTGGTTTTGATTTACATTTCTCTAATGATTAGTGATGTTGAGGATTTTTTTCATATGCCTATTGGCGATTTGTGTGTCTTCTTTTGAGGAATGTCTGTTCAGATCTTTTGCCCATTTTAAATTGGATTATTTATTTATTTTTTGCTATTGAGTTGTTTGAGTTCCTTATACATTTTGGATATTAACTACTTGTCAAATGCATAGTTTGCAAAAATTTTCTCCCATTCTGCATGTTGTCTCTTCACTCTGTTGATTGTTTCCTTTTTAATAATAATAATCTCATTTGTCTATTTCTCTCTGATTCTGACCTTTTCGCCTCCCTTATAAAGACTCTGGGATTACACTGGGTACATCCAGATAATCCACCATAATCTCCCCATTTTAAAGTTCTTACTTGAATAACATCTGCAAAAATCCCTTTTGCTATATAATGTACCGTATTTACAAGGGTTTAAGCAATTAGGATGTGAGCACCTTTGGGGAGCCACTAGTTTGTCTACCACACAGAGGAATAGTTTAAAGATAATGCAGCTATTTCTCGTATATTTCTTTTGGCTTTGGTCATATATTTCTTTGAATTTTATATGTGAAATCATTATTTAGCTTTTGTAATTGATGTAAAATATTTCATTTTTAATTTTAAATGAATAATATTTACTTTATTTGAAAGACAAAACTAAAAAATACATGAAGTTACAAGTGAAAAATATCCTTTCTATTCAATTTCCATCTGTCTTATCCCCACTTAATAATGGTAATTTCTAGTCTATCCTTCCAGTTTCTTTAACGATAAACACACACATATAAATACATTCCTTATTGTTTTTTTTAACTCAAAACACCTCTCTCTCCCTCCCTTTCTTCCTCTCTCTACATATATATGTTCTTCTGCAACCTATTTTTTCGTTTAATATTGCATATTTTTTATTTATTTTTTATTTATTTATTTTTTTTTCTTTTTATTTTATTTTATTTTATTTATTATTATTATTATTATTATTATTATTATTATACTTTAGGTTTTATGTTACATGTGAGCAATGTGCAGGTAAGTTACATATGTATACATGTGCCATGCTGGTGCGCTGCACCCATTAACTCGTTATCTAGCATTAGGTATATCTCCCAATGCTATCCCTCCCCCGTCCCCCCACCCCACAACAGTCCCCGAAGTGTGATGTTCCCCTTCCTGTGTCCACGTGTTCTCATTGTTCAATTCCCACCTATGAGTGAGAATATACGGTGTTTGGTTTTTTGTTCTTGCGATAGTTTACTGAGAATGATGATTTCCAATTTCATCCATGTCCCTACAAAGGACATGAACTCATCCTTTTTTATGGCTGCATAGTATTCCATGGTGTATATGTGCCACATTTTCTTAATCCAGTCTATCATTGTTGGACATTTGGGTTGGTTCCAAGTCTTTGCTATTGTGAATAATGCTGCAATAAACATACGTGTGCATGTGTCTTTATAGCAGCAGGATTTATAGGCCTTTGGGTATATACCCAGTAATGGGATGGCTGGGTCGAATGGAATTTCTAGTTCTAGATCCCTGAGGAATCGCCACACTGACTTCCACAAGGGTTGAACTAGTTTACAGTCCCACCAACAGTGTAAAAGTGTTCCTATTTCTCCACATCCTCTCCAGCACCTGTTGTTTCCTGACTTTTTAATGATTGCCCTTCTAACTGGTGTGAGATGGTATCTCATTGTGGTTTTGATTTGCATTTCTCTGATGGCCAGTGATGGAGAGCATTTTTTCATGTGTTTTTTGGCTGCATAAATGTCTTCTTTTGATAAGTGTCTGTTCATGTCCTTCGCCCAGTTTTTGATGGGGTTGTTTGTTTTTTTCTTGTAAATTTGTTGGAGTTCATTGTAGATTCTGGATATTAGCCCTTTGTCAGATGAGTAGGTTGCGAAAATTTTCTCCCATTTTGTAGGTTGCCTGTTCACTCTGATGGTAGTTTCCTTTGCTGTGCAGAAGCTCTTTAGTTTAATGAGATCCCATTTGTCAATTTTGGCTTTTGTTGCCATTGCTTTTGGTGTTTTAGACATGAAGTCCTTGCCCATGCCTATGTCCTGAATGGTAATGCCTAGGTTTTCTTCTAGGGTTTTTATGGTTTTAAGTCTAACATTTAAGTCTTTAATCCATCTTGAATTGATTTTTGTATAAGGTGTAAGGAAGGGATCCAGTTTCAGCTTTCTACATATGGCTAGCCAGTTTTCCCAGCACCATTTATTAAATAGGGAATCCTTTCCCCATTTCTTGTTCTTGTCAGGTTTGTCAAAGATCAGATAGTTGTAGATATGTGGCATTATTTCTGACGGCTCTGTTCTGTTCCATTGATCTATATCTCTGTTTTGGTACCAGTACCATGCTGTTTTGGTTACTGTAGCCTTGTAGTATAGTTTGAAGTCAGGTAGCGTGATGCCTCCAGCTTTGTTCTTTTGGCTTAGGATTGACTTGGCGATGCGGGCTCTTTTTTGGTTCCATATGAACTTTAAAGTAGTTTTTTCCAATTCTGTGAAGAAAGTCATTGGTAGCTTGATGGGGATGGCATTGAATCTGTAAATTACCTTGGGAAGGATGGCCATTTTCATGATATTGATTCTTCCTACCCATGAGCATGGAATGTTCTTCCATTTGTTTGTATCCTCTTTTATTTCCTTGAGCAGTGGTTTGTAGTTCTCCTTGAAGAGGTCCTTCACATCCCTTGTAAGTTGGATTCCTAGGTATTTTATTCTCTTTGAAGCAATTGTGAATGGGAGTTCACTCATGATTTGGCTCTCTGTTTGTCTGTTATTGATGTATAAGAATGCCTGTGATTTTTGTACATTGATTTTGTATCCTGAGACTTTGCTGAAGTTGCCTATCAGCTTAAGGAGATTTTGGGCTGAGACAATGGGGTTTTCTAGATATACTATCATGTCATCTGCAAACAGGGACAATTTGACTTCCTCTTTCCCTAATTGAATACCCTTGATTTCCTTCTCCTGCCTAATTGCCCTGGCCAGAACTTCCAACACTATGTTGAATAGAAGTGGTGAGAGAGGGCATCCCTGTCTTGTGCCAGTTTTCAAAGGGAATGCTTCCAGTTTTTGCCCATTCAGTATGATATTGGCTGTGGGTTTGTCATAAATAGCTCTTATTATTTTGAGATATGTCCCATCAATACCTAATTTATTGAGAGTTTTTAGCATGAAGGGTTGTTGAATTTTGTCAAAGGCCTTTTCTGCATCTATTGAGATAATCATGTGGTTTTTGTCTTTGGTTCTGTTTATATGCTGGATTACATTTATTGATTTGCGTATATTGAACCAGCCTTGCATCCCAGGGATGAAGCCCACTTGATCATGGTGGATAAGCTTTTTGATGTGCTGCTGGATTCTGTTTGCCAGTATTTTATCGAGGATTTTTGCATCAATGTTCATCAACGATATTGGTCTAAAATTCTCTTTTTTTGTTGTGTCTCTGCCAGGCTTTGGTATCAGGATGATGCTGGCCTCATAAAATGAGTTAGGGAGGATTCCCTCTTTTTCTATTGATTGGAATAGTTTCAGAAGGAATGGTACCAGCTCCTCCTTGTACCTCTGGTAGAATTCGGCTGTGAACCCATCTGGTCCTCGACTTTTTTTGGTTGGTAAGCTATCGATTATTGCCACAATTTCAGCTCCTGTTATTGGTCTATTCAGAGATTCAACTTCTTCCTGGTTTAGTCTTGGGAGGGTGTATGTGTTGAGGAATTTATCCATTTCTTCTAGATTTTCTAGTTTATTTGCGTAGAGGTGTTTGTAATATTCTCTGATGGTAGTTTGTATTTCTGTGGGATCGGTGGTGATATCCCCTTTATCATTTTTTATTGCATCTATTTGATTCTTCTCTCTTTTTTTCTTTATTAATCTTGCTAGCGGTCTATCAATTTTGTTGATCCTTTCAAAAAACCAGCTCCTGGATTCATTTATTTTTTGAAGGGTTTTTTGTGTCTCTATTTCCTTCAGTTCTGCTCTGATTTTAGTTATTTCTTGCCTTCTGCTAGCTTTTGAATGTGTTTGCTCTTGCTTTTCTAGTTCTTTTAATTGTGATGTTAGGGTGTCAATTTTGGATCTTTCCTGCTTTCTCTTGTGGGCATTTAGTGCTATAAATTTCCCTCTACACACTGCTTTGAATGCATCCCAGAGATTCTGGTATGTTGTGTCTTGGTTCTCGTTGGTTTCAAAGAACATCTTTATTTCTGCCTTCATTTCGTTATGTACCCAGTAGTCATTCAGGAGCAGGTTGTTCAGTTTCCATGTAGTTGAGCGGTTTTGAGTGAGATTCTTAATCCTGAGTTCTAGCTTGATTGCACTGTGATCTGAGAGATAGTTTGTTATAATTTCTGTTCTTTTACATTTATTGAGGAGAGCTTTACTTCCAAGTATGTGGTCAATTTTGGAATAGGTGTGGTGTGGTGCTGAAAAATATGTATATTCTGTTGATTTGGGGTGGAGAGTTCTGTAGATGTCTATTAGGTCCGCTTGGTGCAGAGCTGAGTTCAATTCCTGGGTATCCTTGTTGACTTTCTGTTTCGTTGATCTGTCTAATGTTGACAGTGGGGTGTTAAAGTCTCCCATTATTAATGTGTGGGAGTCTAAGTCTCTTTGTAGGTCACTCAGGACTTGCTTTATGAATCTGGGTGCTCCTGTATTGGGTGCATATATATTTAGGATAGTTAGCTCTTCTTGTTGAATTAATCCCTTTACCATTATGTAATGGCCTTCTTTGTCTCTTTTGATCTTTGTTGGTTTAAAGTCTGTTTTATCAGAGACTAGGATTGCAACCCCTGCCTTTTTTTGTTTTCCATTTGCTTGGTAGATCTTCCTCCATCCTTTTATTTTGAGCCTATGTGTGTCTCTGCACGTGAGATGGGTTTCCTGAATACAGCACACTGATGGGTCTTGACTCTTTATCCAATTTGCCAGTCTGTGTCTTTTAATTGGAGCATTTAGTCCATTTACATTTAAAGTTAATATTGTTATGTGTGAATTTGATCCTGTCATTATGATGTTAGCTGGTTATTTTGCTCGTTAGTTGATGCAGTCTCTTCCTAGTCTCGATGGTCTTTACATTTCGGTATGATTTTGCAGTGGCTGGTACCGGTTGTGCCTTTCCATGTTTAGCGCTTCCTTCAGGAGCTCTTTTAGGGCAGGCCTGGTGGTGGCAAAATCTATCAGCATTTGCTTGTCTGTAAAGTATTTTATTTCTCCTTCACTTATGAAGCTTAGTTTGGCAGGATATGAAATTCTGTGTTGAAAATTCTTTTCTTTAAGAATGTTGAATATTGGCCCCCACTCTCTTCTGGCTTGTAGGGTTTCTGCCGAGAGATCCGCTGTTAGTCTGATGAGCTTCCCTTTGATGGTAACCCGACCTTTCTCTCTGGCTGCCCTTAACATTTTTTCCTTCATTTCAACTTTGGTGAATCTGACAATTATGTGTCTTGGAGTTGCTCTTCTCGAGGAGTATCTTTGTGGCGTTCTCTGTATTTCCTGAATCTGAATGTTGGCCTGCCTTGCTAGATTGGAGAAGTTCTCCTGGCTAATATCCTGCAGAGTGTTTTCCAACTTGTTTCCATTTTCCCCGTCACTTTCAGGTACACCAATCAGACATAGATTTGGTCTTTTCACATAGTCCCACATTTCTTGGAGGCTTTGCTCGTTTCTTTTTATTCTTTTTTCTCTAAACTTCCCTTCTCGCTTCATTTCATTCATTTCATCTTCCAGGGCCGATACCCTTTCTTCCAGTTGATCGCATCGGCTCCTGAGGCTTCTGCATTCTTCACTTAGTTCTCGAGCCTTGGTTTTCAGCTCCATCAGCTCCTTTTAAGCACTTCTCTGTATTTGTTATTCTAGTTATACATTCTTCTAAATTTTTTTCAAAGTTTTCAACTTCTTTGCCTTTGGTTTGAATATCCTCTCGTAGCTCGGAGTAATTTGATCGTCTGAAGCCTTCTTCTCTCAGCTCGTCAAAGTCATTCTCCGTCCAGCTTTGTTCCGTTGCTGGAGAGGAACTGCGTTCCTTTGGAGGAGGAGAGGTACTCTGCTTTTTAGAGTTTCCAGTTTTTCTGCTCTGTTTTTTCCCCATCTTTGTAGTTTTATCTACTTTTGGTCTTTGATGATGGTGATGTACAGATGGGTTTTTGGTGTGGATGTCCTTTCTGTTAGTTTTCCTTCTAACAGACAGGACCCTCAGCTGCAGGTCTGTTGGAGTACCTGGCCGGCCGTGTGAGGTGTCAGTCTGCCCCTGCTGGGGGGTGCCTCCCAGTTAGGCTGCTCGGGGGTCAGGGGTCAGGGACCCACTTGAGGAGGCAGTCTGCCCGTTCTCAGATCTCCAGCTGCGTGCTGGGAGAACCACTGCTCTCCTCAAAGCTGTCAGACAGGGACATTTAAGTCTGCAGAGGTTACTGCTGTCTTTTTGTTTGTCTGTGCCCTGCCCCCAGAGGTGGAGCCTACAGAGGCAGGCAGGCCTCCTGGAGCTGTGGTGGGCTCCACCCAGTTCAAGCTTCCAGGCTGCTTTGTTTACCTAAGGGAGCCTGGGCAATTGTGGGCGCCCCTCCCCCAGCCTCGCTGCCGACTTGCTGTTTGATCTCAGACTGCTGTGCTAGCAATCAGCGAGACTCCGTGGGCGTAGGACCCTCTGAGCCAGGTGCGGGCTATACTCTCCTGGGGCACCGTTTCCTAAGCCCGTCGGAAAAGCACAGTATTCGGGTGGGAGTGGCCCGATTTTCCAGGTGCCGTCTGTCACCCCTGGAAAGGGAACTCCCTGACCCCTTGAGCTTCCCGAGTGAGGCAATGCCTCGCCCCTGCTTAGGCTGGTGCACGGTGCACTCACCCACTGGCCTGCGCCCACTGTCTGGCACTCCCTAGTGAGATGAACACGGTACCTCAGATGGAAATGCAGAAATCACCCGTCTTCTGCGTCGCTCGCGCTGGGAGCTGTAGACCGGAGCTGTTCCTATTCGGCCATCTTGGCTCCTCCCGGATCAATATTGCATATTTTTTATAGCTACATAGTATTCCAATGTGTGGATACACCACAATTTATTCAACCAGTTCCATATTGATGAATATTTATGCTATGTTCAATATTTTGTTCTTACAAATAGTATTGCAGTGTCTATCCATGTATGTGTCATTTTACATATATGTAGATATATCTGTAGGATAAATTTCTGGAAGTGGAGATGACCAGTTAATAGGTAAATGCATTTACAATTTTGATACTGTATTTCATTAAATCTAAGATGACTTTATTTCCAGAAGCATAATTATTTTATGTTCCATTAATAAACAAACTCAATTATAACTGCACAATGTTATTGATTGTAAGATGCATCTTGATTTCACATGGTAAAAAGTGAAAAGTGTCTTACAAAGTGCCTTTTAAAAAGATAAAGTGCAATAGTTATTGCTAAATTGCCCTCCATGAGGCTTCTGTTGATTTGTATTCTCATTAGTACTGTCTGAGAGTTTCTGCTTCCCCGCAGTATTGACAATAGGATGTGTGTATCAAACTTGGATTTTCCTCCCAATCTTATATGTGAGAAATGGTGTTTTTTAATGCTTATAATTTTCATTTCACTTAGTATGGATGAGGTTGAGCATTTAAAAATATCTTTGAGGACCATTTATATATTATTAACTGTAAATTGTCTATTCATATTCCTTACCTGTTATTCTATTGAATTGTTGGTCATTTGCTAATTAAGTCCCAGGAGCATTTATATTTTATCTCTTTAAGATCTCTGATATGAGTGACAAATATTTTCCTGTGATTTTCTTAATGGTGATTTTTTTAGACATGCAGAGTACTTTTTAAGAGCCAAATTTTTCATATTTTTTCTTTTATGAGTTATAGTTAGAAATGCCTTCCCCACTGCAAGTTATAAAGGACTTCCTATTTTTTCTTTAACTACTTTTATGGGTTTTTTTACACAACAAATAATTGATAAATCCAAAATCTATCCTGGTGGATATGGTGTGATATGAAACCAGCTTTTTTTCCTGAGAAATGATATCTGTTTGCTATGATATTGTTTTTGAAGTTCAAGTTTTCTCTACTGAATTAAGATTTTTTAAGAGTACTGTATATATTTATGCTAATTCTGCAATTTTGTTCTGCTGCATTGGATTATCTACTGAGTCATGTGCCAGTAGCACACTGTTTAATTATTGAAGCCTATGCTTGTTTTAATATCTGGAACAGCAAGTCCTCTCTAATTGCTCTGCTTTTTCAAAGTTTTCCTGGCATACTCATTTGTTTATTTTTTCATTTGAACTTTGGAATCAATTTGTCTGATTAAAAAAATGTTCAGCATATTAATTTGAAGGGTGTTAAACATTTAAAGTGATTTAGGGATAATAAACTTATTGATGGGTCTTCCTGCCACAGAGCTTGGTATGTACATTTTTTTCTTTAATGGTGTGTATTTGTGTAATGTTTGTCTAAATCTACTTGTCCTTCAGTAGTGTTTTATTAATTTACATTTTAATGATATAATTGAAGATTCACATTCAGTGTAAGAAATAACACAGAGAGGCCAGGCAAGGTGGCTCACGCCTGTAATCCCAGCACTTTGGGAGGCCAAGACGGTGGATCACCTGAAGTCAGGAGTTTGAGACCAGCCTGACCAATATGGCAAAACCCTGTCTCTACTAAAAAAAAAAAATATATATATATATGTATATATATGTGTGTGTATATATATGTGTATATATGTGTGTGTGTATATATGTGTGTGTGTGTGTGTGTGTATGTGTGTATAATTAGCCAGGCTGGTGGCCAGCGCCTGTAATCCCAGCTACTCAGGATGCTGAGGCAGGGAGAATCACTTGAACCCGGGCGGTGGAGGTTGCAGTGAGCCAAGATCCGTTGCATTCCAGACTGGGCAACAGAGTGAGGAGACTCCATCTTAAATAACAACAACGACAAAAATACAGAGAGATAGATGTAAACATTGTGTAGTTTCCCCCAATGGTAACATTTTGTAAATCTGTAACATTTCTATAGTATACCTGCACAACCAAGATATTCACGTTGATATAATCCGCTTATTTTATTCAGATTTATCCAAATTTACTTGCACTCGTGTGTGTGTAATTACATATGGTTTTATCGTATGTGTAGGTTTGTGTATCCATTACTACATCACTACAGTCAAGATAATAGCAGTCATGTTTTAAAGTAGTTTTCATATAAATTTCACACATTTCTTAAGTTTGCCCCTACACATTTCATCTTTGTTCTTATTATAAAGGACTTTTTTCTCTACTACATTCTAACTGGCTATTAGTGGTAACAAATGTGTTAATACTTTTTATGTTTTAAGCTTGTATCCACCATATTTTTTGATTCTTAAATTGTTTCTAGTGTTTTTAAAAATTGATTATTTTGAGTATTTAGTCATATCATCCATAAATAGTGTTAGTTTTACCTTTTCTTTTCCAATACTTTAAAGGTTTTGTCTCATCTAATTGATGTGGTTGGCGTATTTACAAAAAATATTAACATTGGAAATATTGGGTATCCTGATGTTTTACACAATAGAGGGAATATATTGTTTTTCTCCATTAAGCATGATGTTGGCATTTGGACTAAAGTAGATATGTTTAATTATGTTGTGGAAATATTCACATATGCATAGTTCATTGAGTATTTCCACTAAGAATGATTGTTGAAATTTTCCAAATGCTTTTTGGCATTTTTGGAGATGATTATACAATTTTTATTAGATACACTAGTATAATTATTTAATATAATAAATTTTCTAATATTGAGCCATCTTTGCAACCCTGAATAAACCCCACATGGGTCAAGATACATCATTCTTTTAATGTGTTGCTGGGTTTCATTTGTTAGTATTTTCTTTAAAAATTTTATAGCGATATGCTAGTCAGATTGGACTGTAGTTTTTTGTCTACAATTTTTGGGTTTCAGCATTATTCTCACTCTTTTTCCATCTGATTGGTCCTCCAGGACTGGTCTTTTGCCTTCATCTACAGGGCCCAAAGTGACTCCCTAGCACATCCTCACTCCAGCTAGCATGAAGGGGAAAAGAAGTAGTGGAAGATATCAGCCCCTATTGTTAAGGAGAAGTCCCAATTTCATAATTGTACTTACATCTTAGTGTTCAGAAGTTACACCAAGATGCAGTGGAAGCTGATAATTGCTGTCATTATCACACACCTCTAACATGAAGTCTCTGATACTCTGATTTATTAATGTGATTCTGTCCATTAGTCTGTCCTCCAGCTTTCCTTTGATTTCTTCTTATGTTTCAGTAGTGTTTTAAAGTCAACTTCATAAATATCTCACACATTTCTTCTTAATTGTCATTTATTCCTGTGCACCTTTTGTGGTGAGTTTTTTATTTCTCGGCAAAGTTTTGCGGCACTTTCCACTTTTTTTGTCTTTTATCAATGTCATGCTAGTTTCTTCTTACTACTCATCGTTATGGGTAGTTCCTAAAAAGACAGTGAAGCCCTAACCCGCAGTAGTTCAGCAAGCTATGTTCTTTGAAAACAGGGTATTTATAAAGTAATCAAGTTAAAGCAAGGTCATTGGGTGGACGCTGATCCAATATGACTGATGTCTTTACTAAAAGGGGGAATTTATCCCATTACTGAGTAAATATCCAGAGGAATATAAGTCATTCTACCATAAAGACACATACATGTGAGTGTTCACTGCAGCACTATTCACAATAGCAAAGACATGAAATCAACCTAAAAACCCATCAGTGACAGAATGGATACAGAAAATGTGGTACATATACACCATGAAATACTATGCAACCAGAAAAACAATGAGATCATGTATTTTGCAGGAACATGGATGGAGCTGGAAGCCATTATCCTTAGCAAACTAATGCAGAAACAGAAAACCAAATATCACTTGTTTTCACTTGTAAGTGGGAGCTAAATGGTGAGGACTCATGTACAGAAAGAAGGGAACAAGAGACACTAGGGCCTACTTAACAGTGAAAGGTGGGAGGAGGGAGAGGAGCAGAAAAAGTAGCTATTGGGTACTAGGATTAGTACCTGGGTGATGAAATAGTCAGTAAAACAAGCCCCGTGCCATTAGTTTACCTATATAACAAACCTGCACATGTCACATGTACCCCTGAACCTAAAATAAAAGTTAAAAAATGGAGAAATTTGGGCACAGAGACAAAAATGCATAGGGAAGATGATGGGATGATACGCAGGGGAAATGCCATCTAAAGATTGAGAATTGGAAGTATGCTGCCATAAACCAAAGCATGCTGGGGCCACCAGAAAGTAAGAAAGGTCAGAAAGGATTCCTTCATAGGTTTAAGAGGGAACACAGCCCTGCCAACATCTTGATTTCAGACTTCCAGGCTCCAGAACTGTGAGACAATTAATTTTTGTTATTTTAAGCCACTCTATTTGTGGTATTTGTTATGGCAGTGGTAGGAAACTTATTTATCTATCAATTATTGAGTTGGATTTTTCTGGATCAGCAATTTTCAGGGGATTTATTTTTGTGTGTTTGGGGAGGGTTAATGGGGAACCAGGGCTGTATTCCAACTTCACACCCTAACGACTCTCGTCTGTGTCGCTCCTTTAGGCACAGATTGCTTCCTGCAAATATGGTTCAGCTGTGTGGATCTCTGTGCAGCCCTATCATTTCACCTTGTTTTTACCAAATAAATCCAGGAAGACTTAGTCCACCAGCTCTTCTTGCCTCTTGCACCCATTTTTGTAAGCTTTGTGCTTGCCATGTAAACCATGGTAATGAAAGTTCATTATTTTTAACCTCAGGATCTCTCTCTACTCTCTTTGCTTTTTTTTTTTTTTTAACCTCTTCCCTTATTTTTTAAACCTCTTCCCTTATTCCTTCTGTCCTTTCTCAGTTACTTTCGTAGCCCTATGCTTATTTTGAAGTGTTTAGATTATATATGTTATTGCAAATGGAGTATGCAGGGTTTTTGTTATTGGTGTTCTCTTTGTTGCTTTTCTGTCATTTACAGAAAAGCAAGATGCAGATTTCCACAGTCATGTTCTTGAGTGAAGACTCATCAAGAACTTTAAAAAACTTTGGAATGGTTAGGCTGGGCGCGGTGGCTCTCGCCTGTAATCCCAGCACTTCGGGAGGCCGAGGCGGGCGGATCATGAGGGCAGGAGATCGGGACCATCCTGGCTAACACTGTGAAACCCCGTCTCTACTAAAAATACAAAAAATTAGCTGGGCGTGGTGGGGGGCGCCTGTAGTCCCAGCTACTCGGGAGGCCGAGGCAGGAGAATGGCGTGAACCCGGGAGGCGGAACTTGCAGTGAGCCGAGGTCACACCACTGCACTCCAGCCTGGGCGACAGAGAGAGACTCCGTCTCAAAACAAAAACAAAAAAACCTCTGTAATGGTTAGAACAAAATTAGAGAACGCATAAGACTACGTGGTGACTTTGTATTTTTCTTTTAGCAGATATCTGATTGGAAGAGTGGGAAATAATGGTGAATTAACATACCAAACCACTTAAAGAGAGCCACTTTGTCAATTTGTGTAGTTACAGAAACATCCCAATCCTGTTTCTCCTGAACACCACCCTACAGTGTCAGCACAGAACAAACCTCTCACAGATATGTCACTTTGGAGGGAGATTTTTAAATGCTGTCAAAAAAGGCTTGAGTCTTGTAAATAAATGGGCTTTCTGTAATTTTTTTGTTGAAAAGTTCAGCAGAATAAGTGCTTCTGATACTTTTTGACCTGGCATCAATGAATCTTTTAGCAATCATTCCTTCAACAAATATTATATTTCTTGAGTGGGTTTAATGTGCTCAGCTCCTGTCTGAAGTGGGAGATAAACAATAAGCAAAACAGACATTTCTATTCCCTTTGAAAGCACAGTTTAATTTTGTTTGACAAGTTCTTACAGAAAAAGTCCCTGGTGGGTTTGTTTTCAAAAGCAGAGCTAAGACTTTTATTTCATGTTTCTTTTTATTAACTCCAGCAATAAAATAGTGAAGTCACTTTGTTGCTTAGTCTCTGGAAGAATTAAATATGTTCCTATCTAATAGTTTTAAAAAATCATGATAGCACTGTTATATTAAAGCTTTAGTTTTTTCCCCTCTGAAAAATGAAGCCCCTACAGGATCTGGAACCAGGATTTAGAACTAGACAGACCCAGTTTCAAATCCTGATCTCATCACTGGGAAGCTATCTGGCCTCTTTTGAGCTTCGATTCTCTTGGCTGTAAAATAAAAAAAATAATAAAACCAACCTTTCTAGATTGGTAGGAAAATTCAGCATGCAAAACCATGTAAAACTCCTATCATGGCATATAGGAAGAGGTCAGTAAATAGTGTCTATTTCAGATTTTATAATTGTCATAGTTATTTATGACACTGTACATTAAGTTAATCATATATTGTATACTCCAGGAATGGCCCCTAAGTGGCCTCCCTTCTACAGTCCTCTATTGTTATAGAGACTTTTTGAAATCATTATTTCTAACCCATACCCTTGTTTATTGCATTCTTCAGTTTTGTTGTTGTTGCTGTTAATGATGATTTTTTAAATTTAATTTTGTGCTCTTGACTTTCTCTATTTAGTTAGCCTTTGGCCAATCGGTGATACCTATGATGACTTCCTAGATGAGTAGACCTTGTAGCATAATTCTTTTTCTTTTCTTTTCTTTTCTTTCTTTCTTTTTTTTTTTTTTTTTTTAAGATGGAGTACACTCTGTCATGCAGGCTGGAGTGCATTGGCATGATCTCAGCTTACTGCAGCCTCCCCTTCCTGGTTCAAGTGATTGTCCTGCCTCAGCCTTCTGAGTAGCTGGAACTACAGTTGTGCACCACCATGCCTAATTTTTTTTTTTTTTTTGTACTTTTGTAGAGACAGGGTTTTGCCATGTTGGCCAGGCTGGTCTCAAACTCCTGACCTCAAGTGATCCTCCTGCCTTGGCCTCCCAAAGTGCTAGGATTACAGGCGTGGGTCACTGAGCCCAGCTGGATAATTCCTTTTTAATATGTCCTCCTTGCAGGCAGAAGATCTTGCCAGAAGACTGAGAACCCAAGCTTCCAAGATGGCCACAGCTGCACCAAAGATCACAAGGTAATTGGTGGTTGCTTTGGCATCAAAAGCTATGCTGTGGTAATACATGTGAGGTATTTTGAATAGTAGGTTGCATAAGATGATTTTTCACTTTTTCCTGTAAGGACTAAAGAGTATAGAAGCAATTCCAAATGGTGTCTTGATTCCAGGAACAGTCCAAGAAGGTGACAGGAATATTAATGCCAACTATGGTCCTGTACTTAGAAATACTTTTGATAGTCAAAGGTAAAAGTAGATGCAGTTTGTTTTAATGTTATAATCATGGTGATGAAAGACATAGTGATGTCAAAGAAAATAAGAAATTTTGGGAGTCTTGGATTGTGACCTAGTTCTGCTCTGTAAGTAAATAGATGAACTTTAGGGAACTCATTACATTTTTCTACATCCGTTTAATCAACAGAAATGTCGACTATAGTATAGTTAGAATCACAGACAGTCGAACCAGACTGCCTTGATGCAAATTGTTTTCCTATTTACCAGCTATTGAGCAAGTTCATTAACCTCTTTGTGTCTCAGTTTCCTTATTTGTAAACAGAGATAAGTAGTATCAACTTCAGAAAGTTATTATGAGGATTAAATGAGTTAATGAATGGAAAATGCTTGGAAGAGTGCCGAGTACATAGAAAGTGAGTGAGAGAATGAGTAAGTAACTACGATGACCCCCTCTTCAGGCTGCCATTTGGTAGAGGGCAAGGGAGTGTCTAGCCATCGAGTAAGACCATGCTCTGCACCCACCATCAGCAAGGCTCAAGACAGTGCCTGCATCCTCAGAATAAGCCTTCCCTTCTGCAGGTATCTCATCTCCATCTGTGGGAACCAGGTATGAGGCTCTGAACAGTTCCTGCTCTGGCAAGACACCCCCACATCTTTCTCCCTCAAACATTCATAGCCTCTCTGCCATTTTATGCTTCTGGTACACCAGAAATAATATCACGATGCCCTGCATCACTGTTCATATATTTCCTGGTCTGACTCATACTCTGGACTTGAATTCTGTAAGACACTAGACATGGTCTTTTCTGTCCCAATCTCCTCCTCCCCCATTTGCTGAAGCCCTAGAATTCTCTGAATCAGCAATAAAACCTTATCTTAAATTTCATTTGTCAACTTTCTCTTCTTCTTTTTGTTGTAACCAAAATCTGGCTCTATATAATACTATATTTCTACTGCCTTTTCTAATGTTGAGTGTTTTATTTCCCAGACCCCTCCTATCCTGGGATTTCTAGGCCCTTCTCCCTTTCTCCTCCATGAAAAACACCCAGCTTGAATCTCATGTTCTCAGACTGTACTCTTTATCCATCATCTCACCTAATGTAATTAGTTTAATACCTCCCATATTGCTAACTTTCATTCCTTGAACATTTTACCTCTTGGGTCACTCATTCCATCCAACTTCATTCTCATCATAATTCTGGAGAATTTCAACGTTCATTTAGGTAATTTTTCATGCTTTGGTGTGATAAATTGCTTGACCTCCTCTAATGCCTCTTTAGCCACTCAATCCCATGTTCTATCCTTGATCTTATCATACTCCTTACTGCAAACTCTCAATTGCAGACATTCTACTTTGCAACCACCACCTCTTGTTTCCCTGATTTCAAAAACAATTTGGTCTGACACGACCAATAATCCACTCACTGTAACCACTATAATGTTCTATTTTACAATCTTACTCTGCTTAAATTCCATGACTGTCATTATAACTTTGTTGCATAGATTCTAAACTTTATTAAGCTATCCAATGTATATGTGCTCTAGATTCCATCCTTTGTCTATTGATATTATCCCAGAAATTTTCCTTTTCAATTCCATCCTTTGTCTACTGATATTATCCTAGAATTTCCGTATTAAATCATCATTTTTTCTTTACAAGATCATTCTTCTTAGCATACAAATATTCTGTAATTTATTCAATTAAAAAACCCCACCTTTTTGGATCCCAGTCTGTCTCAATCATCCCATGTTATCTTCTCATTATTCTCCCTTCTTTTATAGAAAAACTTGTTTAAGGCATTTTTTGTGCTTTATTCTGTACTTCCTATTTCCTCCTCTCATTTTTTCTTGAATCCATGCCAATCAAGTATTTTTTACCACCATTCCACAGAAACTTCTCTTAAAGTTAAACCAATGACTTCCACATTGCTAAGTAAGAGGTCAGTTCCAATCCTTTTCTAAATTGATTGATCGCAGCATTTAGCATGTTTGATCATTCACTTGTTTTTGAAACACTGCATCCATAACACCCACCCTGTCTGTTTTCTTTTTCTCCTATATATTTTTTGCTCTTTCTTTGCTAATTCATTCTTATCTGTCTGACTGGTAAATGTTAGAGTGACTTAGAGTTCAGTCTTTGAACCCCCTTCTTCCTCTGTCTCTACCTCTTCCTTAGGTGATCTCATTTAGTTTTATGGCTTTAACTACTAAAGCCATACTATGTGGTGATGACTCCCAAATATATATCTGCAGCTCTGACCCCTCCTCACCTCCAGAAACCTGTATCCAGCAACTTACTTGATATGTCATGTGGATAGTTAGAGACATCTCAAACTTAACATGTTCAAAACAATTCCTAATATTCATCTATAAACAATTATTAAACTATCCTCATGCCGACTTTCCCATAAATGGTAATTCCATCCTTCAAGATGCTGGGTAGAAAGATTTTGGAGTTATCTTTGACTCCTTACATTCTCCTCCCACCCTAGTCTGTTAGCAAATTGTGTTGGCTATCTCCTCAAAATATATTCAGAATTCTATTTCTTATCACTTTTCATTCCATTTTTGTAGTCCAAATCTTCATCCTCTTTCACCTGGATCACTGCAATTGTTTCCTAACAGGCTCCCCTACTTCTGCAATATAGTCTGAGAATGGTACCCAAAAGATGTTATTAAAATGTAAACCGGGTCATCTTACATCTCTGCTCACAACTGTTTTATGTTTTGCAGTTTTCAAGTCAGCATGTCATCACTTATCCTCCCAGTTCCTAAGAGCTCTCTACCTCTCTGCCCTCAGTCTCCGTACTCCTTCTTTACTACACTGTGGATTCTTCCCTCATACATAACTAACTCTCACCTTCTCAGAAAGACCTTCCCTGGCCATCCTATCTAAAATTTCACCCTTCTCCCAACATTTCATGTCCCCCTTTCCTACTTTATTTTCTCTCCTTAACACTAACTAATATCTAACATACTTATTTTTACTTACTTATATTGCTTATTACCTGCTTCACCCACTAGAAGGTAAGCTTCATGAGGATAGGGATATTTGTGTGTTTCTTTCACCACGGTGCTTGGAATAGAGCCTGGCACACAGTAGATAATCAGTCAATACTGAGGATATTATCTAATTCTAAGTGCATGTAGAACTCATAATCCTTGTGCCTTACTGTCTTATACATAATTTTCAAAGCTAGAAAGAACAATAAAGATTATATCATCTAATATGGTTTGACTCTCTGTCCCCACCCAAATCTCATCTTGAATTGTAATCCCCACATGTTGAGGGAGGGTTCTGGTAGGAGGTGATTGGATCATAGGGGCAGTTTCCCTCCTGCTGTTCTCATGATAGTTATTGAGTTCTCACGAGGTCTGATGGTTTTAAAAGTGGCACTTTCTCCTTTGCTCTCTCTCTCCTGCTGCCACGAGAAGACATGACTTGCTTTCCCTTCACCTTCCACCATGATTGTTAAGTTTCCTGAGGCCTCCTCACCTCAGGAACCGTGAGTCAATTAAACCTCTTTTCTTCAAAAATCCCCCTTCTCAGGTAGTATCTTTGTAAGAGTGTGAAAATGGACTAATACATCATTCAATTACTCTGATGTTGAGGATACTGAAGAACAGAGGTGAAGAGACTTGTCCATACCCCTATGGATGGCAACAGAGTCTTGCCAAATTCCTTTATTACATGTCTTGTAGTAACCTCTATGTTCGACGTTTACCTTAAGACTTACATAACTTCATCTAAAATTCTAGGTATTCACACCATAATTTTAATTTATGAATATTTTTCTTAAATGCAAAGTCTGCTGGTTACAAATGAACTCCCTCGAAGTCAGAAAAAAATTAAGTGTGCTCATTTGACACATCTCACTTACATGACACTAAGTACATTTATAGTGTGTGAGATTATGATTCTTCCATTCAATTTTTAAGATTATGAATTTTAGTATCTTAGTTATTCTTTATTACTGGGCTGTTTTTGATATTGTGGTTTACATATTTTGAATATACCTGTTATCTAAGGCTAATATAAAAAATTCCCGTTGAATTTTCTTAGCACTTCTGTTGAAAATCAACTGATTAAAAATGTGAAGATTAATTTCTGGAGTCTTAGTTTTATTCACTTAATGTATATGTTTATCCTTACGCCAGTACTACAGTTTCTTGATTACTGTTGCCTTGTAGTCGACTTTGAAATGAGAACATGTGAGTTCTTCAACTTTGCTCTTCCTTTTCAAAATTGTTCTGGCTACTGTTGGTGTCTTGTATTTTCATATGGATTTTAGAGTTGGCTTGTCAATTTCTGCTTAAAAGAGGATAGTGTTTTGGTCAAGATTCGGCTGAATCTGTAGGTAAATTTGAGTTGTAT
This sequence comes from Pongo pygmaeus, assembly GCF_028885625.2. Lineage (NCBI taxonomy): Eukaryota > Metazoa > Chordata > Mammalia > Primates > Hominidae > Pongo > Pongo pygmaeus. The sequence goes on along the minus strand of NC_072373.2, from coordinate 161,861,650 downwards.
TGCCATCTTAATAATTTTAAATCTTCCAATTCATGAGCATGGAATGTTTTTTCCTTTATTTAGGAATTCTTTATTTTTTTCCAACTGTGTTTTGTAGTTTTTGTATGCAGGTCTTGAACTTCTTTTAAGGTTATTTCTACTTATTTCATTCTTTTAAATTGAATTATAAACAGAATTGCTTTCTCAATTTTGTTTTTTAGGTTGTTCATTTCTGGTGCAGATAAATACAACTGATTTTTGTATACTGATCTTGTAGCAGCAACTTGGCTGAACTTGTTTATTGGTTCATATATATATATATATATATACGCACACACACACACACATATATACATTTAAAAGTGAATTCTTTAGAAGCTTCTATATGCAAATTATATAATCTGTGAATAGATACAATCTTACTCTTTCTTCCCAATCATATACACATTATATCTTTTCTTTTTGGCTTAATAGTTACGACTAGAACCTCTTTTCCAATGCTAAAGAGTTGTGGTGAGAGCAAACATCCTTGTATTGTTCCTGATTTGGGCGAAAACTTCAGCCTTTCATTGTAAAGTATAATGTTAACTGTGGATTTTAAAATAGATACTCTTTATCAGAATTAGGAAATTCCCTTTTATTTCTAATGTTTATCTTTGATCGTGAATGATTTTTGAATGTTTTTCAAATGTTATATTTTCACCTACTGAGATGATTGTATGGGCTTTGTCCTTTATTCTATTAATGTTGATTATTACATTATATTATATTATTGTATTAATATTGATTTTTGGATGTTAGACCAACCTTAAATTCCTAGGAGAAATCCCATTTTGTCATGGTGTAGAAGCCTTTTTATATATTTATATATTTTTGAATTTGAGAATCCTTTTCTTTTGTTTATGACCTCATAAGTGATGTTTTCTGTAGTTTTCTTTCTTTTCTTATTATGTCATTGTCTGTTTTTGTTATTAGGATAAAATGCCTCATAGAATCAGTTGGAAAGTATTTTATTCATGTCTACTTCTTGGAGAAGTTTGTCAAGGATTGGTATTAACTCTTTAAATGTTTGGTACCATTTACCAGTGAAGCCACTGGGCCTGAGCTTTTATTTTGAGACGTTTTGTCATGACTAATTCAATCTCTTTACTCTAATTGGTCTATTCTGATTTTCTATTTATTTTTGAGTCACTTTTTGCTGGTCATATCTTCCCAGGAATTTGTCTATTCCATGTCAGTTATCTAATTTATTGGCATACTGTTGTTCATAGTATTCCCATATATATCTCTATCTTTAAGGTTATTAGTGATATCCCTTCTTTATTTCTGATTTTAGTAATTTAAGTTTTTTATCTTTTTCCTTGATCACTCTAGCTAAACATTTTGTCAATTTTGTTGATATTTTCTTTTCTTTTCTTTTTCATTTTTAAGACGGAGTCTCACTCTGTTGCCAAGACTGGAGTGCAGTGGCATGATCTCGGGACACTGCAACCTCCGCCTCCCGGGTTCAAGCGATTCTTCTGCCTCAGCCTCCCGAGTTGCTGGGATTATTACAGGCACCCACCACCATGCCTGGCTAATTTTTGTATTTTTAGTAGAGACAGGGTTTCACCATGTTGGCCAGGCGGGTCTCAAACTCCTGACCTCAAGTGATCCACCTGCATCAGCCTCCCAAAGTGCTGGGATTATAGGCATGAGCCACCGCGCCCACCCTGATATTTAAAAAAAAAAAATTTTTTTATTTTATTAATCTTCTCTCATATTTTCTGTTTCATTTGTTTGCACGCTAATCTTTATTATTTCTTTCTGCTTATTTGAGATTTGTTCTTTTTTAGTTCTTAAGGTGGATATTTAAATTATTGATTTGAGATGCTTTTGTTTTTAATAAAGGTATATATTTTTAATATATGTGTCTTACAGCTATAAATTTTACTGTAAGCCCTGCATTAGCCGCATTCCATAAGTTTTGGTACGTTGTGTTTGTTTTCATTTATATAAAGGATTTTGTAATTTCTCTTGTAATTTCTTGTTTGACCCCTTGGATATTCAAGAGTGTGCGGTTTAATTTCCACATATTTGTGAATTTGCCAAAATTTCTTGCATTACTGATTTCTAATTTATCCCAATTGTGGACAGATAACATTTTAAGTATGATCTAAATAATTTTAAATTTATTTAGACTTGTTTTATGGCCTAACATATGGTCTAGCCTGGAGAATGTTTCCATGTGTGCTTGAGAAGAATGACTATTCTGCTATCGTTAGGTAGGTTCTTCTACAGATGTCTGTTAGACCTGTTTGGTTCACAGTGTTGTTAAAGTTTCTGTTTCCTTTTTGATATTTAGCCTAGTTCTTCTGTCCAATATTGAAAATGAGGCATTAAGTAGTCTCCAACTATGATTGTTGAATTATCTCTTTCTCCCTTGCAGTCTCTCAGTTTTTGCTTCATGTATTTTAGGGATCTATTAGGTGCATATATATTAACAATTATTATCTGTTCCTAATATGAAATTCACAGAATTCTACAAAATTGTAGGTTTTATTGCTCATTAGGAATGTAACTTGGCCTCCCTTTCCTCATCTTTAAAATGGTGAAAATAGTACCATGATGGGTGTAGTATGAGGAATAAAAATGCTTAGTAAATAGTAGGCACTCGATAAATAAGGTTTTTTTTTTTTCTTTTGTCTTTCAGAGATTGTTTTCTCATTGAGATTGCATTGTACCAGATTTGGTATTCCTTAGGGAATGTGTTTACAATCTCTAATCAGTGATACTCTTCCTATTAGGCTGAACAGAAGAAAATACTGCATTTAGCTCCTCAGCCAGACTGTGGGATGATGGAGTAATACTGCCATAGAATCCTTGGAAGACGGACTCCCTTTGATGTCTGTTGGTCTTTTCTGCTTTAGAATATAGGACAGGGACTGTCTAGATTATCTGCCATGAGGCAGTTATCAGTTACTGATTACCCCTTGATGATATTATGTCAAAGATTTTATTATCTTTTTGTCTTGGCTGTGGCAAATATAAGGCACCAAAAATGGAAGAAAAAATAGGCTTCAAACAGCTTGTTATTTTAAAAATAACTACTTATTAACAGGTTAATTTATATTAATTCAATTGAGTTATTTTTCTTAAAACAGATTTTCTTTTTTATAGATGGGACATGATTCTCTAGATCCCTCAGAGGAGTAGGTGTTTCCTAGAAAGTCCGAATTTACAAGTTAATTTCTCCTGCATAACTTAAATATCTCTTATTCTAATTTAAGTTTTTAAAGCTTATATTCTATCTTGCACTTGAAAAGTAGCTCCTAAGTCTCCTTGCTCTAATTTTAGTGATAATTGTAATTGAGAATGCCAATGATGGTGAAATGGTATTAGCCGAATGTTATCGTAGATTTGCCTCTTTCCTTTCTTCACACATTGGTGATCTCTAAAGGGGGTCGTACAGCAGGAGGAGATATGGTCACCTTGAATTGTGAGACTTGCTTCATGAAAAATGAATGGGAAAAAGCCAGGGAATCACTGATTGGCAAGGGTAGGAAGTAGAATTGTAGGATTTTTTTTTAATTTGAAGATATTGTCTAAAACTTAGTAATTTTTCAGTAATTAATTTTCTACATTTTTTAAAAAATAGAAAAATAGTTTTCTTTGTGGAATTCTGTTCCTATATCATGTCTAGAGACAGGAACCAATGGATTGATATTTATCTACAGTGACATATTCCATGCAGTTCCCTGGCATTCTCTTTCTTTTTTGAGATTTTTAGTTCTATCTAGTAATTACTGATGGAAAAATAATGATTGCATAAAAAATCTACAGGAATAGAAAAGAAGAAAAAGACCAGTACCCAAATCTTAAGAGCAGTTGAACTTAGATGAGCTCTGTATGATTTTACTTTACAATTTCTACTTTTTTGTATTTTTAGTTATTCTTTGAAAAGTATGCTTTACTGAGTATTTGTAATTTAAAAAATGAGTTTGCATCTTATCTAAATAAAGATCAAATGGATACATCAGGTACCCTGGTCAGTCTGTTCCTTCAACCTATTTTTACCTAGTCAAACACCATGCTGATCATCTTAGGTATCATGATATGTAATGCTTTCGAGCATAAAACAGATACTAGAATTAAGATATAGAACATTATTTTTGTCAATATTTATTTTTAAACAATCTCTAGAACAAAAGAAATTTAAAAACAAAAGGCTTAAAATGTATTAATACCTGAATGTTAATAATTTAATTTTTCCCAAGTGATTGCACAATGCTTAAATATAATTAAACAAAAAAGATGCAATAAAGTATAATCCTGCAACATTATCCCATAATCTGATTTTAAGTAAATATTACATTTTTAAGCATTTTATGCTCTGTTTTTTTAATATAGTCACTACTATATGTACTTGCTTTTATGTTACATAAGCTTTTAATATATAACTTAATCTCTGAGATGTTATTTGGTTGAGAGGCCTCAGTTGATTAAACATAGATTTTCTTATTATAAAATCAGAAATAATAGTACTTGCTTGTAATAAGCGGAAAGGTTAACATTCATAAGATTCATAATCTTTGAGCAGTTACGTATACGCAAAATAATTACTGTAATTAATCTTAGATGATAGTCCCTGGTTTGAGAAAAAGTTTGGTTTGACATTTAGTAATTAAGCCTTATTGCATGATACTTCCTTGACTCAGCAAAGCCACATATCATATAAATCAAATGTAGAGGACTTTGGTTTTTAAATGTTAAAAATATAATTGGAGCAGATAGGTACCTAAAATATGCTCTTATAACAGGAATTAAAAGCCGTTTAGTAAGTCCACATTCATTTCCTATTTGATTGCTAAATATTTAAGAGTTTTTCAGTTATGGCCTGTCTCACAGAGGAAGTATGATTATCTAAATATGTACTTTTTTTTTTAAATAAAGGAATTGCTTGCTCAACTCAGTGCTTTCTGTAAAACATTGCAAAATTGTGTGCATCTGCAAGTTAAAACCATGACATATAGCAGGCTAAAATTGAACAGAATTTGATTGCAGACCTGAAGATGATTTTCTCGATTTTGCTACCAAAAACATATCTTGCTAGAGTATGTTCAAGATTTTTTGAACAGTCCATGAAAGGTGACAGGGATGTTAATCTCCACTTCAGCCCGGGCAACTTCACTTAAGTCCTTGGCATTCAGAATCAGGAGATAAGCAGGCTTTTGTCCTGCTCCTGGGCTCACCACCACACTCAGAACTACACCTGTTTATCAGAAGTAAATAAGGCAATATTGAGTTTTTTAAAGCCCAAGCTATAGATTAAATGTCATTGAAATAATATAGGAGGTATTACATTGACAAATATAGAAAACCATATGACCTGACTTCTTTTTCTGACTCTTGTACCACCTGGCATGAGACCTCCTAAAGAGGTCTTTTAAACTCTTTATGTACCCCACCTACACTGTAAGCTCTAAGAAGGGAGAGTCTTGTCTGTCTTGCTCACTGCTGTATCTCAATATTCTATAACAATGACTACAGCATAGTAGGTACTCATTAAATACTTACTGAATAAATGGATCTGTTTTTATCTGTAACACAAAAATATAGCACCTGCTGTACATACTGTAAAAACTGTGATGCTCAAATGAAAAGTGTGTATTAAAAGACTTTGAAAGCAGTAAGATATATCATATGTATGGTTTCTAAGATCAATCTGGAATCTGACTTCCTTCAAACAAGAAGAGAACAAATCTTTTACAGCTTTGACTGGATATATAAAATCATTTAGTGTGAAATGGCTCCACAATTCTTTATCTCATTTCTCTTAGTTTCCCATATTTGAATCCCATAGAGTGTAATCTATCTCCTTGTCCCAGCTGAGAAGTAGTTAACTAACACTGCTGATTTGTAATTTGAGTTGCTGTATCTGAGTTGCTGGTATGGCTCTGGGTCTTTTTCAAGCCCTAGCTTACCGAAAGAACAAATGAAAACTATTCACAGACCTGCCTTCTCATTCTCTAGTATCTGCTATAATACTTGCTTCCCTTCTTAGAATTGCTATTTTTTTTAGAAATATGTCTTTGTCAGGAAAGGCAAAAACCTAGAATTCATGTTGCCATTTTTTCTTCCTTCTCTCCCTCATCTAGAGCAGACATTGATGCTCCATCCTGACACCAAATGGGGCTTTGACATTTTTTTCTACTGGTAATCAACAAGACCTGATCAAAAGATGAAAATTCTTTTCAAATAGGTTTAATTCTTCAGTACTGCTCTATTTATAGTATTAAGGATCATTTTTGAGTATTACGGAATAATCAACCTTACTCCTTTCCTAATGAACTGACATACAGAACTGCAGTAAGAAGAGTATTCAGACACAACAATTGCTTTCATTACCATCATCTTCTTCCAAGGCATCTGGGTGAGAAACAAAGATGGGTTCTGATGGGTATGAATCAGGCTCTTGCCAAACCCAAGTTTCTTTAGTTTTGACATTCAGCTTACAGAGCTGTTTGTGAGAAAGAAAAATCAATCAAGCAATCAGTCAATATGCTTTACTTGACTAGCATATACTCAAAGCACTGTTCAAATATTTAGTAAGAAGGATTAATTACCCTATCTGGAACAAAGTGATTCAAGCCAAGTCCATATGCATATGTGTAAGGTTTCCCACAATACTTCTGGTAATTGATTTGAGGAAACTCAAATGCTACAAAATAGAGCACATGCTTAGGAAAACTCTTAATCACTTTGAAAGAAACATTTGTTCACTCCCGTGTGAAGTTTTCTCTAGATCATCTCACCTTGGCGAGGTCCTGAAAAGAGAACCTCAGGCTCCAGCCAGATAGTCTCGTCACTGCACAGAATTGCAGTGGCAGTTGTATTGGGGAGCGTGACTAAATTCTTGCCTGTGTCAGCCTAGGAGAGAAGATAACAGAAACCTCAGTGAGCAGGAAAGAATTCAAACAGCCAGAAATGCAGACTTCCTAAGTCTTGCCTCCTAAGTTATTTTTTAGGTCAACATGCAGGGAGGAACTGCAGGAAGCTATAGATGAGGGACCCTGGGATGCGACTGGGCAAGCTATCTGTGCCTGTGTCAGTCACTGGCTATGCATCACTGGGAAAGTCACATAACCTCTTAGGCCATCAATTTTCTCTTCTGTAAAATGAGACCATCCTTGAAGAAAATTTAGGGCTCCAAAGAAAGGCCTCTGCAAAACAAAAAAACAAAAACCAAACAAAAATCTCAAAACCAATAATAATAATAATTAATGTTTTTCTGCAGAACAACAAAGACTTCAACTGCCTGAGGGATGAAAGAATGTATATCTCTTTTACACTTAGAATATGTTTTGATTTTGCCTGAAAAAAAAATCCTCACAGTTATGTTGACAAGAAGAAAAAAACCACTGGACCATATGTTTCCTAAGATCTCTTGTCACACACACATGATTTTTCTGATTATTTTATGAAAACAATGGATACCATGAGATTTTTCTAACATATCTACTTATTAATAATTTCATCAAATGCTTGATTACATATTTTGTTCTAGACTCTATTCTTGGCATTCAGGATATTTTGGAGAGTGAAGTCCCTGTCCTCATGAAGCCTACATTCTAGTTCAAGGAGATATACAATAAATATAATTAATAAATTTTATAATATACCACAAATGTGGGGGAAAAATAGAGGAAAGAAGATCAGAAATGTGAAGGGTAAGCGGTTAAAATTTGAATAGATGGTTAGGGTAGGTCTCTTTGAACAGGTGGCAGAGGACACAAAACTCTTAGAAGATGAGAGAATTAGCAATGCAGATATCTGGGGAAGAGTGTTCAAGCTGAGAGAACAAATTGTGCAAAGGCCTGAGGGAGAAGGATGCTGAGTGTGTTTGAGGCGCATCAAAGAGTCCAGTGTGGATCCTATCAACTGAGCTAGGGGAGAGAATAAGAAAGGAAGGTGGGGGGTCACGAGCCAGGCTGTACAAAGCCTCGTAGGTCATTATGAGGACTTGATCTTTCTCTGTGAGTGAGTGATGGGAAGCCATTGGATGGTTTTCAGCACAGGAGTGAGATGCTATGATTTATTTTTAGGGTAGCCTTGTTAGTAGGGAGGATCCAAGAGTGGAATCAGGGAAACCAGTTTGTCTCGTAGTAGTCTAGTTGAAAGAAAACAATGGTTCACACTAGGCCAGTAGCATTGCAGTCAGTGAGAAGTGGAAGAAGTGGAGGACAGAGTCAAGAAGATTTCCTGTTAAATAGGATATGGGATGAGGAAGAGGCATGAAAGTAAGAGAGGCATCAAACATAACACCAAGGTGTTTGACCTGAACAATGTTGATGTCACAACAAAGATAGGAACTACAGGTGGAGTAAATTTTTGGTGGGGGAAGATGAGAAGTTCAGGTCTTGTCTTATTAGACTTGAGATGTCTATTGGGCATCCAAATATAGATGTGGAGCTGGCGCTAGCAGGTAAGAACCTTGAGTTTAAGAGAAAGCTAAAAATGTGAATGAATAAGGCATGAATATTTAACAACGAGTGAGTGTATAAATGGAAGATGGGGAACAAAGGCCCTCCAACAAGACGAGGAATGAGAAGGTAGCTGGTTGGGGCAAAAATGTCAAGAGAAGGGTTTTGTAAGAGCCTGATAAAAATGATCCATTGAAAAGGGTAGGAGAGTGGTGATCTAGGAAAGACGGGGAGAATTGGGAGAGTGATTTCCCTGAGAATGTGAAGGAGGATGAAAGAGATCAGCTCTGGATAAGAAGATGGATAATTCAGTATATGAGTACAGATGCTGGTGGGTGGGTAGATGTGCTGGCAAGTCTATAGTTCCTTTCTGATTTCTTTCATTTGTTTCAGAGAAAAAGGAAACATAGCCATCAGCTGCATCTGAGTGTGGAGGCGGGAAGTGGGAGGTGGTAAAAGTTTAAAGAGAAGAGGGTGTGGAATATTTAACTAGCAAAGTGAGAGAGTAAGTGAAGCTGGGAAATGTAGCAGAAAGATTTGTGGTCATGCATCTAAAATGGGACCAATTAACATGATTGTGCGTTGTCTGCACTTAGTTCAGCCTCAGAGGTATAAGCATGGAGGGGGTGGAGAGCTGAATTTAACTAGGGTTGTGATTTTGACAAATGACTTTGATAAAGTAAGAAAGAGGCAAGGGAAAGGAAGGTCTACATGAGAAAGTGATTGTAATTATTGACTGTAAAGCTTAAACTGAGTGAGGAGAGAAGGTAAATCCTGAACAGAGTGAGAGACAGTGAGAAAGTGCTGTGTTCAATGGATTGGAAGTTCCTGGTGGAAATTGCAGTAGGGCAAGTGATGTTGAAAGATAAAAGGTCAGAGTGTGTCATGCATGAAACAGATTATGGAAGGAATATAGTCTTAAGTACTGGAAAAGTCGAGGGCATGAGGGATATATATATATACACACATACACATACATCACTTGGCTATATGATTAGATAAAATGAGATGAAAACTTGGGGAATTTTAAGGGTGAATAGAGGGAACAATGATCCAAAAGCAGCAAAGAAGGACATCTACCCCAACCCAGGCCAAGTGGTAAAAGGGCTGTACCCTGTACAGAGGAGAAACTGATTCCCCTGGAAATTGCTGTTGGGGAGACCAGTGTCCTTAGGGGAGAGAGCCAGATTTTGGTTAAAAAAAGAAGGTGAAGGGAACATTCTAAGAAGAGAAGACAGAAGATTTTTTCTGGTGGTGGACCAAGAATTAAAAGTAAATAGTGAAAGATTTTCAGAATAGGGAAAGGATGGGAGGTGGGAGCCAATAGAGGAGAAGATTCTGCAAGATTTTGTGAAATAATGGACTCGAGGTACTTAGTGATGATGCTGGGAAGAAGCAAGGGGTGTGCACATGTATGCATATTTATGTACATGCATACAATAAATACAAATGTCTATGTTTAACATATTATTTATGTGGTTTCAAGTTGAATTTTTTACTTTGTTCTACTTTGCTTATTTTCCTTGTTAAATTAGATTTCTTGTTTGTTTGTTTGTTTCTCGAGATGGAGTCTTGTTCTGTTTTGTTTGTTTGTTTGTTTGTTGAGATGGGGTCTTGTTCTGTTCCCCAGGCTGGACTGCAATGGCATGTAGCTCACTGTAACTTTGAACTCCTGGACTCAAGCAATCCTCCTGCCTCAGCCTTCCAAGTAGCTGGGACCTAAGCCCTTTCTATTTTTCTCTTCATTGCCAAACTTTTAAGAGTGTACATGCAGTAACTGCTTTCCAGATAATCAACTGCTTACCTTAAGAGCCCTGAAGCCTGACTTCTGCCTCTCTCACTCTATTCCCTTAGAGATCACCAAACCTAGTGCTTCGTTCTTAGTCTTCACCCTTTTCAACTTTTCTATAGCAATGGGCACCGTATAACCCTCACCTGCCCTCATCTTTGTGACATTACTCTCTCTTAGTGGGAACTAGGGCTTTCTGATGGCTCTTGTTTCTTTTTCTGGCTTCTCTTGTTTCTACCATTTTCTACACGTGTTTATTTTCTGGAGCTATTGTGCTTGGCTATCTTCTCTCTCTGTATTCTCTGGCTCTCAAATTCTTTATTTTTTAAATAAGCAAATTTTAAATGTTTCTTTTGGAAAACTTATTCTAAAATATGATTTCCCCCCCGCCTGCAGTCTCATCTCTCTATTCTTACATATTTCATTATTATTTCAATACCATTAATTATGGGCTTTTCTTTTGTGTAAAAACCTTCACTGTCTCCCCATTACCAGTTCAATAAAGTGCAAATTTCTTAGCCTGGCCTTAAAGCCTTCTAAGAGTACAACGTACTTTTATAACCTTTTATCCCATTTACTTTACTACTTTTGCCTATGTTTCAACCAATTATAATAGCCAATTCTCTCTGCGTATCTCCCTCTCCACCTATCTGTCTTTCCTCAAACTGTTCTTTCCGTCTTCAGTTGTTCTGCCTCAATCCCATCTCCACCTGCCATATTACTGCCATTGCAAATAACTATGTTCCATGAATCTCCCCCACATTATCATCTGACTAGCTATTAACAAATCAATTTATCCCTCCTGAGAGTACTACTCCTGTGCTGACATGCATGGCTATTCCTGATTTGCCTTCTTTCTCTCTGATACACTAGGTAATGGGCTCCATGAAAACTAGAAGTGTATTTTATGTATCCACTGAAACAAATAGTATGATGCCTGTTGTAGTGGCTACTCAATAACTATTAGAAGAAAGAGGAGACGGATTTGATGATGTTAGACATTTTTAATGCTTATTACAGTTCCCTATTCTATAATTGGGTAATATTTCTTTAGGCAATGATAACCATACAGTTAGAAAAATCCTTCTTTTTTCTTTATTTTGCAATGTGAATATTTAAGTTAAGTGATCCTGTTTTATTTCCTTAAAGATGATTGTGATTTTTACCATTATTAGCAAAATAAGAGTTTACTGAAATTAACTGACTCATCCATTTGGCGAGTATTTTGGGAACGCTCAACTACATGTCAGTGATATGCTTCCTAAGGGGAAAGCAAAAATCCTTAAGGTACCCAGATTGATCTCTCTCCATGATCTTTCTTCGGAGCTCCAGATCCATGTATAGCAGCTGCCTATGGAATGCTTTGCTAAGATTGCTAGTGGGTACTTTCAAATTACATCTATAAAGTAAAATTTACTCTTTTTTCTACAAGCTAGCTCCTCTTACTTCTATTTATTTATTTATTTATTTATGATGGAGTTTCACTCTTGTTGCCCAGGCTGGAGTGCAATGGCATGATCTTGGCTCACTGCAACCTCCGCCTCCTGGGTTCAAGCGATTCTCTTGCTTCAGCCTCCTGAGTAGCTGGGATTACAGGCATGCACCGTGCCCAGCTAATTTTGTATTTGTAGTAAAAAATGAGGTTTCTCCGTGTTGGTAAGGCTGGTCTTGAACTCCCAACCTCAGGTGATCCACCCGCCTCAGCCTCCCAAACTGCTGGGATTACAGGCGTCAGCCACTGTGGCTGGCCCAGCTCCTCTTCTATGTTTTTAGTTCAGTGAATTTTACCATCATTCACTCAACTGCTCAGGGTGGAAATCTTGAAGGCATCCTGAACTCCTTCCTCTCCCTTACCCCTCACATGTAATTAGATACCAACTGCTGTTGATTTTGCTGCCTAAATATTTCTCAGCTTTGCATCTTCATCTCTCAGTCACCATTTTCTTAACTTAGATACTTATTCCCTTTTATTTGCCTCATTGCATTAATCCTGTAATAGGGCTTCTAGCCTCTACTCTAGACTCTCCACTTTCCAGTCTGTCTTCCATGATGCTGCCAGAGTAAACTTTCTGGATCACAGATCTAAGCATGTCCTAGAATACACTTAAAATACACACTTAAAATACTTAAATGGCTCCCTATATTTATATAACACTCAAAGGCTTACATAGCCCATTACAATATTGCTCCAACCTATCTTTCCAGTCTCTCTGCCCAAAACCCATCTCCCCTACACCCCTAAATAAACCAACCTCAGCAACTACTTCATATTTGTAGATGAAATCTTGCATTTTTAACTCCTCCTTGCCTTTATAGAAGCCCTTTTGCCTGTCTGTAACACTCAACCTCAACCTCCTCCCTCTTTCTCATTCTTCATAGGGCTTACAAACTTGCTTAAGAGCAGTGGTGTTTGGTTCTAAATTGAGTTTATTTTCTACCACACCACATCTAAACCTTTGGTACAAAGTTTTACATTCCATGTAGCTGTTTAATAACCCCTTTTGTGCAACCAGGGAGCAAATAGATATAAAAGAAAGCATATATTCACATATCTATATGTGAGAATTATATTTTATTGATTTTGACCGGTATTTCCACCACACTACAAATTCTAGATGTTACTCTGGTTATTCTAAAAAGACAGTCTCTAAATACAGGGAAGAAAAAGTAGAAATAAAGAGATGACTGTCTATTGTTAGTAATGATTTTTAACCTCTAGTGATATTTTTCAGAAGATTTATAGAAAACCAAAATAATGAACTGGTTTCCCTACAAGAGTACTTTTTGATGCTTCGTCTCTCCAGAACTTCAAATTATTTAAAGTATTTATATTATTGATAAAGTATCATAGGAATCAATGGATCTGCACTATTCACCGAGGAATTATATTTTAAAGACAATTTTGTAAATACAAGAACGGCAGATTTAGAATGTAAAAACCTGGTTCTTATCCTGGCTCTGCTGAAGTTGCTTTTGCTAAGTCACAGTACCCTTCTGAGCTTTAGTTTCATTTGTAAAATGAAGGAAGTTTAATTAGTTTATTTTTAAAGCTCCTTCTAGCTCTCAAATTTCAAGATTTTATGTATAAACATGAGGCAGGAGGACAATTCCTGAGAGAGATGAAACATTCTGGTTAAATCTGAAATCTACGGAGAAGCAGGTTACCTTGTCAATATTCAAAGGAAGTACATATCTCCTAACTTCAGGTTGGGGAGCCTTTCTGGCATTTTTTTTCACCTCTTCCCAGTTCTCACGTAAATTGGCTAAATATAAGTAATTATAAACAAACTCAAATCTGCAAAAATAAAGAGTCAAACATGAGCACAGGCAATTACAAATAATTTTAGAGAGATGACTCATGCCTTTTTAAGCACAAGTGCCTGCCTGTTCTTTATTCCGTAACCCAGAAACTGCTATTGAGCCAGGTGTATTAGAGCCATTTCCTCCTGCCCACACAGGATGAAAATAAAGAAACCTGCTTAATGGATTTGTTTAAGTAACAGCAGCCTTGAGATACTTTCTGTTCTGCCTCCCTGTCACCATTCTGTTTGTGTCTTTGGGGGCTGTTGTCTTTTTAGTGATTTGGCTAGTCTGAAAAACGCATGCCTTTTTCTCCCTTCCCAGAGAGGATGGGGCTCAAGTTTCCCCAGTGATTTTGTCAAGTTTAAGTTCACCTCTCAGGTCACAGAATCTTTTGTTTTCAGGTGGGGTTCGTGGACCCGATTAGTTTTCAATCATTAACCATAGTTTTGATGTTCAGATTACCTAAACTCCCTACTGCTTTTCCAATTACATTTTTGACTCTCACATAACTCTTGCTGTTTTAGATGTGATTCAGATTGAGTGCAGCATCTCTGTAAAAACCCCCTAATTTCCAGGAACAATGGCAGATGTCGCATTTATCCAGTGTCCTTTCTTACCCTTTCCAGCAGCAGAGATCCACAATCAGAAACCCATTGTCTTCATAGGTGTTGATGTGATGGAAGAGGTTGAAAGGAGAAGTCCTGTATTTATTATTGAGGTACTTTTTCCTTTTTTTGTCAGCAATATGAAGCCAAACCTTGAAAAATGAGGAAAATATTTTGATGCATTTAAAAAGGAAAAAAGTATACATTATTCAACACACCTTCTTCAGAATCACAAACTTGACAAATATATCTAAGACTTACCCCCATGGTTTCATTGGACTCAAAACAATCCATGTAGTTGGCTCCCCAAAGACTCCATGAAGAAAGGAACTTGAACAGGTTAATTTTGACAGGTGTCTCCACAAAAACGATATAGTTGGGAGTCAGACCAAAACTGTTCAGAAACACAAACGGGCTTGTGAATGAAAGGGCTGATTCTGAAGCCACAAACAAATTTGTATACATGTGGTATGCTCAGTTACAAGAATCAACAGTGCCTACATGAAATTAATTATGTTTAAATTTAGTTTTCTGCAAAAAAATATTGTGATCAGGATTGGTATCAAAGGTAGGCAAAGCAAATCTTTAAACTTGAGTTTTCCTGAAGATTCATAGCAGGCCTTCAAGTTACCTATGAACGTAAGATGGCTTGAATCGGTCACTGCAGGGGAATTGTACAACGATCTCTGACTTGCTTATTGGATCTTCCTTGTCTGAAATAAAGTGGTTTTAAAAGGCTTTGGAACAGCCTCTTATTTTTTTTTTTAATACAAAGCATTTAGAACAGCTTATACAGGCAAAGAAACACATTTTGATTGTGTTAGAGGGGTTATTTTCATTTTCTCCATCATTTGCACTTCTTAGTGAAATTTCATGTGAAGCCGCAAAATCACCCAGGAAAATCCAAATAGCAGCAGATTTGGAAACGTGCACTCAAATAGAGTTGTGGCGAGCGGAGTATAGTGGAGTCACATCTTGCAATAGTTGGAGGTGGCTTTTAAGTCAGGGGAGTAGGGAAAAAACCTCAGAATGGTCAAAATGCCTTTTGCAATGTCTTAAGATGCCCAAAGGATATAGTTTAGATGGGTTTGTGTCAATAGCCCTGTACAGTAATTCTTATGCACATTAAAATTCACTCACTAGTAAGTGAATGGTCCTCAAACTTTAGTGTGCATCAGAATCACATAAAGAGCTTCTTAAAATACTGATTGCAGGCTCCACTCCCCAAATTTCTCATTCAGTCTGCCCAGGACAAGGCTCAAGATTTGTATTTCTAACAGTTTCCTAGGTGATGGTCTTGGTCCAAGGACTACACTTTGAGAACTGTACTAAATAATACTAAACAAAAATCTGTATACGTTCAAATAATTCCATCATCAAGGTGGTGAACAATGAACCTGGCAATAAATGAAGAATGAATGGAGAATTCTAGGGTACACTCCTTTCTGCTGTAGTTCTTTTTCTGTAGTACTTCTATGAGATAACAGATTTGTTTGTAGTTTTGGGAATTAAGCACAACATATTTAGTACACTCTCATATATGTGTGTATGCTACTATGCACACATACATGCTTATTTAATTTAATTTTGCCTAGCACATGAATAAGTGCTCAATAAATGTTTGCTAAGTTTGAATCCAAATTGTGTATGATCAAATCCATATACATATATATGTACTACATTTTTAATATTCTAGAAGAGAACTTGGACACTTGCTTTCTATATTTTCAAGTTGTCATCCTTTGATATGATGCCCTTGGGCATTAGGCCCCTTATAGGGTAGAGATGAGGGCAGTGCTTCTGAAGTCTGAGAGTAATTTAACTATGCACAAAATGCTATTCTGATATTCTGATCTTTCTCACAATACAGTAACTTTCTCACAATATAGACACTTGTTTTCAGAAGAGGACAGATTGGTAAACTCACCTGCTTGCAGTGGTGGGATCTTTACAATGTTGTAGGCAATTGAAAAATTTTTTCCAAAGCAATTACCAATATTGTAAACGGTTCCATCATTTTCAATGTGGGGGTGAGCAGTGGCCCCATTGACAGAGACATAGTTGCAAAGATCAACCTACGGAAGTAAAGTGAATGTCCTCCAGTTGAGAGAAGGAAGATACATTATACCTTTGTCCCTAGGTCTGAGGTCACCACTACCCCTTGAACTCTCATCCTAAGTGCACTTTCTCTTTCTTCCCATCTCTCTGGATTGTACCCTCTTTCACCTTGAGTTCCCACCTTCATGCAGAACATAATGCCTCCTCATGTGTCTGAATCTGGAGTTACCTGTGACATCTCTTTATTTGATGTATACCATGCAGGGCTCTGGTTAGTTACTTTTCTTTTAGCATATGCAGATTGACCTCAAACCATAAGTTTGAGTCCTCAGACTTCTTTATACTCTTATTATTGTATTAGATTTAATTGTATAAAATTGCTAATATTCAATAATTGTTGATTTCCAAAAATGGCAATTTTGTATGGTACTATGTAAATACCAACTATGTGTCTTGCACGTGGTACTGTATGAGTTTGGAACTGAAAGGGACTTCAAGCTTCATCTAGTATAGAAAGTCTTAATTTAAATAGACTTTAGGAGAACCATGGATCTCTTTTAATTAAATATAAACATTTCTGGCAAAAGCATACAGCATTTAATTCAATTTTGTGTCTCATAAGAAGTTTAGAACTACAAATGTAACACAAATCTCTTAGTTTGCAGAAGGATAAATTGGGGTTCCAGAGAGATCAAGTGTCTTGTTTAAGGATAAAGAGCTAGATAAATCAGCACTAGATTTCCACCTGGGACCTACTTGGTAAAGATTTATTGAATGAATAATTACTGGAATATATATTTATCTAAGCAAAATTATTTCTGATTAATTAGGGTTTTTTTTTTTAAAGCATAGGACATTTTAGCACCCTTATTTAAATAATAGGCAAGATATTCATTTATTTAGTCAATCATTTATCAAATACTCTGAGCTTTCACTATGTGCCAGGCACTATACCAGGGCCCAGGAGAGAGAAGATCTTTGCTTCCAAGAACTTCATTCTAGACCCGTACTCTTCTATTAATATAGTGACCACTAATTTTTAGATAGAACTTCAAATTCAGCTCCTCAGTCACATTAGCCACATTTCAAGTGCTTAATAACACCAGGATATCACAGTTATAGAGCATTTCCATCATTGCAGAAAGTTCTATTGGACAGCACTGCATTAGACCAATAATCCGGCATAAAGCACTGTGAGTGTGCAATGGCATCGTAGAGAAGCGCCATCTAGCCCAGACTGAGGGATAAGGCAGTTTTCCTGAGAAACGTGACTCCAGCTAATGTTTGAAAGGTGAGTGGAGTTAGCCAAGTGGAGCAGGATGACAGTGTGTTCCAGGGAGTGGGAATCCTAATGTAAATGCATAGACTTGTGAAATAATGTGTGCTGTTTGGCCATTACTAGTCATTTAACCTGGCTGCCATGAAGGGCATGCATAGAGGAGGCGAAATAAGAGTGGGCCAGCCACAAAGACCTTCACTTGGACTGTATTTGGAAAGTTATGGATTCCCTAGGTGGAGTAATACTTTCATATTTATATTTTAAAAAATTGCTACTGCTGCCTTAAATAAATTGTATTTAAGGGAATCAGGCTGGAGGCAAAGGCACTGGTTAATAATAGTGAACAATCAAAAATTTCACATTTTTAAAATTACATTTTACAGCGCTAGTAACAGTGGAACCTGACTCCTAATAAAGTCTATTCTGGAGCTATACCATAGCTTCTATATTTCTAATTAAAATATCATGTAATTGTAATACAGATTCCCTATCAAAGTCAAATGAATGATTTAGAAACTCAGCTTTTGTTCTTCTCTAAAGGAGCTATGCACACACTTGTACATGGTTACACACATACATTATAAACAAGAAAGAGCTATGGGGATTGTATGTTAAGACGCAGTAAATAGTCTGTTGAGATTTATAGATCAGCTTGTGCTATTGAGACCTAATGTTGAGACTATTTTTTTTCTTCTTATTTTTACCAGTACTGCATTTGTGGTTCTGGCCTTTAGTTTCACCTCTTGGTCTACCAGCTATACTGTATTTCTTTTGCCTTCCCATACAGCTCATACATGGCTCCCCAAATAAACATCTTAAAGTATAGCCCTACTCATACTACTTCTTTGAGCAAAAACTTTCAGTAGCTTCCCATTAGCTAAACAACATATTCCAAATGTTTAGCCAATTATTCAAGCTTTTAGTTTCATCCTACCCTGTGTCTCAATATTCCCCTTGACATAACTACTCTAGGCAACTAGTTCTCAACTGGGAGTGTTATTGCCCCCTAGGGGAAGATATGGAAATGTCAGGAGCATTTTGGGTTTGTATAATGATTGAAAACATGACTGGTGTTTAGTGGATGAGGCCACGGATGCCAAACCTCTCCCATGTGTGGGACGTCTCCATGATGATGAGTCACCGCCTGCCTAATGTCATATTAGTACCTCCACTGAGAAATGCTGCAAGTCTAGTCCAAGGAGATTATTCTCCAGTTTTCATGAACACCTTCTACCTCCATGCTTTTGATCACCTTACCCCCTCCATCTAGCATATCCTTTCTCTAAATTCACTGAAGTCATACCTCTCTTTCAACTTCCAGCCCAAAGCCTTTGCCTTTAAACCTTCTTTCACCTGTCCCACCTTGCATTGCCAGCTACTTCCAGAAGTAATTCCTTTAGTATTTATGCTTTCTTAAAAGATTTTCCTTCTTAAAAGAGTCATCATATTCTTTGTCCTATTAGAGTTACATATTTGATTTCTCCACCTAGACATTAAGTCACCTGAAGACAAGAACAATGCCTTGTAAATAGGTGTATCTTAGTAAATATTGGTTCAAAATGTGTATCTAAGGACTGCTGCATTGAGATTCCCTAAGTTCTCAGTAAAATTTGTCACTTCCAAATATTGCTGAAATTTTGTTCTATGCTATTTCATTCAAGATATAGCTTTATTTCTAATAAGAAGTATCTATAAGAAGGGGCAAATTAGTGCAACATACTTGCCTAGAACCATAAATAGCATGATTTTCAGTGTCAGTAGCTATAATTTTTTGAGCACCCAGTATTTACCAGGTTCATGCTAGCTTATAAAAGCAATGAAAGGCAGGGACCATGTTATCCTACTCATTGATCTATCCCTTGCATCTAGCATAAATTCTGAATATGGAAAGCACTCGATAAATATTTGTGTCATGAATGAATGAATGAATATGTTAGGCATTTTATATGGGTTTTCTCCAATCCATGTAAGTGTTTAAAATTTTAGAGATGAAGAAACAATGTTTGTCCTATGTCAAATAGCTAGTCATTGTTGACAACGCTAGGATTTGAAACTTAATCTGGCTCTCATGTTCTTTTCACCAAATTACACCAATTGCAGGAAAGCATCCTAGACAGAGGCAATCAGTGCAGTCCATTTGGAGCTTGGAATGGTCATTCTGTGTGTCCTCATCAAGTCAGAATCATACATTCGCAGCATGAATAATTTATGTTGAATTAATTTTAAGTTCCAAATTCTAAATTCCTGAACATCACCTAGCACTGTGTCCCACCTGCTTAATTGTCTCCAAGGTCTCTGGATTAATCTTTGTAATAAAGTTGGTCTCTGTGCAAGCATAGTAATCTTCCCCCACTGGGTAGACATTAACAAGGGCATTGTCAGTAACCTCCACTCCTCGAAAGTAAGAAAAAAACCTGTAGAAACAAATGAATTTTTCAGTCCAGTAATTTTCAAGCCATGAGAGAAAAAGGGCTAATATAAAATGTCTTGAGTAACATTCAGTTTGGGTTCAGTAACCTGGAAAATATATTCTTGCAGGGATCTGGGAAAGCACAGGTGCCAAATTCTGTTATGACGATCCTTTTCTCAGTCATTGCCCGTACGTAAGCATCAGTGCGGATGAACCTGAAGGACATTGAAACATAAAGAAGGGTATAGACAGGAGCAATCCGTACAGCCCATGTGGAGCTGAGAATGGCCATTCTATGTGTCCTCGTCAAGTCACAATCATAAATGCACAACATGAAGAATAAAGGATTTTATTAGCTCACTTTCTTGGGGTGACCAAGCAGGGCAGACACAGTGTCCCTTGAGTTTACATTTTTATCTTTTAAACCTCACAGATGAGGAAATTGAGGTTCAGAGGAGTTAAGCGGTTGGCATATGTGGCCAAGCTGGGTTAGAATCCTAGTTGGCCAGAGCAGGGCAACATGAACTTTCTATATCACACCATGCAGCCCTGGGGGAAGTTCACATAGGACCCCCACCCCCATCACCTATAACCTATCAACCTAAACTTACTGGGAAAATTCCGGACATGGTGTGCTGAATTATATTCTTCTCAATCTCCCTCTGTTACTTTTATGTTTTTCTTCAATTTTAACATTTATTTTGTTTTAAAAATTAAGTATTCTTGAATTCCATCTCTTGCCTAGACAGGTCTGCTAAACCATATCTTAGAGTAGACAGCATACTTTGCCCAGGATTTCTGATATGGAGAGCCAGTTAAAATCTGATTTTGTACTTTTATTTTATTTATTTATTTATTTATTTATTTGAGATGGAGTCTTGCTCTGTTGCCCAGGCTGGAGTGCAGTGGCGCAATCTCGGCTCACTGCAACCTCCGCCTCCTGGGTTCAAGCTATACTCTTGCCTCAGCCTCCCAGGTAGCTGGGACTACAGGCATGTACCACCACACCCGGCTAATTTTTCTGTATTTTTAGTAGAGACGGGGTTTCACCATGCTAGCCAGGCTGGTCTCAAACTCCTGACCTCAAGTGATCTGGCCGCCTTGGCCTCCCAAAGTGCTGGGATTACAGACGTGAGCCACCCACGCCTGGTCACACTTTTGTGAAGAAGAAAGAGTACCCTGCTCTGTCGAAGGTATAGGAAACTTTATCTGAACTCCACAGTAAGCTGTCATGGCTACATTTCTGCTTGACATCATCTGTTTCTCTTCTATTATCGTGCAAGTTGTCCTGCTTCAAGTCCCCTTTCGCTGTTTCTTTACAGGTCTTTTCAAAATGCCTGAAATCTGTGGTGATCAACAAAGCCACTAATAGGCTTGAACATGAAAGCAGAAGACAAAGTATTTGTTAATACTTCATTAACGGGGGTTTCCTGGAATGATGATTTAGGGCTTCAAGGCTTTTAGCAATAATCTCTTGTTTTCAGAAAACTTCTCTTTCTGGTATCATTATGACATGTTTCGTCCTTCATTACTTTGTGGCAGCCCCCGACCCCTTTCCCAGTGGCCTTTCCAATTTTATAAAAAGAAAAAGGAATCAAGATAGCCAATGGTTTAATAATAATAACAACAAGCATCACAATATCTATTCTTATGAAGTGTTTTGTGTGCGCTAGACACTGCACTCTCATTTAATGCTTGTAATGAATGTATAAGGTAGATTCTATTATTTCTCCCATTTTACTAATTATAAAACCAAGAATTGGAGGTCAACATCTTGCCAAGGTTACTCTCCTAGGCAAGTCATGTCTGTTGAATACAGGGTTTAAAGCCACTCATGTTGGACCCCAAAGCCCTAGGCTTTAGCTTCTCCTTTATTCCATGATAATATTCCCTCGTATCCATGCAGACACACTGGCCCAGGTACATTGTGAGAAGAAAGTGGGTATATAGGTTGCCTCCTGGGTTCAGAGGTTAAAACTCATATGGGAGGAGGAGCTCAGCTAGGCCCTACTTGCGGGGGGAGGAGTGGCATGGAGTGCTGCTTTACCTTCTGTGGTATGTGACATGTCCTTCTTTAAAGTCAAACTTGTGCAGGAGGGCTTGCCCATCAAACAGGTGGTAAAATGGCTCAGATCCAACTTCAAAGAGTCCTGGCCCACATCGAAGGAGACTGCCGGTGAGCCAGAGGGGGATCCTGCCTGTGACGAAGGGGAGACAGAACATTGCTTCTTGTCCTTGGTAAGGCACAGTATATCAGCAGCCTGATTGGGCAGCTTCTTCCTCATAGAGCTGGCAGTGATTTTCATTTCCAGCCCTCGCGCTGGACAGCACTTAGAAAATGTCTGCTGACTTGACTCACCTTCACTAGGAGATCACACCTTGGGAAATGTGGAGATGCCCCAGAGTGTGGATAAAGGGCTGGAAGGAGTGAGGGAGAAGCATCTTGAGAGGACTGGGACTCTCCATCTAATAGATTTCCCCAAACACCAATCCATTTGCCTTTTGCCATCTCATTTTTAAAAAGATTTTCAAATTTCTTGATATATTTTAGTGGAGTGAGGAGTAGAAGGATGGATTAAGAGCAAGAATAAATGTATTTTAAAAAGATGTGTCTATAGAAAAAGAAACTATTTAAATGAAAAAACAGGAATCCTGGATCTTTAAAATCTAGAGCTATATCCCTCTGTGAGTGTGAGCTACTGCTTGGATGAAAGTCAACCTGCTGTAGCAGAAAGTCCACAGGGTTGGATGTCAGGGACCTGACTTCTGGTTTAGGATCAGCTCACATGTCATCTCTGGACCTCAGTGTCCTCATCTGCAAAATGTAGGGTACCCAAGATAGTCCTTAAGGCCTCTCAGCTTTCACAGTTAGGTTTTTCCCTAAAAACCCAGGTAGGGCCTGGCGCGGTGGCTCACGCTTGTAATCCCAGCACTTTGGGAGGCCGAGGCGGGCAGATCACGAGGTCAGGAAATCAAGACCACGGTGAAACCCCGCCTCTACTAAAAACACAAAAAATTAGCCGGGCGTGGGGGCGGGTGCCTGTAGTCCCAGCTACTAGGGAGGCTGAGGCAGGAGAATGGCGTGAACCCGCGAGGCGGAGCTTGCAGTGAGCCTAGATCGCGCCACTGCACTCCAGCCTGGGTGACAGAGCGAGACTCCGTCTCAAAAAAAAACAAAAACAAAAACAAAACAAAACAAAAAACCCAGGTAGGTTTATCCTTTGAGAAGGGCAGGGATTGACAGTGTTTCCTTGATTCCTACCGGTGAAGTTTTTCAAGCAAATGGATTATTTCCTATAACTAATAATGATACTGATAGTAATAATTACTGTCTATTGATTACTTTCTGTTGGATAGTAGGTGAATCATTCTATTTACATTACTCCACTTAATTTTCACAACATCCTCATGAGGTAAATTTTGGGTTTTTGTAGGTAAGGGAATTGAGGCTCAGAACGTTTAAGTAACTTAGAGGATTCACAGTGAAATGATAAAGCTAGGTTAGCATCTACATCTGCCTCCCAGCAGAACCAACGTTCCTCTAATAAAATGGGCATGAAACCCACCACCCTTTAATACTCCCAGGTGCTTGTCACTGGGCCTTCATTTATTCAGACACCAATGGAACAGACATTCATAGGACATTTACTATGTGCCAGGCACTGAGCTAGGCACTGACAGTTTGAAGATGACAAAGGTGTAATCCTGATCCTTAGGGAATTCCAATTAGGTAGCGTTTTTCTACATTAGAGAAATAAAGTAAAGGCGCATGAAAGAAAATGGGTTCTTGCTATAAAAAGCCCAAACCACCTGATCCCTCTCCCTGTGACCCACAGGGGGAGTCTGCATTGAGAGACACCAAGGAATAGGTAGCCAGAGAAGAGAAACTTTGACATAAAAGAGGATGGCTTCAAGATGGGCGAGACCAACCTGTTACATGAGCTGTGAGTGGCGAGGACAGTTCCTCCACAGTTTCAAACAGTTTCTTGTAACCACCAGCAGGATGCTCAACCCTGAAATGGTGGAAGAATAAGGAAGAAGCCCATGTTGATGCTCAAAGTCCGCAGAGTAGAGGCAGAGCTGCAGGAGAAAAGGCACTCTAGGGCTGGCTCAAAGCCTGTTCACTCCTGCCAGTCTAGTCTCAGCTGGGTGGGGGTGGGTGTGGGGGGAGAAGCAGGGGTGAGGGTGGGAGGAGCACGTGAGGCTCGGGGTGGGGAAGACTACTCAGATATGGAAGGGGGTCCCAGATCACTGCTCTGATGTCAAGAGACATGACCTCCCTTTTAATGTCAATGGTCACAGTGAACTTAATCCTGTCCTCTGCAGTTTTTCCTTATTTCGGAAGAAAAATCAATCAATCCTACTGCCGTCAGTTCACTTCCTGAAATTTGTTCCTAAACAGGGTGCTTCCCACAGTATTCTCCCACCCTATCAACATGCTCAGCTCACTGCATCATTGATTTTCTTGCCTCAAGGAGAGACTCATTTATCTCCTTCCTAGGGGTTGGGAGATGACAGCTTTTTGGGTCAGGTACCTCATCCTTCATTATTCACTCATATTATACCATAATTTTTTCCCCATCATCTCATTTCTCTACCAATCCCCAAGACCTACAGTACTTTTTCATCATAGTCAGACCAGAAGATTCAGGTTCTATATTTTTGTTTACTTTCTACCGCCTGTGTTCAGTTTCATGTTATAACTTCAAAGAGTGGAATCTCTGACCAGACTCAATTATAATAATTACCTTTTACTAAACAATTACTATGTCCTACATACCATAAAAAGAACTTTGCATGGTATTAGCTCTTTTAAATCTCACAGTAACATAATGGAGTAAAAGCTATTGTGACATCTTTCTATATACGAGAAAAGCTAGACTTAAAAAGTTAGGTAATTTGTCCAAAGTCACACGCTAGGGAATGACTGGGCAAGAAGTGGAGCCCGAGTCTGTCTGAAATCCCCATACTCAAGACTGCTTCCAAACCCCGGGCTAAGTCACACAAACCCCCCATAATTTGGACCTGAATTCTAGCTAGTTTCTTTAATACATAAGCAGGAAAAAATTTCCCCACCAAAATTTAAGGGTCTTTCCTAAACAGGCCATTAATCAATACCTTCTCTTCAGGAGCCCTTGAAATAGCACATTTATCATGAATCCATGAAGGTGTTTTAAAAAAGTCTCACAGAGATACTTACTGGATAGACATTTTCTTCCAGTTCAGGATCCAGAGTTCTGGCACCAACTGCAGAATGAAGAAGCAAGTTCTCAGCCAGGGGCCTTTTTATGCCTTCTAAATCCCCTAAAAGGAGTTATGGCTTTGGGAGCCCTTCCCCACCCCTTCAGCTGAGGGAGGGGAAACAGAAGTTGCTTTCAGCTCTCAGATCCTCCTGATGCTTGAGCTTTATTTGGGCTTGCTGTTCCCATAACAGTTGTTTGGCTGTTTTCCAGAGACCTCAATCCTTCCCAAGGAGAATGAGAACAGATTGGAAAGAAAGGAGCTAGGTGGAAGTGGCCAGCATCAGGCCTGAGCTGATCTCAGTCACCCCACTGGACCTTGGCACCATTCTCTGGGGCTCACCTCCCCCTAACGCCTCTGTGCCTTCATTCTTACCCTCATTCATTAACTCACTTATTTTTAAAAATATCTATTACATACCACCTATGAACCAGACAGAGATAGGTATTGTCCCTGTCCCTGTCCTCACAGATCTTATAACTCTGTAAGAGTTATAGTAAACAAACTATTCAACAATGTTTGATTAGTGCTAAGATTGGAGAAGTATAGAATGTTATGGAAGCACACTGTGCACCTCTAACCCTCTCTAGCAACCTTATTGATACCATTCAGTGTCAATATTCTTCCAACCAGATTGAGGACTTTTGATTTGCTGAGAATGAAATTCTGCATATCTTTGCTTGTCACTAATGCCTGTGTGCTCTCTGCCTCACTTTCTTGTCCATTGGTATATGTTTGGCACTCTGAGAGTATACAGCATTAATTCATTCATATCTCCATACTCTTTCATTAAGTCTCAGTTTTTTGCCAGCAAAGACAAGGTACTGCCCAAAGAAGTCCTTGGAAAACAGGCAAGATATATACTATACCAGCTAACAACCTTGACACTTTTTTGAGAAACTCATTAACGATTTTAAATTTAGTGCGTAGTTACGGCTACTTACCCTGGGGTCTTCTTCAACAAAACTGTATAACAATTAATCCAAGTGCTTCCCAAGATATACAACAGTAGCTTCATTTCCTTACAGTGAGGGCATAGGCATGTGATGGGCTCCACTCATTAGGGACAGTGGTAGAAGTCCTAGTGGTAGCACCTGGCGCTCAGCATCCATAATATCTCTGCCCATCCAAGGTAGTCATAGTGTCTCCATTCGACAGTGGAGCCCGGAACATTGTTACTGGCTGGGTAGCCTCCAAGCTCCATCCTTTAGCCATCCCAGAGGTTCTATTAGCTCCCTAATATTTAAAATATTTGCATTCTGCTTTATTAGAGTTAGTTCCATTATTTGCAGCTAAGAGCCTTATGCCTATAAAATGATGGTAGTATAAGATACTACCATCGTATTTTGGGGGGTATAATCACTTTTATTGGATCTTGGAGAGTAACAGAAGGGGAAATTAATAGCTATCTTTCCACGTTAAAAGACCTGACTGTTTCCAAAATACTTCAAATAAGAAACTTCTCCTCAAAGTACAAGGATAATCCAAATCTTCTTAAACCAGTAATAAAAGAACATAAATTTTTATTTAGAATTAAAGCAAATACTTCTGTATCACAAACACAATATTAAACTTCAATAAATATACTGCTAATTTGGAGTGAGCACTTATTTGCACAATACCATACTTTTTTTTTTTTTTTTTGCTATGAGAATGCCTTATTAGGCAAAACCACCTACTATGAAAGTGCTTTAAAATGCAACAGGAGGAGATGTGAAGACACAAAGAACAAGTGCATAGTGACACATGGATATCAGAACACACCAAGGAAAGAATCCACACTGCTGCCACCCTTTACCCAGAAAAGGAAGGATCTAGGCCACCTCCTCCTGTCACCGTAGTATGCTGTGGTACCACCCAGGAAGAACATTGATACTGGCATTAGGAAGCTCCAGGAGAAAAAGGAAGTATCTAAGCTGAGACAGGATAAATATATAAAAGTTAGCCAGTCAAAGGGCAGGTAAAAGAGTGTTCAGGCACAGCTTGTATAATTTATAAAAGTCTAGAGGCTAACATAAGGTGGGAAAATAGCTAGAGATGAAACTGGACTAGAGATAATCATAGGCCAGATTGTGTAGAACATCATAAACTAGGCCGGGCACAGTGGCTTACGCCTGTAATCCCAGCACTTTGGGAGGCCGAGGTGGGCGGATGATGAGATCAGGAGATCGAAACCATCCTGGCTAACACGGTGAAACCCCATCTCTACTAAAAATACAAAAAATTAGCCAAGCGTGGTGGTGGGCACCCGTAGCCCCAGCTACTCGGGAGGCTGAGGCAGGAGAATGGCGTGAACCCAGGAGGTGGAGATTGCAGTGAGCCAAGATCATACCACTGCACTTTAGCATGGGTGACAGAGTGAGACTCCATTTCAAAAAAAAAAAAAGAACATCATAAACCATGTACAGAAATCCAGACCCTTGTCATGAGAAGAGGGGAATCACTGAAATATTTTATTCAGAGGAGTAACATGATCTGATTTGCATTTTAGTAAGACGACTTAGATTGCATTGTGGATAATATACTGGAATAGGAGATTTGGGCAAGACAAATTAAAGGGAGGCACAGATCAAACAAGTGGAGATAGCTGTTGTAAGCAGGTACACTGAGGGATGGATACGAATAGTCAAACTCAAGAGATACTTCAGAGGAGGCCTAATCTAACTCTGGGACTGGTAAATGTGTTGGGGAAATAAAAGGCATAAAAAAGGATTACCAGTAGGTTTCTGGTTTCCGGTACAATTCATTCAGATAATGCACACCGTGTGTGTGTGTGTGTGTGTGTGTGTATGTGTGTGTGATGTTTCAGGGATACAGAGAAAATGAATTCTGATTGTGATTTGAACTTATTTATTAAAGGAGAAGATCCCTGGGGCCTGTAATCATTTGAGAGCCTAACAGGGAGTCTGAATGAGTTAGCATCTGAAGGATAAGCTCAATATTGATATAGAATAAAGATGGAGGTGGCATTCCTAGGGAAAGATGCAGAGTGAGAGAAGGCAGAGGAATAAGCATGTTAGAAAGACTTTCTCCTGCAGCATTTTTGTTGGATTTTATTTTCTCAGCAGAGTCTCTTCTCTTTGAGAAGAGCTACAGGCCGTGCTGTCATACCTGTACACTGTCAGTTCATTGGAGAGAAATTCCACTAATATCAAGACCCAGCAGCATTTTAAAATTTTCACCTCTCCCCTCCCATTACAAGAGGCTGAAAGAGAAGTCTCTGTCGGAAAGAAAGCGTATACTAGTTGAGAGAGAGAGCATTAACAAACTGCATTTAAGATCACTTCCTGGGAGATGAGAATCCAGTCTTACTTGTGCCCATGTCTGCACCAAGTGCCTTTCTTAGATATCCCTGTGCTGCCTTTGGTGTTCTGGGTCTATAACCACATTGTTTAAGAACAGCAACTGGTTTTAGCACTTTTTGCACTGTTTTGCATCTGTGGTATCCTTTATGCTTCAACGTATAGATCCTAGAAATCAGCTTCTTGAAGGATATTTCTTTTAAAAGTACAAATCATGGCAATTAATTCTAGGAACGCTCACAAACTCATAGGCCATATGAATCATCAAATTAGTATGCTTGGAGAAATTCAGGATGAAAACTAATTTCTGTGTATTAAATTTCATTGACCGCTGAGTTCCTCAGGTATAAGACAGGAAAAATATGCAAAAGCATTCTTTAACCAGAAGTATTCCATACGAATATTAAGTAATTAATGTCAATTCTCAGGAAGTCTGAGAGTGTCTAATCTTCTAGCTAATACTTCCTACCTCAGAAGTAATCCATTTTTTTCCTATTCTGCCATTGGTGTGAAGTTAAAGATCAGATGTGCACATCCTTTCAAAGCATGATTTTGACCTCTTTGCTCCTATAGCCTCAAATGTAGACCTCTTTTCTAGGTCTAACTTTATCTTTCTGTGGTTTCAGTGTGATACACCGGATCCCCAACGTATTGTTACTTTTCTTTTCATCCTCTCCTTTTATTCCTTCCCCACCTTAATTTTTTGTCTTTTGGTAAAATCAGATTTTTATGTCCAATTTCTGTGTCTGCCTAAGAAACTGTTATTTTGATATACTTTGGTATATTTACCAAAATAATATTCCATGAATTAAAATAGCAAAACACCTTTCTACGGAGATTTCTAAATAGAAACTGATTCCACATTTCTTTGAAGAAACTGGTTTAGAGGGTATTATAAAAGCTGCTTTTTCATCCTGATATTAGGCAGATCAGCTGGGGCCTGCAGGTCATGGTGAGGAGTTTGGATTGAGTTCTGAGAGCTATGGGAAGATATTCAGGGCTTTAAACAGGGGAATGACTGAGATATCTGATTTATGTTTTGGAAAAAAATCACTCCCACTGATATTTGAAGAATGGATTATAAGTATCTAGAAAGGAAGTAGGGAAACTGGCAGTTCATTTCAGGTGAGGTGATGATGGTGCTTAGATTACAGTAGAGCAATGCATATGGAAAAAAGATGGAAAGATTTGAGATATGTTTTGTAGGTAGAAATTATAGGACACGCGATAGGTTGATATATATGGGATATAAGAAAATGAGTTAAAGATCATCATGTATCTATTGCTAACATTGTAGCATAAAAGCCAGACAGCAAACCTCAGTGTCACACAAGAGTAAGTTTCTGGGGTTGTTGGCTAGGTGTATCTGCAATATGTCTTGATTTGCTTTCATAACTGGAGTTTACCTTGCTGTCTAGATACTGGCTGAGATAAGTGAGGTTATTTGGCTCTGCTATACCTCTCCTCTCCAGCAGGCCAGCCAGGGCTTATTCTCCTGGCAATGACAGATGAAAGAGCAAGTGAAAACAGGAGAAGCCGCTTAAGGCCTAGGCTCAGAACTGATCTACTGTCACTTCCACCACTTTCTACTAACCAAAACAAGTCATGTGGCCAGCTTAGACTTCAAGGGGGGTGAAAATAACTTTTACCTTGGTAGTCTTTAGTGAGAAGGACTACAGCGTCACACTGCAGAAGTCGTGAAAACAGGGAAGGATGTAGAATTGAAAGCATTTTTTCAGCTTAGCACATGGGAGACCCAAATTCAATTTCTAGGTTTTAGAATGAGCAATTGAATGAGTGTCAAACTATTCTCCAGGACTAGGGGAGAAATGGCTCAGTGGAAATGGGTATATTACGAATTCTCAGTTAAACGTGAGATGTGAGAAGCCTGTAAGACATTCATCTTCTCCAAGACACTTACGTGTCCCCCTTGCTCCTTCCCTGATAGCAGCCCTCATGCTCCCTACCCTGAAGGAATTTTCTCAGTAGAGGTAGGATTTGACCCAAAGTAGCCTGAGCCTACATTTTATAAGTATTTCTTCCATCCACATATAGAAGTTTTAGCAAATATAATTTTCTCAGTTTCATTACATGCTCAATGATACTTTAGTACTCCTTATAGACAGATGGTCCTGGAGGCTTCCCAGCTGTCTTGCTGGAAAGTTAGCTGGGAAGGGTTGAAATCTCTCTTCAACTCATTCCCAACCATACTGACAGAGGCATTCTTTTAAAGGAAAATCTGACCATCTTCCTTCCTTGAGGTTTTTAAGAGGTCTACAGAACTTACTCAATAAAGTCCAATCACTTTAGCAC